>NC_061810.1:46236479-46551948 GCF_021462225.1 Girardinichthys multiradiatus
AGGGGTAAAAACCTTTGTTTTTTTAGTAACCTTGGTCATAAGGAATTCAATTTGGTCTCACGTCTCACTAGAACATTTTCAGCACTTAAAGAAAGGATTTAGAAATTTGTAATGGTGTAGGAAATTAGAATCCACTGGGGCCAATTTAACACTATAAAACTTTGTCAACAGCTGTGTACTGTGATTAAATTAGATTTAATTAAAAACATAAATTTAGTACCTAGTAAAGTTGTTTAAAAACAACAAACAGCAAGTATAATGTTAAATTTAAGGATCTTTTCATGGAAATGTTGGGACAATATGAGCAGTCAGTATCTTACCTACAGGGCCTTGCGAAAGTACTTGGCCCCCTTGAACTTTTCAACCTCTTGCCACATTTCAGGCTTCAAACATAAAGATATAAAATTCAAATTTTATGTGAATAATCAACAACAAGTGGGACACAATCGTGAAGTGGAATGACATTTATTGGATGTGTCAAACATTTTTAACAAATAAAAAACTGAAAAGTCGGGAGTTCAATATTATTCGGCCCCCTTGCATTAATACTTTGTAGCTCCACCCTTTGCTGCAATTACAGCTGCAAGTCTCTTGGGGTTTGTTTCTATCAGTTTTCACATCGAGAGACTGAAATTCTTGCTCATTCTTCCTTGTAAAACAGCTTGAGCTCAGTGAGGTTGGATGGAGAGCGTTCGTGAACAGCAGTCTTCAGCTCTTTCTACAGATTCTCGATTGGATTCAGGTCTGGACTTTGACTTGGCCATTCCAACACCTGGATATGTTTATTGGTGAACCATTCCATTGTAGATTTGGCTTTATGTTTTGGATCATTGTCTTGTTGGAAGATAAATCTCCGTCCCAGTCTCAGGTCTCTTGCAGACTCCAACAGGTTTTCTTCCAGAATGGTCCTGTATTTGGACCCATCCATCTTCCCATCAATTCTGACCATCTTCCCTGTCCCTGCTGACGAAAAGCAGGCCCAAACCATGATGCTGCCACCACCATGTTTGACAGTGGGGATGGTGTGTTCAGGGTGATGAGCTGTGTTGCTTTTACACCAAACATATCGTTTTTCATTGTGGCCAAACAGTTAAATTTTGGTTTCATCTGACCAGAGCACCTTCTTCCACATGTTTGTTGTGTCTCCCAGGTGGCTTGTTGCAAACTTTAAACGAGACTTTTTATGGATATCTTTGAGAAATGGTTTTCTTCTTGCCACTCTTCCATAAAGACCAGATTTGTGCAGTGTACGACTGATTGTTGTCGTATGGACAGACTCTCCCACCTCAGCTGTAGATCTCTGCAGTTCATCCAGAGTGATCATGGACCTCTTGGCTGCATCTCTGATCAGTCTTCTTCTTGTTCGAGATGAAAGTTTAGAGGGGTGGCCGGGTCTTGGTAGATTTGCAGTGGTCTGATGCTCCTTCCAGTTCAATATGATTGCTTGCACAGTGCTCCTTGGGATGTTTAAAGCTTGGGAAATCTTTTTGTATCCAAATCCGGCTTTAAACTTCTCCACAACACTATCTCAGACCTGCATGGTGTGTTCCTTGGTCTTCATGATGCTCTCTGCGCTTTGAACAGAACCCTGAGACTATCACAGAGCAGGTGCATTTATACGGAGACTTGATTACACACAGGTGGATTTTATTTATCATCATCAGTCCTTTGGGACAACATTGGATCATTCAGAGATCCTCACTGAACTTCTGGACTGAGTTTGCTACACTGAAAGTAAAGGGGCCGAACACTTTCGCAAGGCACTGTACATAAGTTATTTTTTTTTTTTAGGATTTTCTGAATAATTTGGGGCTTTACTGTATCTTACAAGCAGAAGCAACACTAAACTTTATTACCTTCTATCCTTTCATATAGGGTGATTCTGCATTTCTGATGAAGAGGAAACATTTACAGATTAAATCGCAGTTATTATGGCTGCCACTTTGTTTCTTCCAGCTCATTTTTCTGTCCTCCCTTAAAAGAAAAAAAAGCTATTAAACCAAACTCAAGATGCTGCCTCATTTCGTTCATGTATTTCAGTTTTCTACGTACATTTAAAATAGTCAATCACTGCTGAAACAAAAAATATCTGTTTTCTGGGCAGGTTAATGATGCAAGGAGGCATTTCTGTGTCCTTAAGATGCACTGATAAGCTTTTCATCTTATCGCCTTCCAGTGCGTCAGCTCCTGCAGGCTCTTCCCTCCAGACCTCTGAGTAACGGCTACGTTCAACAGAAACGCCTCCTTTCCTCGCCGTCATCTCCAAAGAAAGAGGTGCTGCAGTCCATTAAGAGGTAGTTTGAGGAAGGAAAAACTCTGGCAAGCTAAGTTGGCTTAAAAGGGTTCCCTTTCTTTCTTTGTTTGTTTGTTTCTTTGTTTCTTTCTTTTTCCTTCGTTGTTTCCTTTGTTTTCCTTTCTTCCTTCCTTTCCTTCCCATTCCTTCCTTCCATCCTCCTTAGTTTTCCTTCCTTTTAGTGTATTTTTTGTATTTTAGTTAGATTCAGTGTATGATTAATTGTAAAATGGCATTTTGCTAAAAAGTAATTAAGCTCAAATCATCATTTTGATTCAGCTCAAATAAATTTCATGTTTATTCATTTGTCTAAAAATCATGTGCATTTATTGAGTATTTTTTGTCTCACATATAGGTTTTAGGATAAGTATGATCAGTAATGTTTATTTCCTGTTTCATATTTGCCATCACCTTGCAGCAGCTCCAAACTCCACAATGTGATTGGTCATAATTTAAAGTTTTAAAGTTCAGGACATTCAGATCTCTCTTTTCTTTCCTTCCACCTTCAGGAAGAGCATGTCCACAGAAAGACTAACCCTGGTTCGCAGAGAGATGGCAGCAGAGAGTCGGAGTCGAACCACCTCCTCCAGCAGCTCCTCTGGTGGTAAAAGGTAACTTCTGCTAAAAAACTATGTTTCTAAATCTCAAACCACCAACTACATGGCATATAGGACAGGTGAAAAAAGATTGTAGATTATCAGTTCATCTTTCTGGAGAAAAGAATTCATGGAAACAAATAAATATGTCATTTTCTTACCGAACAAGCTCAATAGATGTTTTTATACTCTAAAGGAGTCTGTTGGTCATTCGGGCTCATGTAATGGCATGCTATCGTTTCTTCTTTCTGCCAGCAGGCATGACTGTTGAGTCACCACATGCCAGTGAGGAATTTAAAAATAAAGAGTGTTTGAGAGAAAAAGAAAATTAATCATTTTAGGCATCAGCTGAGCAAACTGGAAGCCGGTCCTGTGTAACCAATCTGCCTCACAACAGGCGGTGCCAAATCCATGAATTTCTAAGGATTTTATATAAGAAAAGGTGTTTGCTTATTGGTCCCTAGGAGGGAATTGGGCCCACATGCCACCTCCATAAAAGCAGCAGATTGCTGATCTGGAGCATGCAGTTGTGTGTTAACATTGCCAAGGCAGAAGGAAATCAGTAACGACCTGAGAGAAGCAAATGTTGCCTCCGATTAATATGAGAACAGTTCAAATCAATTTTCAAACAATTTGAAGTCATTAATTTGACACTGAGTAAAATTATTAAAATTATTAATTAAAAAGTGGAAAACATTTTAAGATAGCCTTCTGTCTTTCCAGAAGTGGGGATCCCTAGTAATTTCAGACAATGTGAAAGAAGTAGCAAAATAACAATTATGTGATCATGTGGGCCTTTGTTAGCATCCTAAAAGTTGAGGTTCATAACAGGACGAGTAGAAAAATACTGAACAAGTGTTGCTTGTTTGGCAGGGTTGAATATGACAGCATGACTTTGGTTTGTGAATGTTTTATCTGGGTGAAATACAAGACCTATGGAACAATGTCCTTGGGACAGATGAGCCCAAAGTGGCATGTCTACACAAATACCTTACAAGAACTGTCAAACACAGTGGTGGGGAGTGGATAAAACGGGCCTGTTACTTCCACAGCGCCAGGACCCCTTTCAGCCATTGTTCTGACCATGAACTCCTCTGTTTACTAAAGTATTATAGAGTGAAATATGAGACCATCTGTTTGAAGGATGAAGTTTGGCCCAAACAGGGTCATCAACACGAGAATGTTCACAAACACATCAGCAAATCTACAGAGTGGCTGGAAATGTAAAGAATGGCCCAGTCAAAGTCCAGATCATAACCTGATTCAGATACAGTTGGGGGACTTTAAGAGAGCTGTGCAGAAACAATTGTCTGTAAATTCTAATGAAATGAAGCTACATAAAGAAAAGTGGACCACCTTCACAAAGAAATGAGAGCCTGATAAAGTCAGATAAAATAACTGAGTTATTAAGGCTGAAAATGGTTTTACATAATGTTGAATCATGGGATGTACTTATTTTTTCCTGTGACTGGTTCAACAGCCATGGAAGCTTTCATTTCTCTAAGAATACAAACTATTTTAAGGCAGGAAGAGGAGTTTTAATGAAATTACCAGGATCTAGGAAAAAAATACAACTCTAAAATAGAGCTGAAACAATTCATCAAGTCAATCAAAAAAAACTATCTCCAGTTGGAATATAAAATGTGGTGCTTTGTTTTATTCATGTGACTGCATAGTGCTTAGGGTTCATCGTTTGTCAAGGGAACAATTAATACTGTGGCACAAATACTTACATTACAGTTTGTACGATGGAGAAAGAAGGAAGATAAGCTGGAAAAAATAACCAAAAATACCATAGGTTTTGGGGCAGTATTACCCAAAAGAAGCTGAAAATATTCTACACTTAAACTGATCTACTTTTGCACAGTACAAATTCAACATCTTTGTAGAAAGATCCAGATTAATTTGTAATTAAAACGTTTTTAGCAGACACAATGAGGTCGACAAGCACATTCACAGTCCACTGGCTCTGGGTTTGTGTGTCTGTGTGCTGATTTGCTGCATGTTTTTAGAGAAAATTAAGCTTTACTGATGGTCGACGGGCGCAAACGGCTAAATGATGCAAACTCCAAAACACAAAAAACAAATGCAACAACAAAACACTGTAAAAGAAAAATCCTGCAATCACAGAAAATAGAAAGAATCGAAGCCTACAACCAACAAAACAAATGCTAGGTTAAAAATACTGCAAATAGCAAAAACAGCAGGTTGAGAAAAGTTGCAAACACGCTCCACCAAACAGAAGTGCACCAGACCACTAGGGGTAGTCGACCACCAAGTCATATCTGACCAGACCCTCAGTAGGATGCCCAGAAGAAACTTGGAGGGAGGAAAGAAAAGATTTATCTTCATGTCTTTTTAAACTAGTGGTTGCAATATTTTACAATATTATAGAATAGCAGCATATTTATATCAGTAATATTAGTGGTCGACTCCCCCTAGTGGTGTGATGCATTTCTTATTAGCGGAAGAAATTTGCAGATTTTCATCACTTGTTTGATTTTGCTGAATTTTTCCTTTGCATTTGTTTTGTTGGTTGTAGTTTTTCTCTTCTCTCTGTTTTCTGTGATTGCAGCATTTTTCTTTTACAGCATTTTTCTGACGCATTTGTTCTTTGCGCTTGTGTGTTTAGGAGTTTCCATCATTTATAGCAGCACTTTTAGCCGTTTGCTGCGTGTTTGCACATATCAGCCACCGTACAGACATCACACAGACAGACACAATTGAATCAATAGTTTGTGGATTTCTACATTCAGTGATTTGTTTTGTTGAGGTTAAATTTGAAATAATTTTCAAAGATTAGATAATTTATTAGTCAAAACCCTAGAAATGATAGATGATGTACATTGTTTTTACCATAACTGTGTATCTGATTACTTGTTTATTAGACAATATTTGATAGAGCAAATATTTAATAAAATGTTTTATAGCTGCAGGCCTGCAGTCAAACAAGAATTAAAAGCACTAAACTGATCACAAAAGTTTTATCTATTTTATAAAACATTAGTAAAATTAATATTACATTTTTGGTTTTTAATAAAACTTAGATATTGGTACCTCTTGTAAACGTTTCACTTAACTTTATCTTACTCTCTTCTCTCCCGTTTGTGGCTATGGATCAAATTTCCGGCCCTTCCTGGAAAAGTGGTGTGGTTACTGGGTAGGAGGGGCGTGACCCTGGGGGCAGAAGGTGCCCTCTGATTGGCTGGGAGGAGCCTTTAGCCTGAGCTTAAAGTTTGCAGAGCAAAAGGAGGAAGTCTGTGTGTTGGTGTGGCTGTTGAACAGGACACAAACTGCCCTGACTGCTGTAAACTGGTGACTATAACGGAAAGGCTGCAGACATGAAACGATCCTCCAGGTAAATTCTTGCTTTACAAAAAGGTTAATACCTCAGATCACCTGCAAACTGTAAGCAAAGAGGATTTATTGGTGTTTCTGTTCCACCCAGGTATGCCTTCAGATGGGTTTTGACTAAAATTTGAATGAAATTCGGATTGCTCACTGAGAGTATGGCTGCTGAAACACATTAATGTTTTAATAATCCTAAAAGCATCCAGCTTTAGTGTCTGCATGGACAGAGGTTGGAGCTCAGGACAGCTTGAGGAAGTATTTTTGTTTTATGAAAGTGTTGTCACGCGAAGAGCTGGATGTGGTTAGTTTCTACCCCTACAGAGTTCTGGGGAGGGGCAGCAGCAGCAACAAAAGCAAGAGACGGCTGTGTTAGTGGCTGTCGATAAATTATGTCAATCTGAGAGGTCAGTTTCATACTTTCTTTGTTTAACTGGTAAACTGTGCCATTTAGGGTTTTTATTTATCTCCTGTAACCTTTCTTGAAGTTTATCTCTTCATAGAAAAACCCTTGTGTAATGCATCAGTCAACTGTGTTTCATTAGTTGATCGGGCTTTTATGCTGCTGTAAGCAAACAGACCCGCTGGATGTCTACAAGTATAAATCACACAAACAGATGAGGAAGGTAGATGTAACAGACGGCAGGCTCAGCAGTTAACTGGTTATTGTGTAAAACCTGCAGAAGGGCCGCAGCTTTTTCTTTGTTCTGAAGACAAACAGAACGTTGCCATCTGTTCACATCTACCTGATCACCTGCTGTGCATTTATTTGCATTTGCTGCCTTCAAAACATGTCGTTTTAAGATTAACTGGAATATTTGAGAGTGAAAATGCAGCAAATGGAGTTTTGGTGCAGCGCAGTCCCTACAGGCCAGGAGCTACTTTGGGACAGACGGTTACAATTATCGATGCTGCTCATCCAAGCTGATAACATTGATTAGACTTCCTGCCCAACAAGCAGCAAACATGTTAATTAAATAGGAGCCTCCTACACCACCAGGAACGGGTTAAATGCATGTTTTGTTTCATTTAATACTAAATATGAATCCTTAAACTCCAAGAGTGCCACACAAAGATGATTTATTTTAAAGCACTGGAGTTACTTTGTGAAGATCTTCTCCTCATTTCTGATGTTGTCCGAATCATCTGTCGATTCAGAGATATTTGATCCTTTAAGTTGATGTACAGTAAAAATGTACAGTATCTAAGTGAAATTCTACAGAAAATGTTTTTATAAACTCGAGAACTGCAGCACTCAAGTCATGATGGATCAGCAGGCTTCTCCCACTCATCCCTCAGTTAAAGGAGGCCACAAACCATTAGTGAGACGGAGACATCCATTTCCTCCTCGCATATTTTACTGCAGTGCTTTCTCTCATTTCTTTCCCAAGGCTTCGTTTTGTGATATCTTTTAGTTTGAGTAATCTCTTACAAAAAGATAACTGCATGAGCTGGAGTTTAGGCAAAATGTTTAGCATCAAATTTGGAGTTAAATATTATAAAATCCTTGTTGCATACAAAAACAAAATGATCAGAAAAAGCCTAAATAAAATAGGAAAGCTGAAATGCCAAGGTCACATAATTATCCTTACTGTAGTTGGTGTTATTTGTGGACGGTTAACAACAATTTGAACAGAGCATCTGAGCTCTGAATAGCCGAAACAAAGAAGTTTGAGGTATAACTGATCTGTTCCCATCTTGGTTTCTAAATACTTTCAGATTTGTTTAAATGAAACGTTCTGAACTGGTTTTTCTGCTCCTGGTGTCACGACTTCATTGCTTCTCGCTGCAGGGCTGAACACTGAAATCAACTGTCAGGTAATGCAGCAGGAATATGGCAGGTGGTACGGCAATCTATCTGAACAAATAATCAAACCACACTTTTCTCAGCTAACCAAACTAAATGTCCAAAAAAAGCAGCATGTCATATGAAGGGAGGTCCAGATCTTGTAATCAGGATAAAGGCAAAATCCTGACATGATTTGCAGATCATCCGTCCCCTCTCTGTGTTTTCAGAACGCAGGCAGGCAGAAAATGTTCTGCATGTTGTTAAACGTTCTGTTTGTGTTTTTTTTGTTTTCCCCCTGGAAACCAGGAGACTCTCACCCACTATGAAAAGGTTTTAGATGTGGAGGTATTTGCCCTGTTTGGCTGCCAGTTACCCAGCAAGCTCTGCTCTAATTACTGATCCTAGGTCAGCCTTGCTCTTTGATTGGCTGCAGCCTTGCCACGCCTCATCTCCCTGCCAGGCCAACACGCAGAGTCCAGGAGACAAACAGGCCTTTATGTGGTTCGTTCAGAGAGCCTACACCCGGTCTGTTGTCCTCCACCTGACCAGAGACAGATCAGACATCTGTTCTCTGAGCAGCCTGTTCTTTAATCTTCTGGAGATGCTTTGTCTTCTATTGAAACAGGCTCGGGTCTCCTTTTATGACTCATCAATAAGCTCATCTTCTGTTTCCAGGGAAGCCTTTAAAGACTGTTTGCTGATGTTTGTAGTGGGGCTCAGACTGTTGCAACGAGCTTAAGCCTCTACTATTGTGTTGTATTGGTCTTTTAGCGTTTTTATGCCATGCTGATTATATGCCTTTTCTTTACTAAACAACAGTCTGTTTGTTTTATCTCCACGCTTTTTTTGCTGGGAGGAAACACTGGAACGTTATCCAGATGATGTTCTGTGTGTCATCATATTCTCTGTAACTGCAGAGATGTCCAGCATGTCGGCTGATTGGCTGATGGCAGTCTGACATCTTAGGTTTACTGGTCAGCAACCACTGAAATGCTCAAGCTGCAGTTCTGATTGGTTGACTGACGGCACATTCAGGAGCAGCAAGAGCACAAAGTCATGATGGACAGGTGTGATGATGGGCTTTGGCAGAGAGGCTGAATCACTGGAATTTTACATTTGTCAACCCAGATTTCTTACATAAATGTGCAGAATTTTGCTGTCTGTTATCCAGCATTACATTTAATCTGATGGACTGTCTGGCTGGTCTCCACAGTTGGGCTGATGTAATCCTGTATTTATGGGTATAAAAGGATCTCTGTACTATGTGTCCTAACTGGATCAAAAGTGTTTTCTCTTATTTTCTAATGGCCACATTAGAGCACAAACCTTTCAGTGTTTTCTCTCTTCATCAAAGGAAATCTGAGCCTGATGACAGAGTATAAAACAGCACTGAAAATGCTTTCCCTTTAATCTGAAACGGACTCGGTTGTAGTGCTCTGATCTGTTCGTTAATTATTACATATGTTTTTTTATCAGTGTTATTTGATTTTGTGGGTAAATTGACCTATGCAGAAATAAAAATACTAATTTGTTTTAATAGTTTTGAAGTACTTAATGTGCAGAAAGTTTGTTGCTCTTGTTAAGTGTATTCAGTTTCAACAGAGTCTTTGTTTTTTGTGACAAAAAGTGGTTTCAAACAGCCAAATTTGACTGTTTTTGCAACCGAGGGAATTGTAGTAGCCACCTTTCATCCAGCTGACTGGCAGTGCATAGCAACCAGGCAGGGGAGGGGTCATACTGCCATTTTATGCTTCAAACAACCAGAATAATCTGTTTTGTGGTTTTTAATGATCAAATGACCTCTCCTGAGATGGGTTGTCAGATAGAATCAATGTCCACCACTCTGTCCACCCTATGAGAGGCAACAGCAGTTTTCTTTAACTTAAAGAGTAGAGTGTTGCTTCGTGAGTTCTGCAGCTCATCCTGTGCAGCTAATAGCTGTGATCCACATTGTGTTTCTGCTGACTCTAGTGTTTCCTTCTGCTGTCCAGTCAAGTTAGGTAATGAGGATTGAAGCCTGGAAATACAGAAGCAATATAATGGAGCACAATGTCAAAGGGTTGGGGAAACAATTAACACCTCTCACTCCATTTACTAAATGCATGGTTGATTGGGTCTCTGGCTCCATGTCTCTGTTTTCCCCTTTCAGAGTGAAAAACGGTCTAAATGATCTAATTCTGTTGATCAGTTTACAGATGGTTGATCTTTGTTTTCTGTCTTTCCTTCAGCAAATCCAAAGAATGCACCTACAATGCAGGTAAAACAACCTTTTTTATAAATAATGCTTTGTTTTTTGTCTTCTATCGAGTGCAACATTTTTACCTTTTTTTTTTTACCACTACAAACTTCAGTATATTAAATATGATAGACCAAGACAAGGTATTGGATAAGTGGGAAGTGGAAAGAAATGGATGCACTGCTTTATTGTATTTTTATTTATTTTTAACCAGAAAACCCTGTTTACTCTGATACCCCCAGTTAAAAACCAGTGCCACCAGTTTCTTCAAAACGTTTGTCAGAACGTTGGTAAACAAACACAGATTTTGTGAAGTTTAAACCAGGTTTGGGTTATAAAATACCACAGAACTCTGTTCATTACATCTGAGAATAGAGTAAAACACAACTGCAGAGTCTACAAAGACTTGGCTGTCCACCTAACCTGTAGGCTGGGCAAGAAGGTCATGAACCAAAAGCAGCCAAGAGGCCCATGCAGAGGACCTGCAGAGACCCACAGCTCAGGTAGGAGAGGGGCAAGAAGAAAGTTATTGTTGAAAGAAAACTACCTGAAGGCATAATTAAGGATTTAAGGAGGTCACGTAGGGACATGTCAAATGTGCAGCAGTCACCATGTCTCCTTTTTCTTCCACTTCACTATTATGCACTACTTTATGTTGGTCTATTGCCTAATATCCCTTTTAAAATACAATGTAATTTTTGGTTGTCAGAGTTCTAAAGGTGGGAATGTGTAAGTTGCCTTGCACTTCCGAACAAGTTGTTGCTACTGTATTTACATCATAACTGAAAGATTACAGAGTCTGACAGAAAACTAGCTATTAAAGACACTGCTGTAAACACTGCATATCCTGGTGAGTTTTGTATTGTTCTTATCCTCCTTTAACATTGGAGATATTCTGTTATTTGGAGGATAAAACAAAGTTTTAGATATTTTTCAGACTTTAGTTTCCTTGAATGCTGCTCTGCTTTGTTTAGGCTTGACCTTCATGTCTCTGGTGTTCTCTCTATTGACCCACTGATTGATACTCTGTATTTTTGTTATGTTCTCCCTCAGAGGACGGCTACGTCAGGATGTTCCTCCGAGGGCGTCCGGTCACCATGCACATCCCAGACCAACAGCGGGGGAGCTACAGCCTGGACCAGAAGGTGGCGCTCCCGAACAAAAAGCTGAAACTTCAGTGGGTGTATCCTTCAAACTGACGAGGGAGAACAATAATGAAGGCTCTGTTTTCTTTATTCATTTATGGTCAAATACATTTTTGTATAATTTTCAACTCAAGGATGTGACCCGTCATTAAATTTGGGTGACCCATACGGACCTGTTGTTATTCTGGACCATGAATAACCGTTTTCTACAGATTTGTATTTCAGTTCTTGTCAAACAGCAATGAAGTTTACTTTCTGGCCAATCCTAACCCTCTTCAGTCATCTTCTCTAACTTAACCGTGGTCCAGATACGGGTACCGCGGCCGTGACTGCCGCTCCAACCTCTACCTGCTGCCCACCGGGGAGATCGTGTACTTCAACGCCTCGGTGGTGGTGCTGTACAACACAGAGGAGCAGCAACAGAGACATTACCTGGGCCACAATGATGACGTGAAGTGGTAGGAAACTGACTTTTATAGCATAAAGTCTTTGGACCTGTCTTCTCTAATGTCTGTAACACTGAAGCATCCAGTTCTAAAGAACTTTAGAGTTTTCACTGGAACCACAATGAAGGATGTAATGATGTCATTTCTAATTTTCATGTGAGCTTCCTGTAAGATTTTGAGTTAAACTATTAATTTCGTAAAAAGCCCTTAATGGCCCGGCTTTACCACTTTCCCATACCAGAACATTTGCTGTTGTACTCAGACTGGATCAAACGTTTCTGTGGAAAGCTATCAGAGTTCTGGACCTCCTCCTTTAGTATCAAGCTTAATAAACCTTTTTTTTTTTTTTACAGATCTACTGATTAAATTCAGACATTCTTAGCAAGATATTCCCACATTTTTGTTTCTATATTTTGCATATTTTGGTAATTAACTTTTTAGGTTTTCTTATTTCATTTTATTCATTTGTATAGCTCTTTAAAACAGCAGACCTGGCAACAAATGTGCTTTACACCACATACATAAAAACGGACAACATCATACAATCAACAACAGGAATAAAAATAAAACAATAAGAACCCTGGAATAAAGTGCCACCAAACTACTGGATAATAAAAACCTTTCTGAATTAAAAGGTTTTAGGTTTGAATTTAAAAAGGCCAGCTCAGAGAAAAGAGCGTAGGTCCGGAGGCAACAATTTCAGTAGAAGTGTTCTTATACTTATTTTTCTTTAAAGTTCTCTACAGAAATGTTAGTTTTATGAAAGAAATTGTTAACAATAGTTGAGTTACCAGGTGTTGTGCTGTAAGATTGTCACTTTATTTAAGGCAGTATTTAAAGCAGAGGTCAGGTTCTTGACCTCTAGATATAGATTCTCTTGAAAACACACTTAGACTCACAGATGGTTCTTGTAGAACCTCCTGGGCCATTTACTGTATTAATTCACGCACAGAAGTTTCTTTCTGGATGCCATCTCTTAGTTTTCAGTTTCATGTGAAAAGTCTCTGAGAGCTTCTGTGTTTGTCTAATTAAAACTATGATTTAATTAGTTGGCACCAGTTGGTTTGCTAAATGAGCTTTCTCCCTGGAGCCAGATCCATGTAAACGCTCAACCCCTCCTGGGGCATGCTGGGAAAAGGACTCATCTCTCCAGAAAGGGGTGTTTCTCTAAGGTCTCTTGTTATGACTGAAAACAGTCATTTCCCTCTGGCTGCACCAGTGTTCACACTTACAAAGTGATGCATTTTTGCTTTATGTCATTTTACATCACTGGGAATGTTTGGATTTGCTGTGGAAAAGTATTTGGCGGACCACATTAGTTATTTTCCACATTTAATCTTCTCAGCCTGAGTGTTCATCCGGACATGGTGACCATAGCAACAGGTCAGGTGGCAGGAAACTCCAAGGATGGAAAGGTAACGTGGATCTCACACATTAAGCTACCTCTCTGCATGTGTTATCAACCAGGGGAGGAATATTAGAAGCTGTATGTGTAACACCCTCCATCCTTTATTGACATTTGCTCCTTTTTTCACATCTTAACATCGTTTTAAAAATATCTTGGTGAATAAAAATCTGTCGCAGGCTTTGAGCAAAGAACACCAGGAGTCCTGTACACAACAGCACACAAAGCAAACCTAGATAAGGAAAAACCAGTTCTACTTGGGATGCATTTGTTGTCTTTAAAGAAAATCCGAATTCACATTATGACCAGAGAAATGAAACAATGACGCTTCTATTCTTTTATCTAGGTGGAATATAAAGAACTGGTGGCACATGTGTTGTTGCTACAGAGATTTCTGAGTGTCAACAGAAACGCAATACTTGAACATTTGTAGCCTAAGCTAATTATCCTTGTCCCTTGCTCGGATTTTGGTTACACAATACAATAAAACACCATTATATAAAGTTTTAAACACCAGAAGTTGAGAAGGAGATAAAAACAGGGAGACGAGCTTCCCATTTTGGGGAATTTTTATTAGTATTTTTTTTAGTCTGTTTTTCCTCCAGCGTTTCGTTTGTGTGAGAGCAGAAAGGTTTTCTTCATCATGTATCATTTAACTCTGTAGTTCCACACGTGTTTGCTTACGGGTTTTCCTTTCCGTCTCCTGCCTGTTTAGCTGCTCGCTCCTCATGTTCGGATCTGGGACTCGGTGAGCCTCAACACGCTGCATGTGATCGGGATGGGCGTGTTCGACAGAGCGGTCACCTGCGTCTCTTTCTCAAAGTCGGTAAGCAGCGTCTGGTCCTGTGCAGCAGGCGGAAATGTGACGGGACTGTTATTTTATTTATTTTTATCAAAGGTTTACTCTTTGCTTTCTACTGTATATTCAGAACGGTGGTTCCTTCCTCTGCGCTGTGGATGATGCCAACGATCACATCCTGTCAGTCTGGAACTGGCAGAAAGAGAAACAACTTGCTGAAGTTAAGGTAAACTGCCTTTTTGTCCAATATTTTAGTATTTTTTAATAAAGACTAAATGGGCTGCAATCGAGGTTTAGAGTAATGCTAAATTTATTTTGCCCCTGCAGTGTTCCAATGACTCTGTGCTGGGGGCCGTTTTTCATCCCATGGACACGAATCTGATCGTCACCTGTGGAAAATCCCACATTAACTTCTGGACCATGGAGGGCAACACGCTCACCAAGAGACAGGGGCTGTTTGAGGTAGAGTCACTACAAGGATCCCAAATTACACAAATAAAATAAAAGCTCTGAAGCTAATCTCTGCTAGGTCCAAAACGCTTAAATATGATATATGAAAGAGTCTAAAATTCATTTTATTTGCTGATGATGTAACACGATGTTGCTCTGGTAAATGTTTGGAACAGCTTCGGAGCGAAGCTGAAAAGGTTTAAAGAAGTTTTGTAAATAAATTGCATCAAATTTTAGCAAAACTAAACAAAAAATAAAAATGTTGTTAAAGAAATCAGAAATGTGAGATTGATGAAGCTCTATAAATGGTTTGAAACATAGACGTTAAGATGTCCAACACAATTGCAATATTATGTGAAACCAAATGTATGTCAGAACAAAATACCTTATACTCATTATGCTGCCCCCCTAACAGTGGTTTAGACTGCAGATCAGTTGAACTCAAGAGAGTTTGCTCCTGGCAGATTTACACTTAAACTTATTTTCATTCAACCCAGAAGTTTGGTTCTGATAGAAAATGACACGGGCTTCTCTCAGGAGATGAACAATGGAAAATCAATATGTTTTTCTTTTATTATAAAATGGCAAGTTGAAAATAATTTGTACCCTTCTTATTAATCAAGGGGGAAATCTTTATTGGCATTGCAGAAATCAAACCCTTCTTAAAAATGCTGAGCATCTTTATGCAGGTTTCCACTGGTAGGTTTCTTACTACCTCCAAGTCTTTGAGGTTGAATGGCCTCTTTGCCATCACCCTAAGCTTTAGATGCCTCCACAGATTCTATATCAGATTAAATGTTTAATATTACTGTAGGGCTGAAGTAACTTTGGTAAAATTAAACCTAAATAATTGTGGGCTGAACTGTACAGAAAATATAATGTATGTTCAAAAATACTAATACAAAGGTAAACGTGTGTGTGTGGAATACCTGGAGACAGGTGATAAATAAATGAGGTTTGTTCAGCGTATTTTTAGTATAATCTTATGGTTGGTGCCGTTTATACTGATAGTTAAAATAAAAAGGTGTGATAAAGTTCTCCTTGTGCTACATGTTTAGGTTGATGGTTTTTGTGTTTGCTACTGAACTTAGCATTAACATTTTTAACAAAAACGAGTAAAAAGCTAACGGTAACAAGCTTGCATATAAAATATATCAAACCTGTGAATCCTTCGATCTGTTTCTGTAGAAACACGAGAAACCGAAGTACGTGCTCTGTGTGGCTTTCGCTGAAAACGGAGATGCCATCACCGGAGACTCCAGTGGGAACATCTATATCTGGGCCAAAGGTGGGATTCACATCAGGCTCATCGAAGATCGCTCTGTGAATACAGGAACATCCAACATGTCTGGTTTTCTCTGTTCTGCCAGGCGGTAGCCGCATCAGCCAGGTGGTCTCGGGTGCACACGAAGGTGGGATTTTCTCCGTCTGTGTTCTGAAGGATGGCACCATGGTGTCCGGAGGTGGGAAAGACCGCAAGGTGGTGCTGTGGGACCACAACTACAGGAAAAAGGCTGAGATGGAGGTAGGAGAGTCGTAGCTGTGGAGTGTTCTTATAAAAGGCACGATGACAAGAAAAATAGATTATTTCTTTTTTGTTTGCTTTCTGGTTTGTTTGTGAAATAATCCAATGGTTCGTACACAGTCTGGGAAGATAGATAGATAGATAGATAGATAGATAAATAGATAGATAGATAGATAGATAGATAGATAGATAGATAGATAGATAGATAGATAGATAGATAGATAGATAGATAGATAGATAGATAGATAGATAGATAGATAGATAGATAGATAGATAGATAGATAGATAGATAGATAGATAGATAGATAGATAGATAGATGTATTTTCAGGCTTTATTCCATACCCCATTGTCTGAATGGTGTCCTTTCTTTCTTGTGATCTTCCTTCTTCTTGCTTCTTTGCATCCTGTCTTCCTTCATTTCTTTCCCTCAGTCATTCCATTCTATCTCTTCTGTGCCCTTACCTCTTTCCCTTCTTGTGTTTAACCTTCCCCTCGTCCATCCATTCTTGTCTCCTGCACTTTTGTCTTTCTGTTTTTTCCCTCTCGTTCCTCTCTCTGCTCGTCCGATATTCAAAGCCTGTCCACTGTGTAGATAAATTCTGGTTCCTACTTTTCTCTCATAAATCGACTGGATGATTTTAATTGCTGTCTGCTTTCTGTGTCCAGGTAGGTGAATCCCTAGGCCCGGTCCGGGCTCTGGCTGAAGGTAAACCAGGTGAACTTTTCGTTGGAACCACCAAGAACGCCATCATCAGAGCGGCCTTCCCTGACACCTTGACCCCTATAGTACAGGTATAGACGCCTGAAAATATACCTGTATGCTTCAACCCTCCCAGCGTTACTGTCTGGGGTGTGTTAAATCTGACTTGTGTTTACAGGGTCACACAGATGAGCTGTGGGGTCTGGACGTCCATCCTTCCATGGAGCAGTTTGCTACCTGCTCACAGGACAGACAGGTTCACCTCTGGGACACCATCACCCACCAGCCCCTTTGGAGCAAGACCATCGAGGTGAGGAACAAAAAATAAATAAAAATGAAAAATAAAAAAATCAAGCTAACTTAACTAAATAATTAATGAGTTGTCTCCTACAGGATCCAGGAAGGTCTGCAGGTTTCCATCCCAGTGGGGCCGTTCTGGCTGTCGGCACCATGACTGGAAGGTTGGTCCAGCAGCTGTTTGACTCAGCAGCAGCAACTCAAAGACTTGTTTGTTTTGTACAGTTGCCTCCATAATCATTGGCACGTCTTGTAAAGATGTGTAAAAAGCCTCAAAATTAATCTCAGGAGAACCCTTTAATTCATCTGGCTTTATAAATTGGATCACAGATCCTCCACTGCGGCTTATGGTGTTCATGAGGTTCATCTTTTGTTTCACGGTACACAAACTTGAAGGTTTTGTAGCTGAAAGCTCAAATTTGGGTTTATTCGACCAAATCAAATTGTTTCAGCTTAGGAAACTCTTATCAAGGCATTTTCCTGGCATGTTTCCCCAACAACCGGTTAGCATGAAGATGAATCTAATGGTGTCGTCTGTGAACGATGGAAAGATGATCTCGGGTCACCGTTTAGCCTCGTTTATCACAGTTTAGGTTGTTTTAAACTTGAACCTTAGTGCTGATTGTTGTTCTGTGTACGTTTAGGAGAGTAGCTCTTTTAGCAGTTTTTATGTCTGAAGAGGATCAGTGCACATCAGCCTTTCTTGAATGGCCTGTTCTCTTGTCTTTCTGATTATGAAGAGTGGCTACAAAAATGGGCTTTGGTGTCATATTTAGACTTCAGTGAAACAGGAGGTCATGAATTACTAAAAGCATTTCAGTTCTACTTATTCTCTAGGACGTTTTAGGGTTGCCGATAGTTGATTTTGTGGTGATTTTGATAAACATATTTCTCAATGTAATATTTGTTTTATTTTACACTGAATACATGTGCTCTGTTTAAAAGATGAATCTACCTGGGGAGTGAATAAATGTGGAGTGTGCTTCATCAGTCTTCATTCACCTGGGGCATTTTCTCATTCCAGGTGGTTAGTGCTGGACACCGACACTCGGGATCTAGTTTCTATGCACACTGATGGCAATGAAATCATTTCAAATGTCAAATACTCTCCAGGTAAACGGCCATATTTCCCATGTAACCTATAACTAGGCTGTTTTTCTACAAGCTGCAGTCTGAACTAGGAGCTGTTTGTGATTGCAGATGGTAACTTCCTTGCTGTTGCTTCCCATGACAACTTTGTCTACATCTATGCTGTGAGCGAGAACGGCAGGAAGTACAGCCGTGTTGGGAAATGCGCTGTAAGTCTGTACTTGCAGCTTTACTTTTTTTTTTTTTTTGTTTAATATAAAGGAAAAACATTTTCAGCATCTTGGGAAAAACTTGGATTTAGATGGGAATTATTGGAAAAGTGTGAATTATAATGATTTGTTGGCTGCTTCTTCAGGGTCACTCCAGCTTCGTTACCCATCTGGACTGGTCTAAAGACAGCCAGTATCTCGTCACCAACTCAGGAGACTATGAGATCCTCTTCTGTACGTCGCATCTATTTTTTTGTTTGACTCTCAGCTTAACTGTCTCTCCTAAAGTAGAAAAACTCATTAAGTTACAGAAAATGAAAAACTTTACATTTGCAGGGGAGGGAACCAGTGGTAAACACGTGACCAACATGGACACAGTCCGTAACCTGGAGTGGTTTACTTCTACCTGCACCTTGAGCTTCAGCACCTTTGGTAGGTCCTTTAAAAGCCAATGATTAGAAATCTGATGGGTTTGAACTGTCGCAGGTTGCATACCTGGCACAAAAGATGGAATCGTTTCTCTGTTCTTGGAGGATGTTCAAGTTTTTTTTTGTAGCAAAAGAAAAATCATGGCTATGACAGACAATAATTTTATATAACATATAAAGATTTTTAGTTTCTAAAATGTACAAAAATAACTGGGGAAAATACCCTGGAATGTCTATGTTGATGAAATCATCACAATGATTACTTTGTTGCAGCTCTTCGGCTTTTTCCTGACTGCTTAATTCTTTAAGGGCTTCATTAATGTAAAATAATATCCTTCATCAAATGCATTTCAACATTCATGCATATAGACTTTGCAGGATAGAGCCTCATCATGCATCCTTTTTTCCCCAATTTAAAACAAAAGTTTCCAGTTGGATTTAGATGAAAGCATCAAAATAAATCCAATCAGAACTGTCATCGCAGTATTTTAGTTTGCAATATCACAAACGCAAAGGGCTCCTCGGATGCAATATTCCAATTTTTGATCTGTGGAAGGTGCTACATTAATGGATTAATATTTGATTAATGTGTTTACACATTGTCCCTGGGAAATAAATAATAGTTGACTTACTTGTAATCCTCACTATGTCTGTCTGAACAACATTAAATGTAGCTAACTCAAACTGTTTCTTTGCTAAAATGTGTCCAGCCTGCAGCGGTTTGGCACGTATCATGCAGATTAGAAGCTGATGGGGTTCTTCACCTAGGGAGAAATAAAATGGTTTTTACTGTGCATGTTGTTGCCAGTCCCTCCTGTATCCAAAGCTACTGGCTACATGTAGTGATGCTATCTGGACTGTGAAGCTACTGCATTAAACGTCACAGACAGAGCTGTAGCTCTAAATGGCAACAAGAACCAGATACATGTCCAGTTTTCAACTTTAATGGCTTTAATGGTGAATTTTGTATTTTCTTACTAATGCCCTGTGAGTCCCGCAGGCTGGAAGTGTTGCATGATGTGAATATCAGTATTTGTCTCCCACTGACTCTCCTGCTGTCTTCCTCACTGTGTGTCTCCCAGGAATTTGGCCAGATGGAGCAGACGGCACAGACATCAACGCCGTGTGCAGGTCACATGAAGGATCCCTGCTGGCCTCTGCTGATGACTTTGGCAAAGTGCATTTGTTCTCCTTCCCCTGCTCCCAACCAAGGGTCAGTCACATTCACTGTCATTCGCTTGCAGGATTAGTTTGCACACTATTTGACATTTCATTTTCTAAATAGTTTTAAGAAAATTAATCACAGTTAACATGAGCACTTTGTGTTTATTTACAAGTAATTGACTTAGAGTTGAAAAGGGAAAAAACCTTCCAGAATGTTGGCGTGTTTGATCAAAACCAGACCAGGAAAGTTTTAATATGAGCTTTTTAGTTTCTTTTACAGGTTTTAATTGAGCTGTAAACCCTAACAACAAAATAACTTCCACAAACTAAGACTCTCAAGTAACAAAATGTTTTAAAGGTATAGAGTTTCCTTTTAAACACATCTTTATGTGGGACAATAAACAAAAAGGATGTGTACTGGATGAAAAGACTTTCCAAAGGTACTTTCAGTATTTCACTAAACTATCACAATGTCATAAGCAGCCTCAAGAAAGTTTGTTTGGGGGAAGAAAATCAATTTAACGCTTTTAAATTTTTTTTTATGTGTTCCGATAAAATATGATTAAATTAAAGATATAACGTTCCGGTAACTTCAGCTTTATTTCAGCTACATTTTAAACACTTTGAAAGGGAAGCTGCTAAACAGACATCCCATGATTTTTAAACCATGGTGCTTCAATAAGATGGATGGGTTGTGCTACTTTAGTTTCCAGAGCAAGTCTGTCCATGTTTTTCACCACCAGAAATAATACAAAACAGACATATTTGTCACGCTTGTAAGCAAGGGAAAGTTGTAATAGCCCTGTTTTAGCCAGCTGACTGGCAGTGTGGACCAACATGTCATGGAGGGGCATTGCTGTATCACTCTATGCTCCATAAAGCTGGAGAAAACTCGTCATCTCATCAAATGGGCATTTTGTTGCAGTTTTTTGAACTGCAACTGTAAGAAAAACGTTGGAATATGTTAATGGCTTCAACCAGTCTGTCTGTGGGCCATACAGATTAAAAATGTGATTAAATCTTGTTGATTTAAACTTTTTTTTTTTTTTTTTTTAACAGGCTCAGAGTCAAGAGTACGGCGGCCACAGCAGTCACGTGACCAACGTTGCCTTCCTTCATGACGACAGTCACCTGATCTCCACCGGCGGGAAAGACACCAGCATCCTGCAGTGGATCGTTGCCTAGACGACACTCTTCTTTCTCACATCTCTGACCCCTCACCTCTTCCAGATTACCCTTTCCCGCCAACAGGTGGCAGCACCCCTCTGTGCCTACAGGATCATAGAAAACAACTGGAACGACCCACAGATGTCAAAGCAGAACACAGTGATCAGAAATAATAAATGTAAACGTTAATGGAACAGAAAATGAGTTGTTGTGGTGCAGAAATGTAATATTACCTGGTTCCCAGCTGGACGCTGAAGGTGGCGACCACACCACAGAGCTATTATTTTTAGCATTAGTACTTCCTGTGCCTGAACGGTACTCATTTCAACCCCCTTTAACTGGAACTCCTCGTGTTTTTAAAAGGCGCACTTTGGGCTAAACGTGGCTCCTTTATTACAGAGCAGTTCTGAATGCATGTTGCACAGTTCGGGTTTGGGTTGCACTCATTCTTAGGTATATATTATGATATTGGTTTCTATTTTCTGAATGAAGTGAGCTTCTCATGAGGTTTTTGCATCATACTAAATAAAGTATGATACAAAAACCTCACAAGAAGCTGTCTTCATTCCAAATATCTACAGAATCACAGCTTGCTTGGCAAAAAAAAAGGAGCTTAGATGGATAAATCTAATGACCAGGTTAAAACTGCTCCTTTTGGGGATTTGTTTAATTCCAAATGCAGTATATTGTTCTGAGCATGCACGGGTCTCTCCTTAAACTAAAAACTACAGTTTCACCTTTAAACTTGAAACACACTCCTGCAGGGATTTAGTACAGTTGAATGTAAATTTTATCAAAGTTTTGAATTCCAAAGTTTAAAAAGAGAGGCTGGTACGTGTTGGGAAAAATATACTGACCCCAAAATGATATCTGATCCTAAAACAGGTGGAATTCCTCCTCTTAGCATACCGAGGATGATCCCATTGCCTTGTTCTCTTCCACTTTTCCTTCAGCTTGATTCCCAGCATCTGTTGATGTGCAGATTGTTCCTAAATGTTCATCATGTGTAGCTTTTGGAGATGGTAACCAGTACAAAGTGTCTGTTTCATTTCATCCCTTACTCCCCATGCTGCGGTTTGATTGTACTACTGTAACTGTGCTTAGAAGGCACTAGATGGCGCTGCCGTTTAAGAGAATGAGCATGACCGAGGCTGCCCTCCTGCTGTAGATGCTCCTAATGTCTGTAAACTTCTATATTCCACAGTAGATCTGAGTGGCTGTGTTATTTTAATATTAATCTCTAACAATAATGGATGTTAATATAATTGTGGCACTTTTAGCTGTAGAAAGAAAGATAATGTAGATGCTGCTGTGAGCTTGAGCTGTGCTTTGCCTTCTGTTTTGTTAATACTTTTTTTTTTTTTTATCCAAATGTTCTGAGGAATTTTCTCTTACACTGTAAAATTTCAGAACAGTCTGAATAGAATGGAAAAATATTAAACAAAATTAAATAGTTTTTCTTAAGTCCCTTCACTGGTGAATATTTGGTGGTGAAGTTTTCTTTGAATGTGTATTTAACATGCAGCATCACATGACTAAACATTATCAGGATGTGGTTGAAGTTTAGTCGTTATATTCCACCAAACTGTGCACATCTGATTATGACCTTATGATGTTTGGCCACACAGTGATGTGTAATTATCACGCCTCGTGTCTTATGGTTGAAGAATAGAAGGTTTTTGTGGGTATAGAAAATGGATGGATGGGTTGTCACAACAAATTAAATAAAAACACTTCCCAGTAGTCGTTTCCTCATCTGAACAAGATTGTCATGTTTTTTCTGGCCTCTAAATGATCTATTTGAGGAATTTTTCAGGTTTTCTTTTTTTTTTTTTTGCAGTGAAATGATCATACAGCCTACAGCTTTAATAAGTTTGTGTCAAGTTAAGCGTTGGATGCACAAGTATGATATTAGTGAGGATTTTCTATGATCCACTTAAGTGAAACAAAAATATACAAACAGGCTCAAATATAAACATCCTCGATAATACTCGAATAAATGTCCTCTCTTATAAGAAATAATAAAGTTTACTTAAATTTGTTGGTATTTTAGCACAGACCTGGCTTTTGAGCGTAATCCATAATTTTCTACAGGGTCTGGGGAAGGCCACTTTGGAAGCTGAATTTTCCAAAACTAGTTTGGATGTATGATTGGTATCTTTGTCCTGATAGAGCACTTGACTGATAAAAGATAAAAAGGAAACTTTAGGGGGCTCTGCACCAGAGAGGAACCTCATTGTAAACAGGAGTGAGGTGGTATGCCTGAGTTGCTACAAACTGTGAAAAAGATTTAACTTCATCATAAATTAACAGGAGAGAGACTATTTCTAAGCCCCTTTTCCAAAATTGTACCTTCAAGGTAGAATGAAATTTGCAGCTGGCTGTATGGACAAGTCAAACTGGAGAACAAAGTTTTATGATCAATTAAGAAGGTTTGGAAGTGACGAGGTGAACATTTGAATTTATTACTGTCATGCAAAATGGTGGCAGGGTCATGTTATGGGGCTGTTTTGCTGCCAGTTCTACTGGTGCATTTAATTTTTTTTGGCAGCCAAATAAGTTCAAATAAAGTGGATGGAATAATGACAGAGGAGTACCTCCAAATTCTTCAGCTTCACCTCATAAACAGCTAGGTGGTTAAAAGCTTGTCCCAAAATGAACAAGAAACCCAAACATACATCTAAACAGTTTTATTTAATGGAGAAAGATGGCTAATTAGGTTTTCTTCTGAATCTTCTCCCCAAAGCCAAACCTTAACCCTAATAAAATGTATGGACTATGTTTAAAAGCCAGCTCTGTGCAAGGAAACCAACCAAGTTGAATAACTTCTATCAATGCTGCCTACATGAGTGGTCAAAGATCCAGCCAGCAGCTTGTTTAATCTTAATGAAAAAGAGCAGAAGATAGTAGAAATAATTTCCTTTTATGAATATTGCTGTTAAGTACCCCCCCAGAGGTCCGATTTCTTAGTTTTTGTCAGAATGAAACATTTCAGATCATGAAATAAATTTTGATATCAGTCAACAATTATCTGAGGAAAGTACAAAAGGCAATTTTTACATGACTGTCATTCATTAGTGAAAAGCCAACCTGACTCTATGTGAAAAAATAATTGCCTTCTAAACGCATCAACTAATCCTTGGTGGAAACAGCTGCCACCAAATGTTAATGAGTGTTTTGCATGGCTGTAAAATAATTGTATCCCACTCTTTACTGCAGAATTGTTTTAATGCTGTCCAACTGATGGATTTGGAGCATGAAGGAGGTATTTAAGGTTATGCCACAAAACTAGATCTCCCAAGGTTCCAGTTTTTATCCGGTCCTACTTCATGTTTCTAGACGGGTCTTATAGGCCCGGCAGTGATCAGGTCTGGGTGTGTGTAATGAAAGTGATGCTAAAAATATGCATAAACACTGCATCTGTTTTTTCTTTTCAAAGAGAACCGAGTCATGAGAAAAGATGAAGGACAGCGGTTCTCATGTTCCCCAAGACATTTAATCAAATAAAACAGAACGGAAGACCCCAACAGTCTGAGGTCTTTTCCGTTTGAGTACAACCCCGAGGCTGACACACACACACACACACACACACACTTCATCTCAAAGAACATTGCTCTGACTCCTGTTGATTTCCCTGAGTTTCAACCCAAGAAAAACTTCCTAATCCCACATATCCCACAATCTGAAGATTATCTCATGGAAAAGTAAAGCGAATATTTGTGCTAACTGTTAGAATTACAACTTTCATGGTCGTATGGCATATTCTAATAAATCAAATATGACGGTATGTTTACATGCTCTCATAATTGGCAAAATTTAAGAATTTTGGGCTTTTATTGATTTCCTTCCATCAGGATTATGCAACGTAACACTGTGATGTTTTTTTAAAACAGAATCGAGTTCACAGGTCTGAATTTAATGTGCATGTTTCCATTCTTCCACACAGATTATACATTTTAAATACCGGGTTTAAACATACGTTCACCTAATTCTTTTCATAACTGGTTCTAAAGGTTCTCGAATGTCTTGACAAGGCCAAGGCCTGTTCACCTCTTGCCAGTGACCATGACTGTGTGCAGCTGGCAGTTTCTCCTTAACAACATAAAAAGGATTTTTAGGACCACTTCTTGAACTGACTAATACTCGGAACAACAGGAAAATCCACGAAGAGCTCAGAGGTGGATCAGCAAATTAACTCAAGTTAGGAAAGTCTTTTGGAGCAATTTCTGTGCAACCGCTGATCCCAAGATCGTCAATTCTGTAGGTAAGTAGAAGTTCCTCACAGTGTCTCCATTCTTCCAAAGTCTGGAAGAAGAGTCCAACTGCTAAACTCAGATATAAGGAAGTTGGTTAGAAGCAACCCAAAGACCACGAAGTCTCAAGGGTGTCATGATCTGAAAACAGCTTCACTCGTCAAGCATAGTGTTGGTGGTATTATGCTGTGGTGTTGTTTCACTGCCACTGGTGCTGATGCATTACACAAAATGGGCTGAAAAGAATCTTAGAAGAACTATATATTTACACATGTTTGGGAAATCTGCTGGGGCCATTTCTAAACAATTACAGATTCCAAGGTCGGAAATTCAGACTATAACTGATCGCAAGTTTTTTGGATGTGTGTCACCACTTTGCTAAGTAAGGTCTGGAAAAAGATCCAAACTGAAACCCTTAGATCAAAAGAGACTGGTTCAGGGAAAACTAAGAAACCACCAAGGCTCAAGCCCACTATAAGTTGGAAACTTTTGAAACACCATCGTCATGATCCACAGTTTAACATTGTCATTGACTGAGAGGGTGCAGAAAAAGAAAGAAGTCCCGGCTCAAAATCAGCACCTTCATGGTCAAATGAGATTTGCAGCTGCCCACATGGAAAAGCCAGATGTTTTTCTGGTTCTGTGGTTCTGTGCAACAGACAGCTGGAGCTCATTTAAAACACTAGTCCGTCTGCCAAGATGCTGTTTGAAATGAAGCAAACAGCAATCAATACTTCTGACTTGGTTTCATAACATTATGACATAGACATACGAGAAGATTTAAGACCACCAATGTATCCTACTAAACACACAAAACATGGTCTTACAACCAGTTAGCTTTAGCTTTTCATTCAGTGAAATGTTTTTCCCTCTTGGTTTTTAATCATTGCACATCTCGTTGTACAGTTCAAATAAGAGATGATGAGGTTTATATGTTTATGAAAGATATGACTCCACAATATTCACATTTAAACTGAGACTCGATGACTGCAGCTAGTCAGTGTTTATTTTAGTGCATGTCATCCTCTTTTCTCTTCTCTTGAAAGAAGAAAATAAGCAAAGATACAACTTTGAAAAATGGTCTTCTAACACAAATAGAATAAATTATTTTTCTGAAAAAATTACGACGTTTGAAATGGAGATGTAAAAAAAGTCCCAGGAAGATTTTTTTTCTTAACCAAAGTAACTCCTTTAAGTAGTATTGAAACAAATAGTGCCTGAGACGGAGAAGCAGAAAAGTAGAAAACCAAGACAAACACCTAAAAATGGAAAGAAAACATTAAAAGTGACTGAGTAGAAAAGCAGAAGAGCTTATGACAAGGCTCAGGAATGCTGAATGTGTTTAAAATATTGATTCTCTGTGACTACAGGGTGTCTGTTCTGCTGCTGGTGGCCTATTGAGCGACATGTTGATGTTCGGGGTGTTGCTGCATTACAGTGGTCTGCGTTCGGTCATCCTGCTTGTAGGACAAACACTTGAATGAGAAATATTTCATCTACAGCAGAATCTGCCTTAATGCCACTACAACAGTGCTCTCTTATTGTCTTTTATTGTAAGAACCCAGTCCCACAACAGTTTGTTTCCTCTTTCTCCAACAGGGCTTGTTTGGCTCTGTTGACTCCTGTCCTGATGTGCTGTTTGGCTCACTTCTGCATTATAACCACATGGTTAGGGTTAGCAAAACATATATTGGTGTAAAAAACTAAAACCACCTGCTAGTCCGAGGCAAGTTTTATTCTGTGTGAAAAAGTGTGTGCATAAACAGGTACCAGTCTTTAAACTTCACAGCTTTGTCACAAAATATATATAATAATAATAATAAATAAAGATATAATATAATATAGATTGTTTGGCATTGTTCTATGTTGTTTGTTTCATTTTAACCATAAGACCGAATTAGTGTTCAGCTAAATGGCTGCAGATATAACAATGTTTTTATTGTATCCTGAGAAATTTCTAAGAAACCACATGCTCTGCTTAATTGTCCAGAAAAACATTTACTAAACACATTTCCTTTTTCTTGTCTAATGTTCTCCCGGAGGTCAGACCTTCTCGAACTTTGGCTTTGTGACTCCAAACAATTATAACTCAAAAAGTTACAAGTAAACAGTTTGTACAGAGCGTTGCAGCTCCTTTTACAAGTTCTTTCAATGTGCAGGAGCATACATAATTTGTTACATATCTGAGGGGCTTCATGCCATGTTTCTATGACAGTCAGAACACAGAAACTGACTGAGGCTAAAGGTGCACAAAAAAACGATGTTTCAGTAAGGTAGACCTGCACAAAAATCAATGCATTATTTATAGATACATTCACAATCAGGACAATGTCAAAATCAATATAAATGAACTAAAAGCTCAAATGAAACAAATTCATGGGTGATCTACTGAGGATTGAAGCCAATTGGATCAGCACGATTCCTGCAGATACACATAAGCTACACCAGCACTAAACTGTTGCAAAGTTTTACATTTCATGAGCAAATAAGAAAGCCCAGAGTGTGGGATAATACCTCAAGTGTGCAGACATGAAACCAGGATTAAACTGCATGAGTACAAAATGTTTGAAGGGTCTTTGTTTTTCTACATTCATTAAAGAAAGTCACTCATTTATTAGAATCTTCAACAAAAAGCAGTTTTTGAATGATCATTTCATTCATCGATGAAAAAAGTAATTGCCCCCTTTGAAAAAGTAATTGCCCCCTTAATCTAATAACTGGTTTTTGCAAACACCATTGTAATAACTGGTAAAGAGTTATTACAATGCTGTGGTGTACTTTTTGCCCACTGGAGAACTGTTTTAATCCAGCCACACTGAAAGGACGTTGAGCATGAAGGTCATGTCAAAGTGTTTCAGTCGGATTTAATTAAAGAATTTTGACTAGGCAGGGCCTGTCCAAACCCTTCCCTTTGTATGTTTTTTAACCAGTCGGAGGTGGACTGGATTGTGGGTTTCAGGTCCACTAGCAAGTCCTTCAGCTCAGTTTGTGGGCTAATGGTCACAAACTGATCCAGTGGCTGGGCATTGTCCTTCAGGATTAGAGAAGAGAATAATGGTAAGACGTCAGCCAGTCGCACTACGTGGACACCGAGAACCACTAATACACCAGGGGACAGAGACACCAGCCACCGGCAGGAAGTGTGGCGGGGAGGAAAGAGGCCCCACATTTGATGGGTGGCCTAAGCTGATCCAGGAGACAGGGGAGCCCAAGACCCAACTTGACACAAAAACAAGCTCACACAATCACATTCATTCCCATCCTCATGCGTACACATAAAAACAGTCATACCCACACAACCAACGTAAGAGCACAAAGCAATGGACGTCGTACACTCACTCATACTCCCAATACATACTCTATACTACCAGGTACCGATACCCCAGAGAGGCAACCAGCCCCCGGACCCAGGAGGTGGTCCCCCTCATTCTGTGGTGGAGACAGGTGGACCGCTCCATCACCAGCCCAGGCTAGTGTCGGCACCGCCCAAGCCCGAACAACCCTGACCCAGACCCCAAACCCCTGCTTCAACCCCAGCCCCCAACGTTCCTCATCCCCATCTGGAGAGAGGTCCGCCTGGTCCAAATGAGACCGCCAACCAGAGCCATCCCAGGAAGAAACAGTCCCAACCCCCCAATGAATTCCAATCTCAATCCCACGGGCTGCTCCAAAACATTATTATTCCCTCCAGTCTGAAGAAACATGTTGGTACAATTAAAAGATCACTTTAGACCCAAGTCTTCCAGGTGGATGAATAATTTCAGTTTAATAATTTCAGGAACCTTTAAAAAGACTTTGTTAAACAATATGACGGTGCTTATAATGTAGGCCATACAAAGATGTTTGCCTTGTGTTTATTTTCACACTGGAGAAAAGATGCCTTGTACCAGATTTAGCCACTGACTAATTTCCATTTGTTTCTGGGGGAGGTAAAAACAAAACATATGTAAAACACAGATTCAAATCAAACCTTAGAAATGACAGGTGGTGTCATGGCTGCAGCAGGGCCACGAATTTCCTCCATACATTTGCAAATGTTCCCATAAAATTAAAATTTTTTGCTGTTGTAAGAGTATTACAATACAAAAGTTGAAGGTTTGGTTTCTGCTTCCTTTTCCACTTTGTTTCTATTAAACTTTGGGAAATTTGGAGGCAGGACAGAAAGGTAGAGCAGTTTCAAAGAGCAGCTAGTGTTTTGGTAGATTCTTCATTCCAGCACTGCTGTTGCTGCATATTGTTCTTCTTTGGGGTTTTGATGCTGGCAATGTCAAAACCTTTCCCACCGTACTGGTGTGAAATTGATATTACAATGTATTTGTCCGGAATCTAAGGGGCCATGGAGACACATTTCATTTTTGTAGGATATGGTTCTAAAACAAATTCCAGGATCTATTTGATCACTTAGATTGGATCTGTTTCTGCATGAGCAGAGAACAACTGCAAGTCAGCACAAAAACGAGTGCAAATCGCTCCCATCTGCTGGACTTGATGGGCATTTACTTCCGGAGGTATTTAGTGCAATCTGCTTAACTAAAGCAAATAGTGTGATCAAAACAGTAGCAAAAAGAAGAAGATTGCACTGCATCATGAATTCTCCATGTTAGTGTGGACAAGTTCTAAGAATCTGGACCAAATGTTGAGCTGATTGACCAGCAGACTGACCGAATGGTGCATTAATATGGGGTTACATTTCTGAAATACCAAACACTTGGCTGCACAGCCAAACATGGCTATTCTGCAGTACAATAGAGTGTTGTTCCTGGCTCATTTACCACTTAAAATTCATGAAAAAGTCATTCTAACTCTGTGTGTGGACCAGTGACGATGTGCAGCTTGATCTTTCATCTCTGCGTGATGTTCGCTTTATTAGTGTTTCACACTGGTTTGGATCCATTCCACTGTTTAGGAGACTCCATCTGTCTCAACAGACTTGTTCCAGCCTGATTGGTGTGATGCATGCTCATGTGAGTCCAATGGATAATAAAACCACAAAATCACATTAAACTTGGCAGAGGATGCTTAAAATTCAACCTGCTTTGCCTGAGAATAGCCTGCTGCGGCTTCAGATAAACCATTAGTGAAAGTTGATACAGAGAATGTTAGATTACTGGAAAAAGATTTCAGAAAAGATGACTTAACAGCCTTTTCAGCTTCTGATCTGGTCTGTCATTGGTCTAGCCATTATGTGTCGAACACAGACCAGCGATGTTAATGTGCTGCAGTTTATGTTAAAACACCGCAGGGTTCCGTGAAGCCTGCAGAGGAGAGATGACATGGTTTCAGACAGGGCCAAACCAGAAACAGGCGGGAACAACAGGAACACAGACAACACAATTCCTGTGTGCCGTTTATCGTCACTAATGGTCCAGCAAACAAGAAGTTTGAACAATCTTCTATTTATGGGGAAAGGCTAATGACTTGGCTAACAAAGTATGTGATTAACAGATAACTGGAAGCAAGTTTTACTGTAGTAAATGGGACGGATGTGAATGTTCAGGCCAGATGTTGCTGCTTCCTGAACCGTGTTCCTCCATGATGATTATGTCTTTAAGTAGGGAAACACGCCTGAACTGACCTGCAGGGCTTACGTGCACTGACATTTTGAGTTTGTGAAGCTGCCACACAATGAAATCTAAATAGTTTTTATCCTTGGATATAACTGCTTTATTTTTTCTGTTTACATGGACACAATGTACCTGCAGGATGCAATTTTTTAATCTTTAAATATGTTTAAGGGTAGAATGACCATATTTGAATGGGAAAAAGGCTTGATCTCCTGCTTGATCTAATGTGTCCCACACTTGCTTTACTTTAAACTTCACTTTTTATTTAAGTCACCAATTACTTTGTCTTTTTACTCTCTGCTTTCAGAATAACACTTAAAATAAATATTGTCATACGTGAGCAGCTGTTTATTTTCAGTAAAGAACATTGTACAACACTGATCGACTCAGCGGCACTCAGTGCACATCTAAACTCGCTCTGAATTATTCATTATGGCAAAGGGTGAAAAATGTCCCTTCTTGCTCCGGTGCTGGTGCTGTCTGCTAATTTTTCAAAAATGTAAAACCACTAAATGTAAAGACATATTGTAGAACTAATACAGGACAATTTTAGGTTCTGAAAACGTACTGTAAAAGTGTTTTCAACTTTGTATTTAAAATGTAATAACTGATAATCTCAGTGCAGTCTTGGAAAAAAATCTGTGATTGAATACAGTAACATTAACAACTAAATACATCCAAGATTTTTTAAATATTATTTAATCTAACTTTAAGCACCAATCAAACACCATGCTGTTCTTCAATCTGAAGCAGCAATAAAAAAAATAGGATAACAATATGAACAAAACAATATGAATTGGCACATTAAAAAGGTTTGTAAACATAGACATACAGTTCATATGCACAATAGTATGGTACTGTGAAGACCTGATTTTTGACATGGATCTTTAGAAGAGTTAATCATCCGGATTTGTTCAGGACAGCAGTTGTTCCTAAATTTTGATGTTTTATATTTCAGACTTCTGAGTCTTTACACCTGGAGGTTTGAGAGTGAAAATTCTGCTGGGCATCAGTGTCATCAGAGATGATTAAGATGGCTCTATTGTTGGTGCAGAGACATCCTGCAGGACTATGCTTTAACAAGCTGCTCTTTAATCCAGACTGCTCTCTGCAGATGATTTTGGACAATTGAGGTGCTGCAGCTACATCACACAGTAAAAAAGTTGGTCAGTATGCTGGATGATGCAGCTGTAGACGTTTATGACAATGTTTTTATTCATTTAAATGTCCTCAGTCTCTTTAGAAGCATTAAATGCTGCTGAGATTTGTTGTCTAACACTTCTTAGTGGCCAAATCATGAAATGGGTTTTGTCCGGATTGGGGACATGTTTTTCTAAACCTTTGTTATGCAATTTTCATGACGTTTATTTAAATTGACCTCTATAACAGGCCAAATCTCTTTCCAAGCCCCACTCAAAGGTTGGAAACGCTGAAACCCTGCCGGCCACCTCAAAATGTGAACCTGCAAGCTCACAAGAACAAAGAATGTGGGGGATTTCCTGTAGATCTGCTTCTGATTTTAGTAAGATTGAGTTCTGCATTGAGCGGTTTTCAGTGTATGTTAAAGAGAACATGGTTAGGATTGGATATTAAAAAGAAGCTCTTAAAACAATCAAAACAGATTAAAGGTTAGAGAAAAAGTATAACGGTCAGGGAAACGGTTAAACTGGAACTGAATAAGTGATTTTAGTTAGTTGGTTAAATGGAAAGGATGTGTAGGCTACCGCATGATATTTAATTTCCTGAGATTTATTTTTTTGCCTAATTATCCGTGTAAATCCTCCTAATGATCCTCTAAAATCCAAACACAAACAGTTTAGAGCCACGGGATCGCGGTGAGCTCTACCCAGACGCAGAGAGAGGATAGAGAGGAAGGCAGAGCAGAAAAAACAGTAACTCCTCCTCTCTGAGTCTGAGTGAAGTGGTGGTGCCTCAGTGCGCAGGGTGGACCCGCTGCGCCCCGCTGCGCCTCGCTGCCCGCTCCGCTGCGCGCTCACTGCCGGCTTCTTGTTGGAGGTTCAATGACATTGTTCAACTTTTTGTCTGGATACGCGCTTATTTGGGAAGTAAGGAGGATTTTAAAGCTCTGTAGAAAGTGAGTAAAGCTTTTTTGTGGTTTATCTATCTATCTATCTATCTATCTATCTATCTATCTATCTATCTATCTATCTATCTATCTATCTATCTATCTATCTATCTATCTATCTATCTATCTATCTATCTATCTATCTATCTATCTATCTATCTATCTATCTATCTATCTATCTATCTATCTATCTATCTATCTATCTATCTATCTATCTATCTATCTATCTATCTATCTATCTATCTATCTATCTATCTATCTATCTATCTATCTATCTATCTATCTATCTATCTATCTATCTATCTATCTATCTATCTATCTGCTGCAACTTGTCTACTGCTCTTCCTTTGTAATCTGGCATGAGCTGATTCCTTCTAACAGCCTCATTTTTGCTTCCAGTAACTTGTTGTAAAGCTCAAACTGCCTCTGAAAGTACAATCAGGAAGAGTTGGCAGCGTAGCTACAACATGGCAGGTCACTTTGCGTCCCTGCTGCCACAAGCCGTGAGCTTATTGACTGCAGAATATTAATAAATCATGAGTCTCAACTATTAAATCAGCTCCTGCAGTCTCCAGTTTTTTGCTTTGCTTTCTGTGTGGAACATACCGGCTCCAACGTTTTAAAGACTAAATATTATGTGTCTGAATTGCTCAGCATGGTGACATTTATTTTTAAAGTTAAGCCAGAAGAAGTTGGGAGTTCAGCTTTTAGACTTGAGCTTTTTTCCCCCCCAAAAGCAGTTTGTCCCTTTATGAAATGCGTGAATTTTGTCTTGATTTGTTTAAAAGAAATTAACGCTACATGTTGCCAGATTTGCAACATCTGTGAACTGTTATTTTTACTTGTATTTCTGAATGAAATATATATATTTTTTGGTCTGGTGATAATATTACAAGGAGTGGAAAACCTTCAACATGCTTGTTTTCGTTGCTTTTTGCAGACATTGATCCTCAGGTTTTACTGTAATGTCCTGTAAACTCAGTTGTACAGATGGTCAATGAGGCTTAAATAACTGAAATGATAGATTTGATTTAATGTTATGGGTTATTCTGCCCTTCAGGCAGTTTAGATTTTCATGCTGTCAATGTCTTCAAGTTGTTTCTTTGCAATTATTTTTGATGGCTTGGGAAAAATATGGAATTAATTCAGATTTTAAGATTTCTGTGATCTCTTTTATTGACTTTTAATCAATACATTAACAATACAAGACGTGTCTCAAATCAGTACAACTTCATCTAAATAAAACTGACTGAGGAAGTCGCTAATAATGCTTAAGGTTAAAATCACTAATTTAACATCAAAAATGTATTTTACATCCATTTAAACATGACATCCAGTCCGAAGTTCATTTGTCAGCATTCATGTCAAGATAATTCATGGCTTTTGTTCATGCGTTGGAAACATTCTTTCTCTGGGGTGGAATGACTCCACAGCATATTGCTTATTATTTTAGAAGACAAAAACTGGACACACGATGTGTTCAATTAACTAATCAAACTGTCATGGTCAGATAAAAGGAGATTAGTTAGATGTTCAGGAACAACCAAGCAACAACAAAAGCTCAAACCTGCCCTAAACTGGGAACTGGAATATTTTCCATTTGAACAACCAACTGTGTGCAAAGTTCAAATATCTGTCCCAAAATGTAATCTCAGGTGAAAGGTCGGGATGTTTAGGAACAACCCAGGAACCACAGAGCCTATCATAAACTGGAGGATTCTGGTACACGGGTTTTTCTGTCCAGAGCAGCATAAACATGGATTGGGAGGTTGCTGACTAAGAAGGAAGCCCATGTTCCGAAAGAGACATCTTCAGGATTTAATGAAATTTTCCGCAGCCCACATGCACAATTCAGTGCCTTCTGGAGAACAGTTTTACAGTCAGATGAGACACAAGGAGAAGAATAATGTTTGGAGGTGTTAAGATGAGGGTTGTAAATCTTACAACATTGTACCAACTGTACAAATTACGGTGGTGGTAGCATCATGCTGAGGGTCTGTTTTGCTGCCAGTGGTACTCATTTATTGCATAAACTGGATGCAATATTGCAGAGGGACTGCCCCAAATTCTTGAACTTCATTGGAAATCAATATTTAGATGTTTTTTTTTTTTTGGGTCATCCATCAGGTCACTGATGTCTGTGCTTAAAAGCCAAGCCTGTGGCAGGAAGGCAAGCAGTATGAATGAGGTCAATTATCTATGCCATGAAGAGTAGTCAGATGTCCTGCCTAAATTCTGCAACCTGCAAGGGAACATTTATTCAAATATCAACTGGACTGTTTATCGAAATGTCGAAAAAAAAAAAAAAATCCAAAAATCACATCAACATTGAGCACTCAATTATTTTTCATTAACTTTATTGCAGCCGTATGATATAATCAAAAGAATGGTTTAGATGTATCATTAATGTGACTGTCATGCCTATGATGAAGGTATGTAAACATCTGATCGGCGCTGTATTGGTTTGGTTTCCTTGGTAACAGAAACATGAGATCCTTTTTCTCCTGGTGGATTTTTGGCAATAAAATCCCTTAATGAGGGCTAAAAATTAAAGCAATTGCAAAAACAAAACAACAATCTCATTATGGCTAGAAAGAAAATCTGATTAAAGTCTAAAATCCGTTCACTGCCTGTTATTGGGCTGTTAATTGATACAATTTTGACACTATGGATGCAGGCCGTTCATTTTTTAGCTAAATATTTCCTGCATAAATAAAAATGTTGATATATGATGAACCAACTTTCCTACAAAAGGTTTTGTGTTTTAAAAAGCAGCCGTTTGCAAACCAATTTTTCCCACTGATCTTAGTCCTTTTGCCCATCTCTTTATTTTTTAATGTGACCAAATTCACAACAGAATCTATCAGCACTCAATAAAAAATCAAAATTGGCAAAGCCAGATCAATGTGTTCTATGACCTTGACTCTCCTCCTGTAAACTCCATAATATGCATCATTTATAACATGGCAAGAAAATAGCCCAGCTTTCGATCCAGAACGTCCTCTTTCTGTTTTCATTGTCACATTATTTTTGACCTCCTCTGAAAGATAAGCAGTGTAGTTTAAACCTCAACCATGAAGGTAGATGGATGGATGAGAGCTTCAGCTTTACTCGCCTGCTTGTTCCTTTCTGCCACTCCCTCTTCATCTGCAAACCCACAGGCCTCCATGTCCTTCTTTACTGCATATAGAAAGGTCTTTCCACTCCTTTCTCTCCTTCTTCATCAAAAAGGTTAATCGCTTGTGTGACTTACAGTCGAGAAATTTACTGATCTGATTAATCGCTGTTAAGGTTTGGAATTAAAGGACACTGTGCCTATCATCAGGAAACAGGTGCTCTTTATAGGCTTTGAAAACGGTCAAAGTGTTGGCTGTAACCTTGGAGTTTTAACAGAGATGCATGATTCCTTTTCTAGAATAAACATCTTGCACTTCCCTAAATCATCTTACGTTAGGGTTTACATTCAAAATAGGTCCCTCATGAATGGATCTGTAATGTTCAGTTTTGCTAAAGGCTATTTTAAAGTTTCTATAGCCACAGTGAACAATTATATTAACGTCTTTCATAGCAGGCTCATCATATTTTAGTGTTAACCAGAGAACTTTAAATGTAAAACTTCACATTTTCACAGAATTCTCACAAACCAACTTTGCTTCAAATGTTAAGGAAAATCCCATCATTGTGAAAAACGTTACATATCTGCTGTATATAATATTATAACCTAATGTTAGAGATTAGTAATGTTGGAAGTGGGGTTCTGTGGAGTAGTTATCAGCAGTCAGTGTCTTACCATTACGTTTGCAACAAACAGGGCCATCTGATTTAGTCAAAAACAAGTATTATTTCTCATTGGTGAGATAACTGCTTGTTAGACTGAAGCTATCTTTCCTGAAGTGGATTTCTGCCTAACTTAAAATTACTCCGGTCTCAGAAGTTTCACAATGAACCGTATTGTTTGAAAACCTTTACAACTGGAGCTTTGTTTGCATTTGATGTATATTTCTAAGTTTAAATGTATTTATATTGAAGTTTATGTTGTTACAAGAAACAAATTTTTTTGATATCATATGTACAGGTCCTTCTCAAAATATTAGCATATTGTGATAAAGTTCATTATTTTCCATAATGTCATGATGAAAATTTAACATTCATATATTTTAGATTCATTGCACACTAACTGAAATATTTCAGGTCTTTTATTGTCTTAATACGGATGATTTTGGCATACAGCTCATGAAAACCCAAAATTCCTATCTCACAAAATTAGCATATTTTATCCGACCAATAAAAGAAAAGTGTTTTTAATACAAAAAACGTCAACCTTCAAATAATCATGTACAGTTATGCACTCAATACTTGGTCGGGAATCCTTTTGCAGAAATGACTGCTTCAATGCGGCGTGGCATGGAGGCAATCAGCCTGTGGCACTGCTGAGGTCTTATGGAGGCCCAGGATGCTTCGATAGCGGCCTTTAGCTCATCCAGAGTGTTGGGTCTTGAGTCTCTCAACGTTCTCTTCACAATATCCCACAGATTCTCTATGGGGTTCAGGTCAGGAGGGTTGGCAGGCCAATTGAGCACAGTGATACCATGGTCAGTAAACCAACCATTTACCAGTGGTTTTGGCACTGTGAGCAGGTGCCAGGTCGTGCTGAAAAATGAAATCTTCATCTCCATAAAGCTTTTCAGCAGATGGAAGCATGAAGTGTTCCAAAATCTCCTGATAGCTAGCTGCATTGACCCTGCCCTTGATAAAACACAGTGGACCAACACCAGCAGCTGACACGGCACCCCAGACCATCACTGACTGTGGGTACTTGACACTGGACTTCTGGCATTTTGGCATTTCCTTCTCCCCAGTCTTCCTCCAGACTCTGGCACCTTGATTTCCGAATGACATGCAGAATTTGCTTTCATCTGAAAAAAGTACTTTGGACCACTGAGCAACGGTCCAGTGCTGCTTCTCTGTAGCCCAGGTCAGGCGCTTCTGCTGCTGTTTCTGGTTCAAAAGTGGCTTGACCTGGGGAATGCGGCACCTGTAGCCCATTTCCTGCACACGCCTGTGCACGGTGGCTCTGGATGTTTCTACTCCAGACTCAGTCCACTGCTTCCGCAGGTCCCCCAAGGTCTGGAATCGGCCCTTCTCCACAATCTTCCTCAGGGTCCGGTCACCTCTTCTTGTTGTGCAGCGTTTTCTGCCACACTTTTTCCTTCCCACAGACTTCCCACTGAGGTGCCTTGATACAGCACTCTGGGAACAGCCTATTCGTTCAGACATTTCTTTCTGTGTCTTACCCTCTTGCTTGAGGGTGTCAATAGTGGCCTTCTGGACAGCAGTCAGGTCGGCAGTCTTACCCATGATTGGGGTTTTGAGTGATGAACCAGGCTGGGAGTTTTAAAGGCCTCAGGAATCTTTTGCAGGTGTTTAGAGTTAACTCGTTGATTCAGATGATTAGGTTCATAGCTCGTTTAGAGACCCTTTTAATGATATGCTAATTTTGTGAGATAGGACTTTTGGGTTTTCATGAGCTGTATGCCAAAATCATCTGTATTAAGCCAATAAAATACCTGAAATATTTCAGTTAGTGTGCAATGAATCTAAAATATATGAATGTTAAATTTTCATCATGACATTATGGAAAATAATGAACTTTATCACAATATGCTAATTTTTTGAGAAGGACCTGTACTTGTTCAGAGCACTGCATTTTTGTAATAAATAAAACTAAGATGTTATAAAATGGAGCTGTGGGAAATTTAGGTGCTAAAGCTGATTATAGGAGGACAGCGGCGGGATGATTTGCATCATTTTTGAATTTGAATTGAATTGAATCATGTTGCTGACAGCACAGAAGTTTTAGAGCCATGCAGCTGGAGGTGCCTGATTAGAAACAACAGCTTACTTGAAAAAATAAAATCCAGGAGTGCTTGCAGACTTCTACATGCAGTGGCATGGAACCGCCGAACAGAGGCCGGTTCTTAGAGACGTTGTAAAACGTGTGAACGCCTGGCCGGAGCAAGAAGACGCCGCCAAGGAGGGCATTAAAACACTGTGGGGGACTTGTGGCTCTTATGGGTTTTTTTGTACTGCTATTAATTTTTTCTTTGCATTTTTTTGGGTGGGATTTACTTTTAGGGACCTTTGTTTTGGATTCGGACTCTGAGCAAGCTGCAGGGATAATTGAACAACATTTTTTGTCGCTTTTATTTGGGACTCATTTGCAGACTGATTTTTTCATTTCTGGATTTAATCACAGACAAATTATCTAAGGAGTTATACAGATTTTTCTTTGCTTGAAGGATATACACTGCTCATAAAAATAAAGGGAACACTCAAATAACATCCTAGATCTGAATGAATGAAATATTCTCATTGAATACTTTGTTCTGTACAAAGTTGAATGTGCTGACAACAAAATCAGACAAAAATCATCAATGGAAATCAAATTTATTAACCAATGGAGGCCTGGATTTGGAGTCACACACAAAATTAAAGTGGAAAAACACACTAGAGGCTGATCCAACTTTGATGTAATGTCCTTAAAACAAGTTAAAATGAGGCTCAGTATTGTGTGTGACCTCCACGTGTCTGTATGACCTCCCTACAACGCCTGGAGATGCTCCTGATGAGACGGTGGATGGTCTCCTGAGGGATCTCCTCCCAGACCTGGACTAAAGCATCCGCCAACTCCTGGACAGTCTGTGGTGCAACGTGACGTTGGTGGATGGAGCGAGACATGATGTCCCAGATGTGCTCAATTGGATTCAGGTCTGGGGAACGGGCGGGCCAGTCCATAACTTCAATGTCTTCATCTTGCAGGAACTGCTGACACACTCCAGCCACATGAGGTCTAGCATTGTCCTGCATTAGGAGGAACCCAGGGCCAACCACACCAGCATATGGTCTCACAAGGGGTCTGAGGATCTCATCTCGGTACCTAATGGCAGTCAGGCTACCTCTGGCGAGCACATGGAGGGCTGTGCAGCCCTCCAAAGAAATGCCACACCACACCATTACTGACCCACTGACAAACCGGTCATGCTGAAGGATGTTGCAGGCAGCAGATCACTCTCCACGGTGTCTCCAGACTCTTTCACGTCTGTCACATGTGCTCAGTTTGAACCTGCTTTCATCTGTGAAGAGCACAGGGCGCCAGTGGAGAATTTACCAATCCTGGTGTTCTCTGGCAAATGCCAAGCGTCCTGCAGGGTGTTGGGCTGTGAGCACAACCCCCATTTGTGGACGTCAGGCCCTCATACCATCCTCATGGAGTCGGTTTCTAACCGTTTGTGCAGACACATGCACATTTGTGGCCTGCTGGAGATCATTTTGCAGGGTTCTGGCAGTGCTCCTCCTGTTCCTCCTTGCACAAAGGTGGAGGTAGCGGTCCTACTGCTGGGTTGTTGCCCTCCTACGGCCTCCTCCACATCTCCTGGTGTACTGGCCTGTCTTCTGGTAGCGCCCCCAGGCTCTGGACACTACGCTGACAGACACAGCAAACCTTCTTTCCACAGCTCACATTGATGTGCCATCCTGGATGAGCTGCACTACCTGAGCCACTTGTGTGGGTTGTAGAGTCCGTCTCATGCTACCACGAGTGTGAAAGCACCACCAACATTCAAAAGTGACCAAAACATCAGCCAGAAAGCATCGGTACTGAGAAGTGGTCTGTGGTCCCCACCTGCAGAACCACTCCTTTATTGAGTGTCTTGCTAATCACCAAAGATTTCCCCCTGATGTCTTTTCCATTTGAACAACATGTGAAATTGATTGTCAATCAGTGTTGCTTCCTAAGTGGACAGTTTCATTTCACAGAAGTTTGATTTACTTGGAGTTATATTGTGTTGTTTAAGTGTTCCCTTTATTTTTTTGAGCAGTGTATATATTCTACATTGCCAAATGATTCTAATTTCTGCCTTATACAGACAGCCTACAGTAAAATTAAATATTGATACATTTTAATTAGTTTGAGTTCGGGCTTAGCTGAGAGAGAGAGAGAGATCTCGAGGGGCCACAGATGAGAGTGACAATTAACACACACACACATTATATATATATATATATATATATATATATATATATATATATATAGAGCAGTGTATAAAGGTTGCATTATGTTGAAATTTCTGTTAGTTTCTTTTTCTTTTTTGTGGTTTTTTTCTTAGTAGTGTTTGTATCTTTGATTAAAACCAGATGCGGTTATTAACAGCATCCTCTCAGTATAAATGAGTGTTCAAGCGTTTATGTTGTTTGCAGATGATAAGTTTATAATTTAGTATATGCATCCATGGTGTTGTTTGTATATGACCTGAACCCTTATTAGAACCCCCCTGTATATTTTAACTTTACTTTGATTTAAGTTGAATGTTACATGCATGGAGTAACTGTCCTGAGAGATGAGGAAGTAAAGTTAACAGCTGTCAAAACTAATGTTTGTAAATGAAAGTGAGACTGGTGAAACTGTGAAGCTGAAAGGACTTGAGGTTCTGAAGGTAAATGGGCCTGCTATCTAGAACATTGAGCATTGAACATAAGAATGCAAGGAGGAAGGAGGGAATGGAGCCAAGGAGGGTGATTTGTGACAGAAGCAGAAAAAGATTGATATGCAATTTAACATCATTAGCCACCTTTGGCCCCCATTCCCCAATGACTCTACATGCAATTAAGAAATATAAAACATGTTGCGGCTGCAACTGATATTTTACTTCTTTGCTTTTTTTCTGCTGCTTGTGGTGCCCCCTTGGCTGTCACACCCTGGGGTGTGAGCCATGTTGCCCTAATGGAAATCAGCCACTGGGTATATTAGGATATATTAAAGATATATTAAAGAGTGACAAGGAAGGGTTACGAGATAGAAAGGAGATCTGCTGGATGTATGGTGGCAATAACTAACTCTGTGGTCTTGTTCCATCTTTTCTGATTTTTTAAAACAGATTTTTTCAAACAGGAGTTGTTTGCAGGTAAAATATTGACTGCTGATAACTTCATAGAACTCAACATCTTTTTAATCTTTGTAACTGGTATAGCCTCCAGAACCACTTCTGCTGGTCTGGGTCAGACTCTGATCTATTATCATTTGCTGTAAGTCTGTCCCAACTTTCTTTCTGTTTTTGTTTAGTGTGGTCAAGATTTTCATTCAATTCAGTTCATTTTAGTTCATTTATACCACTAGCCAATTACCATTAAATGTCACTGCAATACACTTCTACAAGAAAACTAGTCAAACTATATAGGATCCATTTTGGCCAAGCTAATAATTTTTGATATAACCCAGTCAAATTCAGCTGTTTTGGTTACCTCCGCTACATTACAATTACTTCAGAAAACCTTGTACACCCAGAGGTGACTAAGTAATTGGTTTAATTTTCTTCCAACCACCTAATAACTAATTTGCTAATGAAGAAACCCCTGACAAATACAACCTAGGAAAAAAGTATGCTGGAAGCTGCAGAGAAAACAAGAGTTGGTGAGTTGTAAGGGGGCAACAGAGTAACATAAATGAAGTAGGAGTATAGAGAGGGAGGCAGGAAAAGGATGATGATGGGACAAAAAGATAAACAGCAGCTACAGAGGAAGGTGGATGTAAAAGAGATAGCACTGAAGGTTTAATTGCCCTCCAGAGGAGTTCTGATAAGCAGCACTTCAGAGCCTGTGTGGTCAGTAATCACTATGGTTTGCAGCTGCATTGGAAAAAATTACTCTAAACAGCTGGTCTGACAGGATGAATACCCACTGCACTAGATTATCATTATTTACCATAAAATAATGAGAGTATTTTACTGAATGTATTCCCCTCTGTTGGTGTCCAGTATTTCTGAGTTTAGATCTTGAAGTCAGAAAAATGATTGAGCATGCACAGGACAAATAACTGCTTTGTTAACTGCTACAGGCAGTCATCTGGAAATACATGGGTTGCTGATGCTGTGTGCATGTGGCACTTTCAGTACTGAACATACATGGAAACAAGACTCAGTGAAGTGTTGGTGACTATCGATGAGATCGAGAAACTCCTCTGTTGGTTTTGAAATAATCTCCATCCATTCATGAATCTATCCTTCCGTTTGTCTGTCTAGATGATCGCTCATTTGGCCTGGAGTCATGGTTAGGTCCCAGAGGTAAAAGGTTCAGGAGCTAAACCCAGTGAGCCTTCTCACAAGCAACACTCAGCTCATTTTGGGGGAACCCAAAGTGTTCCCAGCCCAGAAAATATATATAATATATCTAGAAAGTTCTTGGTCTACCTGAGTTCTAGAAGTTAGTGCCTGGGAAACCTCTAAAGAGTAGCATCAACATTGGACACTGGAACCCCTTCAGCTGACAGTCTGCAGTGTGGAGGAGAAGAGGCTCTATTCCACATTCGCACTAAATGTTGAAAAGCTGAGCTCATCTCCTTCCTTGCAATTGTGCAATTAAAATGTTAGTTTAGATTCTCAAACATCCAGGATCCACAAACCAAAGGATAGACTTTTCATCTCTGACAGCCCACGCCTCAGAGGTAAATGTTACATGTTATGACGGCAGGGGTGCGGTGCTGCGTGCAACCTGGTGGGAGAGAGGAGGAGGACGGTCACAGCACACTCCTTGCTCAAGGAAGAGACAATAAGTGGCGCAACAAACATCTGCACACTTTATTTGGTTAATGTTTCCAGTTAAGTGTTGTTTGCTATTGTTGCGTTGCATTAATAGTTGTATTTGCTGCAGTTGGTGATATTTTTATTTCTGCCAAAGCAACTCAAGTGAGCTTTTTTATCTTCTATTTTGTTTTATTTTGCATTCTTTATTTTGTTTTTATATTCCATACAACATTAAAATGCTATTAATGCACACAATTCTTGTAGTAAAGACCTACATGGGTATTTCATATTTATGTTTTGATATTTTATACTTAATTTTATGGAAAATATATACATAAAAAGGTTTTTTGGCATGAACATACTGTGGTTCTATTTTCTATTTGCTCCAGGAGTACGGAGTCAGAGGCCCTTTATTAGGCCCCATCCGGTCTAAGTCGGACCTGTTCCCCGTGCATGTTGGACACCGGCAGGGCTGTACTTTGTCACTGGTCCTGTTCATAACTTTCATGGACAGGATTTCTAGGCGCAACCAAGGACCGGAGGGGGTCCGGTTTGGGGACCTGTGGATTTCCTCTCTTCTTTTTGCAGATGACGTGGTCCTGCTGTCCCTCTCTAGCCAAGACCTACAGCATGCACTGGGGCGATTCGCAGCCAAGTGTGAAGCGGCTGGGATGAAGATCAGCTCCTCCAAGTCCGAGGCCATGGTTCTCGACCGGAAAAGGGTGGCTTGTCCTCTTCAGGTTGGAGGGGAGTTCCTGCCTCAAGTGGAGGAGTTCAAGTATCTTGGGGTCTTGTTCCCAAATGAGGGAAGAATGGAGCGGGAGATCGACAGACAGATCGGCGGACGGATCAGTAATGGGAACGCTGTGCCGGTCCATTGTGGTGAAGAGAGAACTGAGCCGAAATGCGAAGCTCTCAATTTACCAGCCGGTCTACGTTCCTACTCTCACCTATGGCCATGAACTTTGGGTCATGACCGAAAGAACGAGACCCTGAATACAAGCGGCTGAAATGAGCTTCCTCCGTAGGGTGGCCGGGCACTCCCTTAGAGATAGGGTGAGGAGCTCAGCCATCCAGGAGGAGCTCGGAGTAGAGCCGCTGCTCCTCCACATCGAGAGGAGTCAGTTGAGGTGGCTCGGGCATCTATACCGGATGCCTCCTGGACGCCTTCCTCGGGAGGTGTTCCAGGCACGTCCCACAGGAAGGAGGCCCAGGACACGCTGGAGGGAGTATGTCTCTCGGCTGGCCTGGGAACGCCTTGGGCTCCCCCCGGAGGAGCTGGAGGAGGTGTCTGGGGAGAGGGACGTTTGGGTGTCTTTGCTAAGTCTGCTGTCCCCGCAACCCGGTCCCGGATGAAACAGAAAAAGATGAGTACCAGTATTTTATACTTAATTTTATGGAAAATATATACATAAATAGATTTTTTTGCATGAACCAACTGTGGTTCTATTTTATACCTTTTAAACAATAATATTAAACTTACTTAATATAGATGATTTAGCTTTAGTTGTAAATTTTACTCACACATGCCAGGTTTCCCAAATATTTCTATATTTAAGAATATATTAAGAATAAAATAGCTTGTTCCTCAAAAAATGCACATTTTTAAAAATGGATAATTTTAACGGCTCTTTCAGGGGAACATATCATGAATATCCTTTCAAAGAGCCATAAGTCCCATCACTATTTGTTTTAAACTGGATCTTCATAAAAAGACAGTTTGTTCAAAATAATTTTGTTAACGTAATTAATGTCGATGATTCCAGTTTGGCAGCCAGGAAGCTGGATTTTAACACCAATAAGATGAATACTCAAAATGTCGTTAGGTGAGCAAATGAAGGATGATGCCTCTCTCAGGTCCTAGTCAGACCTTGTTGGTTGTTTTCCAGTTTATCTCTGTTTTAGAAAAAACAAAGTAAGCCTGACATGACTTTTTATTTTTATTTTTTAATCAAACAGTGTGTTGTAATTGTAAAGTGCAGACTTTAAATGAAAAAAAGCAACCAAAGTCCAATGAAAGGTCTTCAGAAAGCGCAGATAAGTATCAATCAACATTACAGAAACGTTGGACATCTTGGAAAGACTTCAGCACCGTTGCACTGTACTGTACTTCTGATCCAGGCATCAGATTTCATTCACAGAAATAACCATGTTACAGGAGCCTCAATGGGGAGACCAGCTGAGTTTAAAGCAATTTATCTCCAACCTGGAGGAGAAAATGCTTCCAAAAGGCAAGTTTGCTTCAGTTTGTTTCTAGTATATGAAGCTGCTTGTATAACAGAACAGTTTAAAACTTGGACCATAAAAAGGGTCTCTATCTGTAACTGGAAAATGTAACTGGAAAGTGAGAGACATCACCCTCCATGATCACAGCTGGTCTAATTTGGTAATTGCAGCAGAGGCGACAAGTGTCACAGTTCTGCTGGCTAGTTAGAGGGATGACTCACAGCGAGGATGAAAGTGGTACACCCCCTGCACACACACACATTTACACATACATTCACTCACATATTCACCCACACATTCACCCACACACAAACACAAGTAGGAGGCAGCCAATCAGAGATATGTTGAACTGGAAGTCCCTAAGCAGTGTTGATTTTGTTCCAGTGTGCTTTTTTGTGGCCGAAAACCGTTTTTCCCTCACAGTCAATAGCTGATTTGCATCAGGAACATCGTCTCCTGCCAACGTATGCTTTGTTGGTTCTCATGGTGATCCTGCAGTTCTTCTCAGCACACCAGAGGAAGCAGCTTTCTAAGAATAGTGGTCTTGGGGTTTTTCTTTTTTTCTGTTTTTGTGGTGTTTGTATTTTTGCTATTGTTCTGCTGTTGGGAGGGTTTAGGGTTTCAGTGACCTCACATCCGGGAAACCATTCTGTTCCATCTCTTTATTAAATTACTGTGTTGTAATAGAATCATTAAATTATGCTCTCATTACAAATCAAAGGATGACGGATTGCATGGCAGGTTACCTAATTTAGCAAGTTAGTTCTTTTGGGACCCCACAGCCATGGATTACAACATGAAAGATGCGGTACAAACTTTTCTGGAACTTTCAAAAAAATTTGCATTTAACCTACTGCCAACATTTGGAAAATGGGGGGGGGGGGGGGGGAAGTGGCATCACTTCCCATGATGCCACTGGCTGTATAAAAGCACCCCCTTTCCAATGGTCCTTTCTCTTCCACCCGGACTCCGTGCGAGGCTGGCCGGGGAGACTGCGCGATAATGTCTCTTTGCTGGCAAACAGACATAAACTCTTCAAACTGGATCCAAGGGTGTCATATGATCATCGATCCTATGCACTGAATTAAGTACTGATGAATTACTGTTTGTGTACCCGGTATTCAAACTGTGTTCCAGATAATTCCCTGCAGAGACGTTGTCTCTACGAAGCCGAGTGGAGCGGTTTTCCCAGTCTGGAAGGAGGACAACCGAGACCGCATCACCGTGGTTACAGTAACTGTGCAGTTGGTTGGCGGACAGAACGAGCCGTCTTTCATCCAGAGCTACGGAGGTTAGCCAAAGCTAACCGTTTGTCCACAGTGGATGTGTTTCTTTAAACCTCGTCGCCCCGTACGTTTCCTCACCACGGTTCATGATGTTAGGTTTTGGGCAGAGAGAGATAGAAGTGATTTAGAATGAAATAATCTAAACGTTTTTCATTTTATGAAGTTTGGTTTTGTTTGTTTTGAACTTAGTGCTAGCAGGCTATCTGCAGCACACATGCTCAGTTTTGTGTTCTGTGTTTGTGTGTTTTTAAAGTTAAGACAAACTTTATTTAAAGGGTGATTTTAAACACAGATCGGCCATAACGCGCCGTCCGCGCTTATGCATTTTAACCCTTTTATTGACGGTATTTTAAAGGTGTGTGTTTGATTCTGGTGCTAAGCTATCAGCTTCTTTTGTTAGCTTTAACTGCTAACAGGTAAGAACATGTGCTTGCATACTTAGGCCCCTTTCTCCAGAAAGATTTGGTTCTTTTCCATAATACCTCCTTAAATATTTGACCATTTCCTTCATAATATTTCTTTAAATATTATTTTAATAAATAAAGGCAGCTGAGACACCGTTGAGAATTGGTCATCCAGTAGGTTGGTTTTATTCGGCAGATCATTCTTTAAAACATTATTTTATTCAAATAATATTTTATCTGATCTTGCATTGTGAATGGTTGTCTAAACATTTGCTGATTATTGCCTAAGTTGGTGACCTGTCCAGGGTGTACCCCGCCTCTCGCCCATAGACTGCTGGAGATAGGCACCAGCTCCCCCGCAACCCACTATGGAATAAGCGGTAGAAAATGACTGACTGACTGACTGCCTAAGTTGGTTCCAAGACTAATTTAACTTCACTTCCAGATTCTTCAAGATAATCCTTGGTTCTCAAACATAAACATTGCATGGTAATGTTGCATCACTCTTTTTGGTCATGATTTCCAATAATCTTTAATCAACTTGTTTATATTGTACATAGCCCATTAGTCTTCGTTATTCTTTAATTCTGCTTGGTAGTTTAGTTGAATTGTTTTAGCATAGTAAATAGTTTGTTGATTGAAATATGTTTGACTTTGAGTTGACTTATTTTGGTTAATAATTTCTTGTATTTTAAGAAATTGTGTGAATTCATTCCATATATGTGCAGAGTTTATGCTGTTCAATAATGTCAGAGCTTGGCTCACCCTTTTGATTTTGTCCTAATACCATTGCCTTACTAGGCTGGTATTCACAGGAAAACCCTTAACAGACCGATAAAATATTAAAATATTAATATCAAATATTAAATAATATTCTCAGATTCATAGTCACAACAGTTCATTTATTTAGAAATATTGATTTCCATTCAAAGCTTTCCTTGGTGTATCAGAATGGTTTTAACCACCAAAGCATTATCCCTCAAAAGGTCAAACCTGTTTTTTTTGTTTACAAATTTACTTTGCTTCATCCACATTTGATTTTAGATGTCTTTTGTTGGGATATTTGTATTGCCTTCTATTGTGAGGAATCACAGATTATCCTCCTCCATGATACAGCTATGTTGATCTACAAAAACATAAAGCTACACAAAATCAAACTCAAATTAGTTTTCCTGTTAATAAAATAGTACGAAATTGATGTTCATGGCTAAATTATCTTCTCTAACCATCACAGGAAAAAAGAGCCCACCCTATCTGGATGCACCTAATAAAACAATCAGTTTTTTATCAGGTTTAAAAAATACCATATTGCTATTAATTAAACAAAGATTAAACTAAAATGAAAAAGCTGTGCATGTTAAAAGCTATTAACTGATTATCATCAATGTGAGCACCTTGAGAAAACCAGGGTTTTTGGCAGTTTGCTGCTCTTAAGATTACAGGTTTGAACACAATGCCAAATTCAGAAGACATCAGCAATGGACTAAGAGAAGGAACTGTTGCTGCTTATTTATCTGGGAACGGTTCTGAGGGCATTTGCAAACAGTTGGGGGTCCATCATTCTAGAGAGTGAAAGGCTAGCCAAAGGGGGAGAAATGTGAAGATATCTGCCAGTCTTACAAGGAGCGGGTGTCTCTCCAAATTCTCCCCAATGTGAGAGGTTGCAATGTTCAGAGAAATGCAAGAGGAAGCCACTTCTCTCTGAACAGCATTTACATGCTGGTAGATGGATTATGTTTAGAGCTTGTTTGGTAGCCACAGAACCATTGTACCATCCACTTACTGGACCGAACACGAACTCCTCTGCATACTAACATATTCTGGAGTCAAATGTGAAGACATCTGTCAAATCTGGCCATCATTAGTCATCCCAAAATTGGCCAGACCTCAACCTGATTTAAATCCAGCAGTGGATCCTTTAGAAAACTGTTCATGAATGAATTTCTGCTAACCTCAATGGACTAAAATAACTGTATAAAGAACATGGGCCAAAGTTAACTCAGCAAAATGGGGCTGACTGAGAAGGTCAGTCAGAAATTGATAAATTCTTATGTTGCTGCTAAAGATTCCTCTACACGGTATTGCATTGTGAGGTGCACTTAAATTTCCTGATCTATAATTTGTTTGTATATTTTCTTAATTTTTATTTAGTAAATAAATACTTTCCAAATGTGCAAGAACATAAACTAAGTTTGTTGCAAGAGTTTGGCTATTAAGTTCTTTGTATAAATGAGACTTCAAATGCAAGTTTTACTTTTACAGGAAGCCATTTTGGAGAGACTGAAAGAGGAGAAATGTGATCTCTCTCTGTGGCACCAGTCAATACTCTAACTGTGTGCTGGTGCCAGTTAGAAACAAGGCTAGAAGGGCATTACAGAAGATCAATCTAAAAGAAACAAAGACATGAATCAGGAAGAAAATCCTTTTTTCATTTTGCATATTTTCAGATCACAAGGCTGATTTAGAGGCTTGTGTAATCTAAGAAAAAACACACAATTTCCTGTCAAAGATGACACCAAAGTTTCGTATTAATACCCTTTCCTATTCTGTACCCTGATTTAATGTAGGTAGTCGTGTGTTTGAAATTTGGTTGTTAATATTTTTGGCTAAAGAAGAATCACAGACTGTTGATTTCCTTAAGCCTTTTTGGACCCATTAATCCCCTTTGTACATTTATAGATGTGCCTTTTTTGCACGATTACTGGCTATGATACCTGAGGTTTGTTTCTCACTTTCTTTGGGATTCCTTTGGCGTATTTCATGTGTTTAGTTTAGAGATTCGCGCACAGACATTTCCACGTTAAACTTGACAACCTTTAAAGAACTCTTAAGTCTTGAGCAACTGTCCCCTCTTCAGTGTCGAACCATAAATTAAATTCATTCCTAAACTTACTTAATTCTACCATTAGTAAGAGGTAGACTCCCCAGATCTGTTTAGAACCAAAAACGATCAACTTAAATTCATTCATTACAGACATATAGATCTTTCACTTCACAATGATCAAACTGAGGTTATTCAATGTTCAACGTTCACCGCCTAAACAATCTGCACTAAGTTCACAGAACTACTCTGAACTAGTTCTCCTTATTTATCAATCTTTTTATGAAATAAAGTCTTTAATATTTTGTAGATTAGCTTATCGACAATGACATCGTTTAGCATTTCCAACCTGGCTTTTGATAACTTCTACTCTCTTTGCTCAGAAAAACTGTAACTAAATTTAGCAAACTCTCAAAAAAGCTCCTCTAACTCATATATTTTTTATATTTTACTTGTCAGAGAACTAAACAAGTGTGAAATTGTGTAAAAATTAACCAATTAAGATCATGAAGGACTACAAGGTTGACGTATTGATACACCAGCTGACAAAATTTCCACTCATGTATTTTAACCACAACATCTGTGCTGAAATACTTCTTTTTCACTAGTCCCTACTCAGCACAGTTTGGCATGGCTCTAGTCGCTTTTTAGGCTTTTGCTTTATGCCTGGTTCACATGGCAGGATTTTGTACCAATTTTCAACTCCATCTTCGACTTCTGACATGCCATGATCATCGTGATGGCTCTTAAGATATTCTTGCTGTTTGTGGAGTGTTAAGAGTGATCTAGGCTGCTCTGAAGGATGTCAGGACCACTCCTACCTCAAATTGGGGATATTCAACATGTTAGATTGTCTTGGCCCTCGTGTGTTCCCCAAGGACAAACGAGCATGCAGCCTGTTGAATGTGACGTATAGCCAATCAGAAATCTGAATGTTTGTGTGTGCTGCGTTGTGCTTGCCGTGGGACTGAACACCACACACTGTAGGACCAAACTTGTTATATGTACGATTTTGTATCGTCATGTGTGGGGTCTCTCAGGTTTTGAAAATCAGCCGACATTTGAGTCAAGGTGAGGCGTTTAAATCTATTAATATGGTAAAGAGTGGTTGTTTTATTGCCAGTCAAGCACATGGAAAAGTAAAGAAGAACCTTCCAAATTCTTTATGTTTGCCCATAAATAAACAGCTGATGGTTGAAATCTGGACACATCTGAGGATTGTCTTTCTTGCTATGTATAAGATGGCGCCAGTGTATGTGGTGAGTCGTCTAGTGCTGCCTATTGTTTTATCTCTGCTGGTGTTCCTGTACATTTTTCCTGACATTAACTCATTACTGGTGTATGATCGCCAAGCCAAGCCCCATCTCTTGTCATTTTTAAAACTTGTTTAAAAACACACCTTTTCTTCATGGCTTTTAACCCAGAATGAGTTAGCATATGTGTCTTAATATTTTACCTTTTTTATCCTTAATGTGCACATGTACTATTTTGTATTTTATATTTCCTATAGTTCTTATGTATTTGATTTTTTTGTACAGCACTTTGGTCAGCTGTCATGTTGTTTTTAAAGGTCTCAATAAATAAAGTGGCATGGTATGGTATGAGTGTTCCAACAGGACAATGATCCCAAACAGAAGTGGTTTTACTGGTTAAAGCAGCCTGTATTTGACCCTCTGGACTGGGCTTTTGAAGGTCCTGACTTCAACCTTATGGAAAAACAGTTAAAATGAACAATTCTGCTTTGTAAAACGGTCAATACTGAATCAGAATTATGCCAGAAGCTTGTTAATGGCTGCAAAAAGCAACAATTAGATATTCTACTAAATGGCAGGGGAGGCTGTATGCACATATTCAGGGGTGAAAGTAGTTTTAAATTCTTGCTGGTACTTGGGGGCTGAGCTGGGGGTGGGGGGAAGAGGCACTGGGGGCATATATGTGTATATATATATATATATATATATATATATATATATATATATATATATATATATATATATATATATATATATATATATATATATAATGTGTGTGTGTTAATTGTCACTCTCATCTGTGGCCCCTCGAGATCTCTCTCTCTCTCTCAGCTAAGCCCGAACTCAAACTAATTAAAATGTATCAATATTTAACTTTACTGTAGGCTGTCTGTATAAGGCAGAAATTAGAATCACTTGGCAATGTAGAATATATACACTGCTCAAAAAAATAAAGGGAACACTTAAACAACACAATATAGCTCCAAGTAAATCAAACTTCTGTGAAATCAAACTGTCCACTTAGGAAGCAACACTGATTGACAATTAATTTCACATCTTGTTGTTCAAATGGAAAAGACAACAGGGGGAAATCTTTGGTGATTAGCAAGACACTCAATAAAGGAGTGGTTCTGCAGGTGGGGACCACAGACCACTTCTCAGTACCGATGCTTTCTGGCTGGTGTTTTGGTCACTTTTGAATGTTGGTGGTGCTTTCACACTCGTGGTAGCATGAGACGGACTCTACAACCCACACAAGTGGCTCAGGTAGTGCAGCTCATCCAGGATGGCACATCAATGCGAGCTGTGGCAAGAAGGTTTGCTGTAGGAGGCCGTAGGAGGACAACAACCCAGCAGCAGTGTCATGGTTTGTGGTTGAGGCAGACCAAAGTGCAGACAAGAGCTGGCTATCCCATGTCTCGCTCCATCCACCAACGTCACGTTGCACCACAGACTGTCCAGGAGTTGGCGGACGCTTTAGTCCAGGTCTGGGAGGAGATCCCTCAGGAGACCATCCGCCGTCTCATCAGGAGCATGCCCAGGCGTTGTAGGGAGGTCATACAGGCACGTGGAGGTCACACACAATACTGAGCTTCATTTTGACTTGTTTTAAGGACATTACATCAAAGTTGGATCAGCCTGTAGTGTGTTTTTCCACTTTAATTTTGTGTGTTACTCCAAATCCAGGCCTCCATTGGTTAATACATTTGATTTCCATTCATGATTTTTGTGTGATTTTGTTGTCAGCACATTCAACTTTGTATAGAACAAAGTATTCAAAGAGAATATTTCATTCATTCAGATCTAGGATGTGTTATTTGAGTGTTCCCTTTATTTTTTGAGCAGTGTACATTTCAATTGATAAAGAACTGCCATGTATGAAACAATGATAAACCATTTTCTGATGCATAACCTTTCATCTTCAGTTTCCATCTTTTCTTTTGAACAAAGAAGTTATTGTTCTCTGCATTGTGGTCAAGTTTTGATTTCATTTAAATAAAAGAATTGACAGTTCGGTTGTTTTTGCGGTTTTTATTTTAAAGTCTGTAGATGGTAAATGATTTATTTTTCGTCCTGTCCTAATGCAAGCGGCGGTTTTTTATGTCTGTGCACCACCTGTGTAAAATCTCCCAGTCCATTAAATCGAATGCACCGATCTCCTTGGCAACCGCTCTGTGTTGGAGTTAAGCGCGCATGCGCTCTCGTGTAGTGTATGTGAAATCTCTGGTCATAAGCGGTGTTTTCGAGCTGTACTGTGTTGTTGTAATTCAGCAAAATAACATGAAATGCAACTAGTTACTCTCCCTGTGCTTTTAACTGGGGTATTTAGCAGCGAGTAGACAGACATTAAACGTAGCGGTGCTCGTTTTAAAGGGGGGGAGTGGGGGCCTAGTGGTTAGAACAGGAGGTTTGCGTTCCGGAGGGGACACAAGGGGCCAGGTTTGTATCCCACAGACTGCCACTCTGGGTCCCTTAGCAAGACCCTTAGCCCCAGAATGCTCCCCGGGCGCCGCATAATGGCAACCCACTGCTCCCTATAAGGGATGGGTTAAATGCAGAGGACAAATATCGTTGTAATGTACATGTGCAATGACCAATAAAGATGATTTAATTTAATTAATTTAAAGGCTGGCCGTTCATAACAGCCTCGAGCTCTGAGGGGAGAGAAGCAAAGCAAGAGCATTGAGGCTCCATCATAGCAGAACAGTTCAGAAACTATTTGGAATATGGGGAAAATAGCTATATTTATAAACAGATTAAGTCGTGTTTTAGACTGCCTATTGGTAGCGGATCTGATATTCTTTGTGTGCTCGTGAATCTTTGCAGCTGTAACTGGTTCTGGTTGATGGCTTCATAGCAGACAGCCGTTGTTCCCTCTTCCCGGTACTGCGTACCGGCGCAGAATCTTTTAGTGGTACACAGTACCGGGCCTTTCTGGCTCACTTTCACCCCTGCATATATTAGAACCTCCATGTATAACTTTGATCCACTGTGGATTACAAAAAATAGACAATGAACTGAAGTTTGTGGACCTAATTCAAGTTTTGTTTTGTGTGATCATTTCAACTTTGGAAAAACAACCTTGGTTCAATAAAATCATTAATGTCAGTTATGACAGGATGCAACTGTTGCCATGTTATTTAAGTAATAAAAGGCACAAATTTAGTCTTCTTTGTTCAGGTAAGCTAATGGAATCAGTCCCTTAAACAAAAGGTTGTGTTTGCATCCATCGTCATTTACTGACAATGGCCCAAACCGCAGGTGACACTGCCACAGGTCAGGTTGAATGTAAATATGGATGGATGTATAAGCAAACACTGGCTGAGCGTTTTATTGTAGTTTTGCAGTGGAGCAAGTCTCTGTGTGTTGACGAAATGACATGCCTGATGGCCTGCTGCCCAGAACTGAAATTCAAACAAAAGAAAAGGACAAATAAAAAGGGCCGAGGGTGCAGACGTAAATCACAGGTGAGTTAGCCTCTGTAGGTCTCTGACGCCACGTCTAAATGCACCCAGGGTGAGATGAGGTCACTACTGTCTGTCCTGTAAACACTGTTGGTGCTGTTATACTTCAGTGGAGTCAGCAGCACCTGTGGCCAACATTAGAGCTGTTTCTGATGGTCAATACCACTCTGCCTCTCTCTCTGTTTGGTCTTCTTTCCTCCCCATTAAATCTCCATTTATCCCTCCAATTACATTTTCCTCTCTTTGACATCTTGTACTCTGTCTTTTCTTTTGTCCTGATTTCAGAGGGTCTCTTCTGTCTTTTTATTTGTCTTCCTTTTATGTCATTTGTCATATTTTTTCCCTTTAATCTTCACTCCTTGCTTTTCTCCTCCACTGTTTTGTACCTGGAAAGTACTCTTCTCTATCCTTGTACTACCACTGTTCCATCAAGTACATGTTTTTTTTTTTTACCCCCTTATCATTTTTCTCCACCTTATCATTTTCAATCACCCTTATCTTCCCTTTTTAGATTTTGTGCATTAAAATTAGTACATACAGTACACACCAAATGTTTGGACACACCTTCTCATTCAAAGAGTTTTTTTTATTTTCATATTGTAGCTTCACACTGAAGGCATCAAAACTATTAACACATGTGGAATTATATACTGAACAAAAAAGTGTGAAACAACTGAAAATAGGGGCTTCATGGTGGCGCAGTTGGTAGCACTGTTGCCTTGCAGCAAGAAGGTCCTGGGTTCAATTCCCGACCAGGGGTCTTTCTGCATGGAGTTTGCATGTTCTCCCCGTGCATGCGTGGGTTCTCACCGGGTACTCCGGCTTCCTCCCACAGTCCAAAGACATGCCTGTTAGGTTAATTGGTCACTATAAATTGCCCTTAGGTGTATGAATGAGTGTGTGCATGGTTGTTTGTGTGTTGCCCTGTGATGGACTGGTGACCTGTCCAGGGTGTACCCTGCCTCTCGCCCATAGACTGCTGGAGATAGGCACCAGCTCCCCCTCGACCCACTATGGAATAAGTGGTAGAAAATGACTGACAACTGAAAATATGTCTTATATTCTAGTTTCTTCAAAGTAGCCACCTTTTGCTTTGATTACTGCTACGCACACTCTCGGCATTCTGTTGATGAGCTTCAAGACGTAGTCACCTGAAATGGTTTTCCAACAGTCTTGAAGGAGATCCCAGAGATGCTTAGTACTTGTTGGCTCTTTTGCCTTCACTCTGCGGTCCAGCTCACCCCAAACCGTCTCAATTGGGTTCAGGTCCGGTGACTGTGGAGGCCAGGTCATCTGGCGCAGCACCCCATCACTCTCCATCTTGGTCAAATAGCCCTTACACAGCCTGGAGGTGTGTTTTGGGTCATTGTCCTGTTGAACAATAAATGATGGTCCAACTAAACGCAAACCGGATGGAATAGCATGCTGCTGCAAGATGCTGTGGTAGCCATACTGGTTCAGTATGCCTTCAATTTTGAATAAATCCCCAACAGTGTCACCAGCAAAGCACCCTCACACCATCACACCTCCTCCTCCATGCTTCACGGTGGGAACCAGGCATGTAGAGTCCATCCGTTCACCTCTTCTGCACCACAAAAAGACACGGTGGTTGGAACCAGAGATCTCAAACTTGGACTCATCAGACCAAAGCACAGATTTCTACTGGTCTAATGTCCATTCCTTGTGTTCTTTAGCCCAAACAAGTCTCTTCTGCTTGTTGCCTGTCCTCAGCAGTGGTTTCCTAGCAGCTATTTTACCATGAAGGCCTGATTCACACAGTCTCCTCTTAACAGTTGTTCTAGAGATGTGTCTGCTGCTAGAACTCTGTGTGGCATTGACCTGTTCTCTAATCTGAGCTGCTGTTAACCTGTGATTTCTGAGGCTGGTGACTCGGATGAACTTATCGTCCGCAGCAGAGGTGACTCTTGGTCTTCCTTTCCTGGGGCGGTCCTCATGTGAGCCAGTTTCTTTGTAGCGCTTGATGGTTTTTGCGACTGCACTTGGGGACACTTTCAAAGTTTTCCCAATTGTTCGGACTGACTGACCTTCATTTCTTAAAGTAATGATGGCCACTTGTTTTTCTTTACTTAGCTGCTTTTTTCTTGCCATAATACAAATTCTAACAGTCCATTCAGTAGGACTATCAGCTGTGCACTGTATCCACCTCCTGCACAACACAACTGATGGTCCCAACCCCATTTATAAGGCTTGAAATCCCACTTATTAAACCTGACAGGGCACACCTGTGAAGTGAAAACCATTTCAGGGGACTACCTCTTGAAGCTCATCAGCAGAATGCCAAGATTGTGCGTAGCAGTAATCAAAGCAACTGGCCACTTTATTAGGTACACTTATGCAATTGCTTGTCAGCACAAACTGTGAATCCATCAAACACATGACATCAACTCAGTGTATTAAGGTATCTAGACGTGATGATGACTTGTTGTAGTTCTAACCTGCCAAAGTTCCAACTGAGCATCAGAAAGAGGAAGAAAGGCAGGTGGTAGGGTCAGAACTAGGTGTAAACTAAGTGAAAGCATAGGTCCATCCTGCCTTGTAAAAACACTTCAGACTGGTGGTGCTGGTATTATGGTGTGGGGATATCTTCTTGACACACTTTGCCTACTTAGTACAAAATAATTATTGTTTAAACACCAAAACCTACCTGAGTATTATTGCTGACTGACTCTTTAAAATCCCAGTGTACCAATCACCTGACAGCTACTTTCAGAGAATAATGCTCCATAATCTCTCAAAGGTCAAATCCTCATAAGCTGCTGTCTTGTGTACTTAAGTTGTCTCCACCAGATCTCAATCAAAAAGAGCTTTTTTGGGATGTTGTGGAACAAGACGTTCTCAGCCCACATTGTTCAGCCCACATATCTACAGTAGCTGTTTGATGTTATCCTGTCAGTATGGCACAAAATGTCTGTGGAACGTTTCCAACACCTTGGTGAATCTTCCATGAAGACTTAAGGCCTTTCTAAAGCCAAGGTGTACCTAATAAATTCATTCATGTGTGTCTCTGCAGGTTTCTTAGGCTTCATGAGTAAAGTTTTAAAACTATTGACTGCATTTCTGTAGCAGCACAATTGCTAGCGCTGATGACCATGGAGACTGTCCTGCTGATTGGGGTCAACCACAAGCACTACTTTAAGGGAAAATGGTTTGTTATCCTACCGTAGATGGGAAACTAGCAGACGCTTAGAGACAGGAGGGAACAGAGCAGATTTTAAAACTATATAATGTTCTATGGTTTGGAGTCTACATAAGATGCAAGGATTGGCAAACATGTGTTTAAAATGTAGCTCATGGTTATGATCACATTTGCAATGCACACTTAGTTAAATTATGGTGTAAGTTTGTCTTTCACTTGTTTTTCAGGAGTAATTAAGAGCCAGATGACTCAGCTACAAATGCTGTTTCTACACATTATACTTAAAACGAGCCAGGTTCTAGGCTGAGATGGAGAGCAGTGGGAATAGCGTCCTCTGTAGAGCAGGTTGGGCAATAAGCAAACTGGTACAAATCAGATTAGATTCATCAGTTAACATTGTAACAGAATTATTTTTTACTTTGTTTTTCTTTACCTGCATTGAATTGGTCCATGATTACAAGATAATTTCTTTATTTATGTCTCACATGCTGTGTCAGTTACTCTAGGAACACAAATCACTGAGTGGGTGTTTGAATACAGGCTAAAAGCGTGCATCCCACACAGGCTGAAGATTAAAGGGGAATGAGTTTAGGTTTGCACAAATTTCACTTCACACCATTTACCAGGAATAGAACCAACCAATCAGATATACTGAGACATAACAGGAAGTAGCAATGGAAACATCCACATCCTGGCAGCACACCAGTGTTAGCAAGCAAACGCTCAAAGAGACACACAGACACTCTTCAACTCATGCAGCTCATTGCTGATATGCTCTAATAAACTCTAACCTTAAACTCAATTCTGATCAATTTGAACAATAACACAAAAAACAGTCAAGCACATGACGAAGATTTCTGAAGAGCAAACAAAAGGTTTGGTTCTTACAATTTAAACATGCATAAAGAAGTAATCATAACACCTATTAATCTTGTTAAAATGGATTGAAACTTGTTCAATTCATGCATAAAGCAAAATGCATTTTTCTTTTACGTTTTTGCAATAATTCAGCACCCTCCACACTTATTGGCAACCCTGGAAAAAACGATGATTTCCTTATAGGATTTAGGTCTGGGGACTGACAATGGCATAGAAGGAGGTTGATTTTGTCTCTGGTGAACATCTGTGTTGAGTTGGCCATATGTTTAAGATTATTATCCTGTTAAACGTCCCAACAATGACAAATGTTCAGTTTTCTCACAGAAGATAATGTTTTAGTTTAAAATGTCCTGGTATTTAATTGGTTTCAGAATGCTATGCACTTCAACAGGGTTCCCAGGGCATTTATTCATATCATCCACCATACATCATAATAGATTCCGTTATTGTACATCTTGGATTGGACCAAAGCACACAGTCCCAGTTAAAATCCCTATAAATCTTCAGATTTATGTTTGTGATGGTGGGACAGAAAAGGCAATGCCCAAAAAATTGATTGCCTAGTAGATAGGATCTAATGGTTGTCATGGAAACTTCAAGATGGGACTCTTCCTCTGGTCCTCTAATAGTGAGCTGTGGGCAGTTTTTGTTTTTATCCGTGCCACCCTCCTCACTATGCACAGTACCAAGATAAACTTGGGTCCATTTGTTTGTCAGGTTCTTTGATAGTAGAGACGGAGAACTTTAGGCAAGGTAGTATTTTCCTGTAGCTATTTCAACAGACATCTGCCGCCCTTGAATGGCATGTTCTCTTGAATTTCCAACTTCTAAAAGTAGTGAGCAGAATTGGGCCTCTGTGTCATGTCTTGTTTAAACCACAGATGAACAGGAAGTCATGCATCGCTCATGAAACGTTTGAACAAATTCTTATATGTTCAAATAAATGACTTCTTGAATTGTTTCAGTGTAAGGTTATGCTTCTGCAATAAAGAAAAACTCATATTTAGAGGTACTAATTAGTGAAGATGACTTGTCATAGTTTTAAAAGTTTTGACCCACGTGCAGAAACTCCATGAGACTAGTTAGGTTTAACACTTTATTACAATAAAGGTTGTTTGAGCTGGATCCGGAAGAGGCTTCAGCGGTTTGGTCAGGCACGCCACTAAGGAAAGGATGAGAGAATATTAAATAGATGCACAAGGTGAGAATTGAATGGATGAGATTGATTGTCTACTTACTGGTGAAGGCTGTGATCCAGGCTTGGAGGAGGTAACTGAGTCCAGGGTGATAGCCTGTCACACCATGATCTGAGTAATCAGGATGTGGAGCAGTTCATTGGAGGGCAAACAGGTTTTCAGGTAATAAGGCCTATCCACTGTTTGTTTAGCAACATGTTAATAAATTGCATACTGGCACACACACTCCTACAAATAACTGCACCTGTTTTCTGCTGAGTTGTACAGTAAAAAGCTCCGGTGATCCGATCCGAGTCAAATGTAGCTGATAAACCTCAGTGCGGAAAACATTGCAGGTGGCACTTTTATTGCAGGTGGCACTTTTATTGAAGTCATTAATTTTCCCTGCAGGTTGTCCAGTCGAGCCTACGAGGCCACTGAAACAAGGACCACTGCAAAATCAACCAAGCATGAAATGAACAACCAGGATTAACTGCAGTTAACCTTCACATTTTGCTGGAATGATTCTTTTACCCCTTTCTGGCAGCATTTTACTTCTCCTTCAGTACAATGAGTGACTCTCTTAAGTCCGGTTTATGGGATTTTGTTATATTATCATAGAGCTTATAGCAAAGCATTTTAAAATCCTCTATGTACATACAAACAGGTTTGTTTCTTTGTATTCAGATCGTCAAACTGCAACTTGTTAGAAGGGTTTTTGAACTGCTGATTGAGGCAGTAACATTGAAAACAGGAGCTCTCTGCATATAGCTTGGAGTAACAAAGAAAAGCCATCACTTCTACAGCTGAAAAAGGAAAGGAAGTGCAGAGGACTAATGTAAATCTAAATTCTGTGTTTAAAATTAAATATCTAGACCAGTGGGTCTCAACCCTGGTCCTCAGGGCACACTGACCTGCATTTTTTAGATGTGTCTTTGCTCCATTATACCTGATTCAAATGATTACATTATCTCCTCAGCATACCATCAAGTGCTGCAGAAGCCTGCTAATCCCTCATTAATTTAAGTTTGGTGTGTGGCAGCAGGGAACCACCTAAAACATGCAGGACAGTGGACCCTGAGGAACAGGATTGAGAACAATACATCTAGACACCAAGGATTCTTGTTTTTGGAGGTTTGCACGACATGTTTTGGTGAAAACAGAAAAGCTTTGTTGAGTTTCTATTGTTCGAGTACACAACAACGGCACACATTTTCTGTGACAACAGCATAATTTAAAAATGGGTTCTAGGTTTTAAAAACATCCCAGTCATCGTGGTTGTTTACACAGGAAAAACAAAAAACTGTCCTGTATGGGAAAGCCCTGGCACATGCAGAGTATGTGCCAAGTAACCTTTGTATATATACAGTTGATGTTCTCTTGAACTTTGGTGGTTTTATAATTCAAAATCACCCATTTGATGGTAATGCCTACACGAACCCACAATGTTAAGATGTCCCAAGTCTGTAAGATGAGCTTTCACTCTTCAGATGCTTATAGCCCTGCAAGCTGTAGGTCATAAAACACAGATTTTTGCAGGATTTTCTTTAACACAAAGTTAAAGCAATAGAAATTTGACGTGGCAAACATTTTACTCTATAACACAACATTCCCCCATAAATTCAAACTCCCTACACAACAATTATGTGAATAATCTGTTTAGTTTTAGCAATAAATCTTAAAACCTCCTGAGGAGAAGTGGTACATCAAAACATTACACCAACTCTGCCATTAAAACATAAAACACAGTAATGCTGACATAAAGCAGAAAGCTTGGTATAAAAACCCAAATAGATTCCTGAATGACTGATATAAACCAAGCTGAAATAGCAAATGGAGATAAGTCAGGTTTACTGTCTGAATAAACTTATATATAAAACATGTATTTAACCTATGTAGGTAGTAAAAGACAACAAGGCCTGTTTTGTGTTTGTAATCAACAAATAACATAAATTAAACTGTTTTAACCTTCTATCTTTTGTTTTGTTTTGTAACAAATCCATAATCAGGAAAAAATATGCAAACAGTAAACTGAAGCTTGTTTTGGTTTTTAAATAACTCTGAATAAACCTTTGAAAAGGTCAATCAGAAATCCGACAAATCCCTGACAGGAAGGAACAGATTGCTAAAGAATGCAAGGCTAATTATTTTACATAACAGTCAAGACTACACAAAGGATCAAAGCCTCTGCTGACCATTTAACCTTCAATAAATTTTTTTTAGGTTAGTTACTGTAAATAGGCATGGTCTAGAAATAAATAACCTTTTTGGGTTGAATGTGGTGGTGAGTGAGGAAACAGGAATTAAGCTGCATGAACATGCAGCTTCGTACTGTGCATTGTAGTGATAAGAGGTCTGCAGTGAGTTATGCTGTCTTGCATTGTGTGTTAAATTCCTTAAATATTTCTGAGTGATCCATGTGACAAAGCAGGGAAGCTGAATTGCTTTATTTTATGAATCAGATGTTTGTTCAAAAAATAAACTGGCCTGAAAACTTTAACAAATTGAAAGAGGATAGTTAAATTGTGTTTTACGCCAACCTTTTTTTTAATTACACTTGTTTTCATTTTTGGGGAATTGGGAACACATTGTGCAGTTTTACAAGATGAATGTGAAGCCAATTTAACACAATTCAAGATTTGTGAAGCTCAGAACCAGTATGTGGCTGAAAGTGTTGATCAAGTTCATATTTAACAAGAAGGGGTTCTGAATTTAACCCAAACCGATTAGAACCTAATTAACATAAATTGCAAAATGGATGTCAAATTGGGACTTGAAAGTGACTCATTAAGTCTATGTTTTTATTGTTGGCTGCTTTTAAAGCACTACGATGTCGGTATTTCTACTATTTTCAACAAGATTGACATGGACACAAACACATGCAGAAATAATGCAGGCTGGGTTGCCCTTCTTCTCACAACTGTCTGTTTCTGCTGTCTAAATATATCACAGGACATTTCAGAAGGACAAGCGAACAACAGTGTCACAGTAAAAAAACTATTTAAAACAGAAATGTATAACATGATCTGATTGCTTCTCTTAAACATAACAGAAAAATTACATTGCTGCTCCTCAGAAAATAAAGTTATAATTGTAGTTATGTTTTTTAAGATTTTTCTTTATTGTTATTTTGAGTTTCATACACGGCTGCACGGTGGTGCAGTTAGTAGCACTGTTGCCTTGCAGCAAGAAGTTCCTCGGTTCGATTCCCAGCCAGGGCTCTTTCTGCATGGAGTTTGCATGTTCTCCCTGTGCATGCGTGGGTTCTCACTGGGTACTCTGGCTTCCTCCCACAGTCCAAAGACATGCCTGTTAATTGGTCAATCTAAATTGTCCTTAGGTGTATGAATGAGTGTGTGCATGGTTGTTTGTGTGTTGCCCTGCGATAGACTGGCAACCTGTCCAGGGTGTACCCTGCCTCTTGCCCATAGACTGCTGGAGATAGGCACCAGCTTCCCTGCGACCCACTTAAGTGGTAGAAAATGACTGACTGATTTTCATACAAAGAAATGGGGAGAGAGACAGAAGACAGGCAAGAGTTGACCATCCCTATGTTTAAAAGGAGAATCAACTGTTTCATTTTAAGTCAGTGTTATCTTAAACAGAAGGTCATTTTAAAATGATTTTTTAACAGATGCACAAAGTTTAGGTAAAATATGAAACATAGACCTGCTGAATTCTCATGCGGAAATGAGCAAAAACCTCCATGTCTTTCAGAGATATGACTCTCCAACCATTCCTTCAAACATTGCAGTAGATTCATCCAGGACAGGACAATCCTAAGGGCTTAAGGCTTGTCAGTGGATCAACAGCTTCCTGACGGACCGACAGCAGCAGGTGAGACTGGAGAGCATCTTCTCCCGAATCAGATCAATAAGTACTGGTGCCCCCCAGGGGTGTGTTCTATCCCCACTCCTCTTCTCTCTGTACACAAATGACTGCACCTCATCAGACTCGTCCGTGAAACTCCTGAAGTTTGCAGATGACACCACTGTCATTGGTCTGATCCAGGACGGTGATGAGTCTGCATACAGACAGGAGGTGGATCGGCTGGTACACTGGTGCAGCCAGGACTACCTTGAACTCAACCCACTCAAGACTGTGGAAATGGTGGTGGACTTTCGGAGAACACCACCCCCATACACCCCGCTCACTATCCTCAACAACACCGTGTCGGCTGTGGACCACTTCAGGTTTCCTACGAACCACCATCTCTGAGGACCTGAGATGGTCTTCACACATAGACACATTTCGGAAGAAGGCCCAGAAGAGACTGTACTTCCTGAGGCAACTCAAGAAGTACAACCTTCCACAGGAGCTGCTGGTCATCTTCTCCACTGCCATCATTCAGTCTGTCCTGTCTTCATCCATCTCAGTGTGATTTGGCTCATCCACAAAACAGGACATGTGCAGACTGCAATGAACAATCAGGTCTGCAGAGAGAATAATCAGGGCTCACCTTCCCTCCATCCAGGACTTATACAGGTCTAGGGTCAGGAAAAGAGCTGCTAAAATCTCTGCAGACCCCACACACCCTGCACATAAACTGTTCAGAGCTTTACCTTCAGGTGGCGCTACAGAGCACTGTTTACTAAAACTAGCCGCCACAGAGACAGTTTCTTCCCCCAGGCTGTTTCTCTGTTGAACATTCAATAGAGTACAAAACAACAGCATACAGATGTTGCAAATGCACCTTTGTATATGTGTATATTTGTATATATGTATTTAAGGACATAAAGATATATGTATAAATATATCTTATAACGCATAAAAAAAAATTAAAATAAAAAAAGGAGAACCCAGAGAGCAAAGTGTACCGGAGTCAAATTTCTTGTTTGTATGTACGAACTTGGCAATAAAGCTGATTCTGATTCTGATTCTGAAGTAGAAAGCAACTGGACTTCTTCTCTTGTGTCATGAAGACATTTCACCTCTCATCCAAAATGCTTCCAAACAAAGAGCTGGAGAACTCCCATTGCCTTCTACCTAAGCACTTAGCATTCCTTCAAACATATGCAGGTAAAAAGTGTCACTACCACTAATGGTTCCCCATTAGTCCATAACATCACAGACACTGGATTCCACCTGGAATCATCTGTCACATCTGCCCATAAAATCCATTCCACTATCTTTCTGTCTTTTTTGGTTTATTGTTGCTCAGACGTAGTTAGAGTAGGGTACCCTTCTTACGTAGTACCTGGTCGATACATTCCTGAGTGTAGGCTGTGTTGAGAGACAAAAGATTTCCTAGGGTTCTCCCATGTCGATACATTCATTCAGCGTCAGGTCCTATCCCAGTTCCACCACTAATGGGCAGAGAGGTGGGGCTCATCCTGGAAAGGTCGATATTTAACACATGAATCACGTAGTTGTGAAAAACACATGAAAACAATCAACTGTTAATTCTCACACTCACTTCTAAGGACAATTTAGAATGTCCAATTGACCTAACATATCTGTTTTTGGAGCCTGTCCTACAAATGTGAGAAAAGTCATACGTACACAAAAGAGAACATGCAACTTCCACAAATTTAGATCTCCAAACTTCATATTCCAGCATCTGGCCTATCTTATTGGGATGTGAGAGTCCAAACCTAAACAGCACCATGCAGCCAGTCCCATCCTCTAGAAATTTCCCAAAAATGTCTTGTCGTCACACTTTTCTTTCGCCTTTTTTTATTTTGTATTTCTCCATGAAGAGCTATATGAAAAGAAGTGTCTGTTGTGGTCTTGAGATCTCTTGGGTAAAAAGGTTTTTACTATAACCAGAAGAATATTTTTTAGAATTTTTTGTCTTTTACACTGACAAACAAAGAAAGCAAAGAGGTAAGGCCATCACATGATAACAGCGTGGGTCCAGAGGCTTCATTCTCATGACTCAGCTCGGCATCTGATAAGGGGCTGGAGGCTGTAATCTTGTGGCTGCTGTTCTTCTCTGCTGCTCTCAGCACCATTGTCATCTTGTCTCAGATGCACTCCGGTGACAGACACTGTGTTCAGGCTGCGCCTTGACAGCAACACACCTTGTCCCGGTTATTTTTACTGACGCTATAGCTCTGTTTGCTTGCATGTCTCTGGTGATCTCATGTGAAAATACTGACTGAGAGTCATTTGTTTTTGTATGCGGATTACTGTCTATAAGTGCTAGGGATGTTATCCTTGCAGTACATGTTGAATGGACAGAAAAGAAAAACGCGAACAACATGAAAATATGGTCAAAATGTAGAACGCGATCCATCCATAGATGTCTAAATGTAGTTGAAAGATGGTCTCGGCTGATCAAATGCATCATTATTGCCTGAATTTTGGCATCTTTATTTTTAGGATAGATTTAGACAGGATTTATGAGCCAAAAACAGTCCAATCTTAAACCATTTTGTCTGGGCTAAATGCAGACAAGGACTGGCCAACCTTAAATAGCCATTTAAATGATGTTCATGGACATACAGTGTTTGGAGAATTTTGGTTCCCCATTCCTATTTGAATCATCTGATATTATGCACTTACTATGTCGAGAATCATTTGGATTTCTGGGTTTTTTTTTAAAGCAGGAAATTGTGTCAGTCATTCTACAGAAATGTGAAGTGCTTAAAAGGACCAACTATCTACAACTAGATACAATGTATTTGTTCTCTTCAATTACTTACTTTATTTGTTCTGCAGTATAAGATCCACCACGTTATATTTGTGGCTATTGACTCAAACTGACCCAAATTTGGCAACAATGACCCAATAGTGTTGCTACCTGATCTAATGCTACTTTATGCAGCTGCTCCTTACTGCATTGAGATTCGCTTCCTGTGGTAAGCTGCAGGCTCAGAATGTCAACTGACTGACTGCCTCTAGCTTTACAACCTACTTTGTGATTACTTCAGATAATAATTATTTGACCATTTGTAGTCATAGAGCAATAAACATTCATCCCCAGATGGCCAGCAGAAGTGAGGTGTATCCTGGCGCAGTACAATGTTGTGAATTTTACACCATTCATCACAATACTCATCCACTATGCAAATGGGACCCATCAAAAGAGACAAAATAGGTCAAAGGTCTTGATGTTCAGGAAAATGCATGTCATTTCTTTGCCCATGTCTTCAAGTAAACTGACACAGTTTAGTCAGCAAATGTACAGTTTTGAACTGTTGGTCATTATTTTTCTAAAGAAAACACTCTTTAACTTTTAGTCATCCTTGTTACAATTGGTTCAACAATGAGTAAACATTTTTTTCTTAAGTGTTAGCCCACTTAAGCAAAATTATATTCCCAGTCCCGCAGATCGAGCTGTTGCTTATAGTGTGCAGCAATACCAAATTAGTCTTTTTAAGGGGTTGTTAGGGTCTCCGTGGCTCTAAAGAAGAGATTGCTAAAGTGCTGTTCATTAGTGTTAGAAATCATTTCTGGATGTGACTGCTACTGCATGGGAACTTTAATTGCAATTTTAGCTTAGGTTGTTGTTAAAAAGAAAGTAAAAACCGAGATGCTATGTCTACCACATATCTCAGATCTTTCATGAGTGCCTATCTTCTCATGAATATGTTGGGGCGGGGAGCCGAGCTGTTCACTTACTGGAATAGCTTTCCACTTATTATAACTGTTCTGTGCACTCGTATCAAATGCAGGCTCATGTTTTTCAACCTCCAACACTTTTAAAACTCCACAAGGTCAGTCAGGGTTAGGAGCAATGCTGTTGGAGGGTAAACAATAAATCACCACAGAGCTAGATGTCTTTGAAGCTGCAGTTATCTTAAACCAGATGATAAAAAACGTCTTTTCATCACACAGCTTCAGCCGTGATGCAAATGTGGTCTTTAGCTGCTGAAGCACATGAGCTGCAGGGCTGTGGATAAAAATACAAACAGGGATTTACACATTGAAAGAGTCTGTGATTTATTAAAAACACAGTAGCTAAGAGTAGTGTTAGATTACATTTTCTTAGCTGCTTCTACTTAACCTTTTCAACTGCTTTAATGTGGAAAGATTTATTAAGTTTCTGTTAAAATTCAATCTTTAAAGTATTTTATTTGTATTAAACAATTTACAGTTTATAAATTCATGGAGCACACAGCAAAATGTATAGCAAATTATTTCATATAATAATTTTAACCCTGGTTTTTTGACACAAACAGCAGCGGGGCCATTGTCGGTGATGCTTCCTGTCTTTGCTCTGCAGAGCTATCAGAACATCAGTGAACATCCATAACTGCAAGGAGGCACTATCAGGGTTTATGTTGTTTCATGCTGTGTTGCACCACAACCCATGTTAAGCACAACTATACTGTGTTCATAACAAAAAGGCCTAAAAATGCAATTTTTGTGTACCAATAAAATTAGGATTTTATAAATTATTGGTGGTTTATCTATGTGTAAGAACAATCTGGGGATGTAAATTCTATGAACCATGACTACTACAAAGACATTTTAGACAGCAGTGCAGTTTAAACACAGTACCGAAAAGGCCATAATAACATCCCATATTGTCAATTACAAACCGGATTCCAAAAAAGTTGGGACACTAAACAAATTGTGAATAAAAACTGAATGCAATGAGGTGGAGGTGCCAACATCTAATATTTTATTCAGAATAGAACACAAAACACAGATCAAACGTTTAAACTGAGAGAATGTATCATTTTAAGGGAAAAATATGTTGTTTCAAAATTACATGGCGTCAACAAATCCCAAAAAAGTTGAGACAAGGCCAGTTTTACCACTGTGTGGCATCCCCCCTTCTTCTTACAACACTCAACAGACGTCTGGGGACAGAAGAGACCAGTTTCTCAAGTTTAGAAATAGGAATGCTCTCCCATTCATGTCTAATACAGGCCTCTAACTGTTTAATCGTCTTGGGCCTTCTTTGTCGCACCTTCCTCTTTATGATGCGCCAAATGTTCTCAATAGGTAAAAGATCTGGACTGCAGGCCGGCCATTTCAGTACCCGAATCCTTCTCCTACGTAGCCATGATGTTGTGATTGCTGCAGAATGTGGTCTGGCATTATCTTGTTGAAAAATGCAGGGTCTTCCCTGAAAGAGATGACGTCTAGATGGGAGCATATGTTGTTCTAGAACCTGAACATAGTTCTCTGCATTAATGGTGCCTTTCCAGACATGCAAGCTGCCCATGCCACAAGCACTCATGCAACCCCATACCATCAGTGATGCAGGCTTCTGAACGGAGCGTTGATAACAACTTGGGTTATCCTTGTCTTCTCTGGTCCGGATGACATGGTGTCCCAGTGTTTCATAAAGAACTTCAAATCGTGACTCATCTGACCACAGAACAGTTTTCCATTTTGCCACACTCCATTTTAAAAGACCCCTGGCCCAGTGCAAACGTCTGAGCTTATGGAGCTTGATTAGAAATGGCTTCCTCTTTGCACTGTAGAGTTTCAGCTGGCAACGGCGGATGGCACGGTGGATTGTGTTCACTGACAATGCTTTCTGGAAGTATTCCTGAGCCCATTTTGTTATTTCCTTGACAGTGGCATTCTTGTTTGAGGTGCAGTGACGTTCAAGGGCCCGGAGATCACGAGCATACAGTAGAGTTTTACGGCCTTGACCCTTATGCACAGCAATTGTTCCAGATTCTCTGAATCTTTTGATGATGTTATGCACGGTTGATGATGATAACTTGAAAGTCTTTGGTATTTTACGCTGGGTAAACCATTCTGGTATTGCTGCACTATCTTTCTGTGCAGCAATGGTGGAATTGGTGATCCTCTTACCATCTTGGCTTCAGAAAGACACTGACACTCTGAGAAGCTCTTTTTATACCCAACCATGTTGTCAATTGACCTAATTAGTGTTCATTGGTCTTCCAGCTGTTGGTTATATGCTTAATTTCCTCTTTCCAGCCACTTATTGCTACTTGTCCCAACTTTTTTGGGATTTGTTGACGCCATGTAATTTTGAAACATATTTTTCCCTTAAAATGATACATTCTCTCAGTTTCAACTTTTGATCTGTGATTTGTCTTCTATTCTGAATAACATATTTGATGTTGGCACCTCCACATCATTGCATTCAGTTTTTATTCACAATTTGTTTAGTGTCCCAACTTTTTTGGAATCCGGTTTGTAGTTGTGTGTCACAAGATTTTAATTGTGTTTAATAATTTAACAACTAAAATGGGTTTGGTTTAAAGTTTGTCTTTTTACCTTATTTTCCCTTTTATAGATATGAACAGGATGTCTTACGTAGCAGTTCCTTGGTGAACGACTACACATAAACGTCTGGTATCTCTAATATTGAAATGCTTCCTTGCCTTGGTGCACCGCTAGGTATCTGCTAAATCTGACTTGAACAATCTTTACAGACTTGAAAAATTGACGCATATAAATTAGCTTCTAAAATGATCTATGAAATGATTGACATGTTTACATCACAGTGCAGACCATGTGTAATTGCTGTGAGAATAAAACCCTCTGAGGCTATTAAACCACACACAGACAGCTCAACATTGTACAGTCACCTTGCAGGTCAACATAAAGCACAATGTACAGTAGCTTTGTCCCCTTTGGAGACATGCTCTGGTCCCGGCTGAGGGGACAGACTGATGACTCAGTCCCTGCTGGGGCGCTAAAGTCAGATGTCGCGGCACTTCGTTTTGTTTCAAAGATTTGACAAAAACTGATTACCTTGCAGCAGACTGGGAGTTTCTAATAATACAGTCTGGTTTGTCCAGAGATACCAACTCATCTTTGCTGTAATCCCATCTGAGGTCGCCATCTGTTGTGACTCACCTGTAAAATGGATTAGGCCGGTGATGGATTGTTGTAATAACAGTGACCCTGCAGGTGACAACGATCTGTCAGCATTTCCTCTAGCAGAGGATTTAAACAAGGTGATGGGAGATCATGGAGTCTGTCGCATTCATCTCCACCTTCATCTAGCTGTAAAATTTGCTGTTAAATAGAAATATTTAGGAAAATATCAAGTGTGTAAAATATAATTAAAACTTACAGCAATATTTTTTATACTAACAATCCCATCAAACACTCTGAAATTATCTGTTTTTAGGTATTACTCATGTCTTTTTGAGGGCAATTACCATTATTTTCTTGAGTAGTCATGAACAGCCAATATCTTACCTGCAGTAGACAGCAATCAGATATTTAAATCTGAAAAAAAGGGTGGCGTTTTGATGTCAAGCTACGCATCCCCGATTAAGTCCCAAGAAAGCATTTTAGTCAGATTGAGGTCTGGACTTTGACTGGGCCATTTTATTCTGCCGTGTTTAGGTGATGACCCACTTTGTTTCAGTTCCAGCTATTGGACAAAATACTTCAGTATGCAGAGGAATTCACGGTCAACTCAATGACTGCAATGTGCCCAGGTTTTGTGTAAATAAACCCAAATCATTACCCTTCTTCCACTGTACTAGGCAGTTGATGTAAACTCTGTGAACTGCTATGCTTATGTTTGGGTTTTCCTATGAAGATATGCATTATGGCCGAACATTTCTACTTATCATGCTGCCTTGCAACTTTTGGGTGATTTTACTGGGATGTCCCCTCGGAAGATTGGTTTCTGTCTAAAAGGATTTCCATTTACCGATAATCTTTCTCACTGTGAAATCATGGACTTTAAATTGTCTGGAAGTAGTATTATAACCCTTCCTAGACTGATGAGTAGGACAAGGCTCTTCTCTAAACTCATTGCTGATCTCTTTCCCTCTTTGCGTTGTGTTAAAACCTTTTTGCTCAAGAACAGCAAAAACTGTCCAGACTCCAGGACTGAAATAATGCAAACATTTAACCTATGACTGTATGTATCAAGTACTGAAATGTATGGACATTTCTATTTATTCTTTATGATTTTTAATGAATTTTGTAGATGTATGTGTGTGGGACTCTGGACTCCTTCACCCCATGGCGTTCACAACAACTCTCTCTTGTGAAAAATATATAATATTTGATTTGACTGCTTGGACAGATTTGAGTTTAGTTTTTTTTTTTACTGGTTCCTTTTTTTTTTGTGAATTGCTCGTACTCTAAGCAGTTTTTTGCTTGACTCATGAAAATTTCTAAATTATTTTTCAATCTGAGATCTGCGATCACTCTGAAGAGATATTGCTTATAACTGCTCAATACAAGCCTACTTTTTAAGTTTACAATAGGCTAATTACCACAAGAACAAAGATTTTCAACATGTCAATTATTCTTAAATGTTTCCTTTTGTTTTCATTTTTGATAAATCTAAACATGCCTGACTATTACACATTCTCTTAAGCAGTTTTTTTTATTGCAGATATCCTCTTTTAAAACACAGAGTGCAATTTTATATTAATGCCAACCTCTATCCTTTCATTACTCAGTACATCATTAGCATAACACTGGAGTGATGCAGTTTAACATTTGTTTTTCACATTTTACTGAACTGTTGTAAGGCTGTGGATGGAATATTTGCCAAATAAAGAACATTAATAATTCACATTTTTAAATTTTTTGTGCTGGCATCTAAACTGATTTTTGTTCTGTCTCTACATAAATATTTTTAGATCTTCACATTTCTATGAGGAAAAAAATAATGGAACTGTTAGGCAATACAGTGATGTCGTGGTTCAGTTTTTACTTAAAAACAGTTGGTTCCTCATTTTAAATTGCTGTTTCCAGCCTCCTCTCTGTGCATCATGATAATTACAATGAAACCTAACAATAGGTTGTAATATGATGCTTTAACAAACAAGCTTAAAGTGGAAGACTGTAGTAGGAGGCATTGCTGCAGTTCTGCTCCACCCGTGTAACATGAGCCCCGATGTTTGGGCCAATGGACTGACACCATATGACACAGCAGATATATCGGAGCCTGTCACAGGCAGAGTGTTTATGCTAGAGAGCCAAACGGGCTATCACTGTGACTATCACAGGAACGCTGTCGTATCTGTTTATCAGGCTTCAGGGGAGCCACCTGTAAGGAGAGCAAACAGATGGGTTTAGGCAACTATGAAGCATGAAATTCAGTTTGGATCCAGAGGGGGAAGTTTTGTTTCCTGAATATGCCTCTTTTATTTAGTTTATCCTTAGCAACTGGCATGCACTACATATTAAGAAAGACAGAGATATGACAGAGAAATACATGTTTTCTGGAAATTTCAACAAAGGTATGTTGCAAATGGTTCAAATGTAATTATTTGAAAGTTTTGTATTTATCACCACTTTGCTTAAGGATTCATACCACTTGAAAACTTTCACATTGTCAACCACAAACTTCAATGTAATATATTGAGATTTTATGTGACAGAACAATAAAAGGCCATTTATAAATATTAAATGGAAGCAAAAGACCCATAATTTTCCAAACGTTTAACGTGCTAAAATCTGAGTCACATGTAAGGGAAAATTTTACCAGAGCACCTTTTTCCACATCTTCACTGTGTCTCCTACATACCTTGTGGCAAACTACAAACAACTTCACATGGCTTTCTTTCAGCAACGGCTTTGTCCTTGCCTTTTTTTTAAAAAAAAGCCACATTTGTGGAGTGCACAACTAACAGATTCTCCCACCTGGGCTGTGGATCTCTGCAGCTCCTCCACAGATGGCATGGCTACTTCTTTAGTTAGTGCTCTCCCTGCTTGGCCTTCCTGCCTGATGAGCTCAGATGTTCACAGATCTCTGAAGGACAACACATAGTCGTGTATACTTGATGTCTGTGCAAAGCTCAATTTTTACTACCGCGTACACGTTGCCACACAATAAACTGCTCGGTGGGTTCTGCCCTTTAGTGGATTAAGGTACAGTAAGGCCTTCACAGAACAGCTATATTTATGCTCAGATTAAAGCACACACAGGTGGACTCTATTTATCACTTGATGACCTCTGAAGGCAACTGGTTGCAATGGATTTCATTTAGGGTTGTCAGACTATAGGGGGCTGAATACATATGCATGCCACACTTCTCAGATTTATATTTGTAAAAGCAAATTTATTGAACCATGCTTCATTTTGTCTGTGTTACATGGTAAGTCAGGTAAAAAGATTGAAGGGGCATGAATACTTTTGCAAGACATTGTCGTCCTCATCTAAACAGCTAAATGTTTCACGCTTTTGGATTGTTTTCAGGACACTTCACAAGAAAAGTAGCTCTTAAGTGAGCTGAAACTGGACTGTAACTCAGCCAGGTCCAGATGGCTTTTCTTTCACAGCAGCGTCTTTTCCTATTTGCAAATGAGATTTAAATGAATATGAAAACAAAGAAAATATATTGTTTAACATTAAGAGGGTTGGGTTTATTAGGGCATACTGTTTTTTTTTTCTTTTTCAGTAACAGTGCACATGGGAATTACATGGAGAGGTGTTTAGGAAGCACAGCGTCCCATACGCCCTGCAGCAAGAAACTATATTCAGCCATCTGGAGGCTGCTGACCGTGAATGAGCAGAGATTCTTTGCTTCAGTCTGTTGGAGGAGAATGTTATTTCTTTCTGGTTACGTTCTTAGCTTTTAATCTAATTGGATTAGGGAACACTGCTTAACATAATGAAGAAATGAGCAGCCAATATAGGCAGAATATAGGCAGAAAATAAATGTTATCTCACTAGTCTAAAAATCAGGAAACACCTGGTAAAACCTTTCAGTGACTTTGGAAACCATAAACATGCCTTTTTTTCAAAATGTTATGAAATCTAATGTTTTGCTCTCTCAAAGTTATGGATTGTTTCATTTAAATCTAAAGAGTAAGAAACATTTTTTATGACTCACTGGACATAAATTTCCATGTAGTGCAAATGGATACTTGCCACATCCATTTGCTTTGTGTGTCCTCAAGTAGAAACAAAACTCACATTTCCTCATTAGTTGCTGACAACATCAGGCAGGAAAGATTTGATCTAAACCAAACTCTGTCTTGGGATTGCCTTCCTTATTTTTTCCTTTTTGTTTCAGGTTTATTTCTTTCCTGTCTCTTGATCTTTATGTTCCTCTTAGTGGCATTTTAACTGGTAAACAGCTTAAACAATGTCTGTTTTCTGCTGCTGATTTAAGACAAAATTCTGGTTAACTCTTCTATCTTGGGATGTGGCAGTAAGTGAAACAATATTAGAGTATTTGTAGTGAATATCCCCTGCTCTAAATATGTTGCAAACTAAGGCAAGCAAAATAGAAAATTTATGCTTTTCAGGGAGTAGTTTTCCAAGAGTTTTGCAGGTAACAGGTTGAGGCTAATAATTTAATTGCTTGAAATATTCAAGCTAATTGTCATCTCTATTGTTGTAAAGGTCAAACATGTCCTCACAAATCCTTCTTTAATTTCCTATATTTGTAATGAGCAAATACATGCAAAGACTCTCCTCTCTGTCATGCTGGGCTCTGCCTCTGGACCAAATCCTGACTGATGGTGACCCATCCTTGTCTTCTTAGAGTTTGGAGTTTATTGCAGTTGGTTTGCTTTTGTATTTTGAGAACTGACCACAGGTTCTCGGTACCGCTGAGATCTGGGGAGTTGTGACCACGTCCTAATGTTGAATGTTCTGATTGCTGAGACATGTTATCATGTTAGCCTTGAGACATCGTACTTTTTTATGCTGACAAATCCACAGATCATCACAAAATTTATCCCAGGAACAAACTGCACTAATTTGCTGCTGTCCATTGAGAAAAACGTGTTTACCTCACTGTGTGTCCAGAGGTGCTTAGACCACCAGCTTCCAATGTTAAGCAAGCTCTGCAGTTGTGGCAGCATGATTCTGTAGAACCAACCTGGTTGTGGAAATATTGAACTTTTGCTTGTTGTTGTGTCTTTGCTTAAATGTCCAAGGAAAACCATTCTTAGCAATCGAAAAAATGGCTATAAGGTTGCAATGTTTTACTAAAATGCATTGATATGAAAGTTACTGGTCCAAAATTCATGCAAGGATGAACACTGAAATAACATCTGAGCTACAGGGGTTGGACAATGAAACTGAAACACCTGTCATTTTAGTGTGGGAGGTTTCATGGTTAAATTGGACCAGCCTGGTAGCCAGTCTTCATTGATTGCACATTGCCCCAGTAAGAGCAGATTGTGAAGGTTCAATTAGTAGGGTAAGAGCACAGTTTTGCCCAAAATATTGAAATGCACACAACATTATGGGTGACATACCAGAGTTCAAAAGAAGACACATTGTTGGTGCACGTCTTGCTGGCGCATCTGTGACCAAGACAGCAAGTCTTTGTGATGTATCAAGAGCCACGGTATCCAGGGTAATGTCAGCATACCACCAAGAAGGACGAACCACATCCAACAGGATTAACTGTGGACGCAAGAGGAAGCTGTCTGAAAGGGATGTTCGGGTGCTAACCCGGATTGTATCCAAAAAACATAAAACCACGGCTGCCCAAATCACGGCAGAATTAAATGTGCACCTCAACTCTCCTGTTTCCACCAGAACTGTCCGTCGGGAGCTCCACAGGGTCAATATACACGGCTGGGCTGCTATAGCCAAACCTTTGGTCACTCATGCCAATGCCAAACGTCGGTTTCAATGGTGCAAGGAGCGCAAATCTTGGGCTGTGGACAATGTGAAACATGTATTGTTCTCTGATGAGTCCACCTTTACTGTTTTCCCCACATCCGGGAGAGTTACGGTGTGGAGAAGCCCCAAAGAAACGTACCACCCAGACTGTTGCATGCCCAGAGTGAAGCATGGGGGTGAATCAGTGATGGTTTGGGCTGCCATATCATGGCATTCCCTTGGCCCAATACTTGTGCTAGATGGGCGCGTCACTGCCAAGGACTACCGAACCTTTCTTGAAGACCATGTGCATCCAATAGTTCAAACATTGTATCCTGAAGGCGGTGCCGTGTATCAGGATGACAATGCACCAATACACACAGCAAGACTGGTGAAAGATTGGTTTGATGAACATGAAAGTGAAGTTGAACATCTCCCATGGCCTGCACAGTCACCAGATCTAAATATTATTGAGCCACTTTGGGGTGTTTTGGAGGAGCGAGTCAGAAAACGTTTTCTTCCACCAGTATCACGTAGTGACCTGGCCACTATCCTGCAAGAAGAATGGCTTAAAATACCTCTGACCACTGTGCAGGACTTGTATATGTCATTCCCAAGACGAATTGACGCTGTATTGGCTGCAAAAGGAGGCCCAACATCATACTAATAAATTATTGTGGTCTAAAACCAGGTGTTTCAGTTTCATTGTCCTACCCCTGTACACTACAAGGAAAGCCTTGGCATCTATTACAATCATTTGGAATATCCAGATAAATTTCTGGAAGTCTTGATTGAGAAAAATGAATTCTGTGAAGCACTTTAAAGTGAATATGGTTTGAATGTTCGGGCACAGTTTAATTTTTTCTGCTGTTTAATCCTCCGATAAGAGTTGTGAGCAATGTGATGACAAAATTTACAGATCATTCTGTAAATTTTTTGTCAGTGTTGATTTCTAAGATACATTTTATTTTTTTGGTGGGAATGGGTGAAGGGATAACCCTTACCAGAGCTGTATTGGAAGTTTAGACATTCTGTACATGAACAAGCTGCTGTCACACTGTTTCCTATCTTGCTTTTGAGCAATACATATGAAGTTGGTCTAATTGTGAGGAAATGAAGGAGATTTTGTTGAAAATCAAGTCCTGTTACCTCTTTGAAGTATGCGTGTATAGCTTTTGATGGATTCACTGAGATCATTAGGGTGGAATTCACAGTGTTCTGCTGCGTCAGTTCTGTAGCAGTGGTGCACATGAGTCATACATGTGAGAGCGCTGGTGCTTTATGCAGAGGAATTTTTTTAGGCCTGTCTAAAAAAGTCCTTTAAGACTGGCTTATGGCTGGCTAATGGGGCTACAGTAATCAATGGCATGGAGAAGGATGTGCGAGCGGGGACTCGGGGACTCTGTTATTCTTCAGGGGGACTTAACGACTGTGACACTTGGAGAGGCGTGATTGGGAGGAATGGCCTCCCTGATCTGAATCCGAGTGGTGTTTCATTATTGGACTTCTGTGCTAGTCACGTATTGTCCATAATGAACACCATGTTCAGGCATAAGGGTGTCCATCAGTGCACTTGGCGCCAGGACATCCTAGGGTGGAGGTCGATGATCGACTTTCGTGCCATGTCTTCAGACCTTCAGACCTTTGGACACTCGGGTGAAGAGAGGGGCTGAGCTGTCCACTGATCACCACCTGGTGGTGAGTTGGATCCGCTGGAATAGGAGAAAGCTGGACAGACTTGGCAGGCCCAAGCGCATACTGAAGGTCTGCTGGGAATGTCTGACGGAGCCCTCGGCTAGGGATGCATACAACTCCCACCTCCAGGAGAGCTTGGACCAGTTTCTGGGGGAGGTTGGAGACATAGAGTCCGAGTGGACCATGTTCTCCATGTCTATTGGCGATGCTGCCGCCCGTACCTGTGGCTGTAAGGTCTGTGGTGCCTGTCGTGGTGGCAATCCCCGAACCCATTGGTAGACACCAGCAGTAAGGGATGTTGTCAAGCTGAAGAAAGAGTCCTATTGGCTGTGGTTGGCTTGTGGGACTCCTGAGGTGGCTGATAGGTACTGTGAGGCCAAGCGTGCCCTAGTCCGGGCTCTGGCAGAGCCAAAACCTCGGGCCTGAGAGGAGTTCGGTGAGGCCATGGAGAAGGACTTCCGGTTGGCCTCGAAGCGATTCTGGCAAATCCCCTTAGGGCTTTCCTGAAATGTCTTAAAGGCCTCGATGGGTTCAGTGCGGTTGTTAAATAAAGAAACTGGAATATAACCAATTATTTTCAGAGAACAGTAGAGTCATACGTCTTGTGCATCAGTCTGCCATTAAAGCTAATTATTTAAATAAGGTACAGAATCCCAAATGCCCAGGAATCATTAATTCAAATTCAAACTTTGCCGCTGATGAACCCACCAAGTCCGGTCCTGGCAGCTGCACGACAAGGTCTTTGTGAGGTGACTGGTGCAAGGCTTGTTTTTTGTGTGTCTGCTGAATAAAATAACGTATGCAAGTAAAACAGAAATAGTTGTGATTAAAAAAAAAAAGTATCCCTAGTTTGTCCAAAGTGTCGGCTGTTGCAATGGAAACAGATACAGTGGTGGGAACATTACAGAGTCTAGGTCTCTGGTGTACAGAATATATTTTACTTGTCTGCGTAAAGGTCAAAGTCAATGGCCTCTGTTTCGTTTCATTCAGTTCAGAAAGTGGACTCTCTCCAGATCTCATCAACGGGTGAAACCAGACAGAAGTTGCATCTGATCAAAATATTAAAAATATCAGAAAGCACGATAAAAGTTCAGAAGGTGAGGTGTTGAACATGGGAATCCGGGTGGGCTAATCCCAGAGGGGGACAGGCGACCCTGCTGACATCAGCTGTTCAGCAGTGCTTTGACAACTTGGCTTAGGCTCAGGTTCTCGTCTTGTAGAGCCGACTTCAAAAGGGAATCAAAGACTCTTAGGAAGAGAGAGAGAACTTAAAACGTGGAGGGAAAGGAAATATTTTCAGTGCAGTTTGAGCCAAAAGAATCACCCTGAAATGTAAATTTGCTTTGAAAAATTGCCACAAGATGCAAAGTTAAAATAATTAAATCTGAAAAAAACAGAATAATAAAAAAACCTTTTGCAGTTAAGAAGCTTTCGCTGAAATGGCTTTGAAATACTGCAAGATTAGAAAAACAGATGTGCTGATGTTTATTAAGTGCTAAATTCCTTTAAACTCCCCTGGTAGTTAAGTGTCCACTGTCCTGTAATTGACCAAATATTTAAAGATCTTTCAGGCAGAAAACACGACTGAACGCTGTTTGCACCACATTTCAGTTGGCTTTATGCCTTTTGGTGATTAAAAGCAGTAAAATTACCTGAGATTGGGTGTGTGTATATGGTAAAGTTGTTTTTTAGAAGTCCAAGACATGACTCACCATCTTCAAGCTTCTACTTTTTACTGTCTAAAGCAGGCATGGGCAAACCGCGGCCTGCGGGCCATATACGGCCCGTTTGGGTTTTTAATCCGGCCCGCCGAACATGAGTTTCTCTACTGTGTTGTGAAAAAAAATGCATTTGGAACAATAAGCCTTGCATATCCATGCTTGACTATCTATTAAAGGACAGAACCTTTTTTATGTTATTGCTTTTACATGTCATTTATATTAGTTTACACAAATACTAAAGCCATCCTCTCCTGGCCAGTCCACTCAATTTTTTGAACCCATTGTGGCCTACAAGTCAAAACGTTTGCCCACCTCTGGTCTAAAGGAATGTAGATGGAAACTTTACACAGCACACAGAACCACACACATTTTGTTTCTCGATGAATAGGTCAATTAGGCTGAACCACTTTTCTTTTTGATTTAACTACTAGAAATTACTCTTCAGAGTAGAATCATTTTGTTCATAATTAGGATTGAAGGTTATATCATGAAGCAGGGTTAACAAAGGGTGTACTTTGTGTGGCCAGTCTTAGGCTACATTCACACTGCAGGTCTTATTCATGCTCAATTCAGATTTTTTGCTGAAATCCGTTTTTGGTTTTTTTGGGGTTTTTTGCGTCGTCTTTCAAGCTACTAATTAAACACAACTACCATCAGACTTCAATCTGAAAGTTTCATAACCCCAAAGCAACTGTCATACGCTGAAGCAGAATGTAGATGTCACACAGCAGCACACAATCCATGCGACAATCCAAAGTTTACCATCTATATACAACTGCTGTCTGTACCTGCTGAGGGTCAGGGGGTACCTTTCAACAGCAGTCATTAGGCTCTAGTAGGTAAACACCATGCCCTCACACACTAAATTGCAATAGGAAATCAGACAGACGTTAACCCGTCAATTAAATTTGTGGACTGTGGAAGGAAGCCACAATTCATGAAGAGAACCCACTCATGCACAGTGAGAACATGCTTGCTCTGTGCAAATAATCCCAGGCCAGTATTCAAACCCACAATTTCTTGTCGCAAGGCAACAGTGCTAACAAACACTTTTCGTTAATGATAACATTAGAAGGCAACATAGAACTAAAATAGTTTTATGTTATGATCAATACAATCAGGGGGGAAGACCGCATTTACAGTTGACCAAGAGTCATGGAGTTCTCCTCCAGTATGGTAGTAAACCCTACTGGGGTGGGTTCGCTTGTCGCCCATCAGCTCATCTGTCACGTGTTGGGGTTTCCCCCGGGGGATGAGAGGGTTGCATCCCAGTGCCTTCTGGTAGGGGAGAGGTCTCTGACTGTTGTTTCAGCCTATGGGCCATGCAGTGGTGCGGAGTACTCAGCCTTCTTGGCGTTCCTGTTTGGGGTGATGAACAGCGCCCCTCTCAGGGACTCTGTCATTCTGCTGGAGGACTTCAATGCCCGTGGTATAAAACAGTGACACCTGGAGAAGTGTGATTGAGAGGAATGGCCTCCCTGATCTAAACCCTAGCTGTGTTTCATTGTTGGACTTCTGTGCCAGTCACGGAGTGTCCATACCAAACACCATGTTCATCAGTACACTTGGCACCAGGACCGGCAGTCAATAATCGACTTTGTAGTCTTCTCTTTTGACCTTCGACCGCATGTTTTAGATACTCAGGTAAAGAGAGGGTCTGAGCTGTCTACCGACACCTGGTGGTGGAAGCTGGACAGACTCGGCAGGCCCAAGTGGTTAGTGAGGGTCTGCTGGTAACATTTGGTAGAGCACTAGGTCAGGAATGTACTCTCACCTCTGGAAGAGCTTTTGCCAGATTCTGGGGAGACTGGAGACATCAAGTCCAAGTGGACAATGTTCTCTAGCTCTGTTATCGATGTGGCTTTCTGGAGCTGCAGCCAAAGGTCTGCTGTGCCTGTCGTGGCAGGAATCCCTGATCCCAGTGGTTGACACCGGCAGTAAGGGATGCTGTTAAGCTGAAGAAGGGGTTCTATTCAGCCTGGCTGGCTTGTAGAACTCCTGAGGCAGCTGACAGGCACTGTGAGGCCAAGCGTGTTGCAGCCCTGATGGTTGAAGAGACAAAACCTCCTGGGTGGAGTTTGGTGAGGCCATGGAGGACTATTGGTTGGCCTCGAAGCGATTCTTGAAATCCGTCCGGTGCCTCAGAAGGGGGAAGCAGTGCTTTGCCAAAACTGTTTACAGTGGGGGTGGGGAGATACTGACCTTGACGGGGGACATTATCGGGCGGTGGAAGGAGTACAAGGATCTCCTCAACCCTGCCGACATACCTTCCCTGGTGGAAGCAGGGACTGGGAACTCTGATTCAGACTCGTTCATCACCCAGGCTGGAAACACCGAGTTGGTTAAAAAACTCCATGGTGGCAAGGCTTAAGGGGTGGATGAGATACTCCCAAGACATGCTGAAGGGACCATGTCTCCCGGCTGGCCTGGGAATGCATTGGACTCCTTCCAGAAGAACTGGAGGAGGTGTCTGGGGAAAGGGAAGTCTGGGAAGACTGCTGCCCATGCGACCCGGTCTCAAATTAGCGGAAGTGGACGAGTACAAGTATGTGTTGCATTTGTTTACTGTATAATTGCAGCTTCATGAGTGGCAACATGAACAGAATATATAGTCTAACTATATATGTTGCATTATGATATATCTGACATTTACATCAGAGACTAAATTCTGCTTGTCCAACTGTTGGAATTGTTTGATTATTCAAAATGTATTTAACAAAATCAAAACCTTTTTAATACTTTAAAAAGATTTCATCTGATAACATATATATGTGCTTTTAGTCTGAGTTTTATGCCTGTGATGTGCAGACAAATATTTAGTTAGAAGGTAGCACTTTATAAAGACAGTGTAGATTGATACAACCTGCGCTGTCCTTCAGGTGTTTCTCAAATAGATCTTCATTCATTGTGCAGCCCTCTGGTTTGCAAGATAAAAATCTTCCATAGTCATTTACAGGTGTGATTCTGTGGTGCTTGTGGGCTTGGTTTAATTAATGCTTTAGTTCTCACACTTTTATTATACCAAATGAGAAAAGTCAGATTCCAAACTGAGTATACAACAACACATATTTAAAGTGCTTGGACTGCGAAGTTATAAATAAATCAATGACATCGTACTGTGCAAAAGTTATCAATCCCTTCTCATGTCTTTGAATTTCCTTTCAAAACAGAAAACCTTTTTTGTAACATTTTAAAAGTCTGTGTGGTTTCTTTTTTTCTCTGTGAGGGTCTCTTGAAGTTTTTATGTGTAATTTGGCAAATCTTTCTCTTATTCCTTACAATACTTGTACAGTTTCAGATAAATGTTTTTTTACATTGTTTTTAGTCTCCATACTCTGACCTAGTCTTGCCTTGGCACATAACAGACCACTTAGAAAAGAGTCAATTTTAAGTTGGCTTTTTGTTGTCAGCAGCCTGTGTCAAAAAGTGATTGCATTTTTTTAGTTGAATTGGCAAAAAATATAAAAGACAAGAGTGATTGTTGCAATTAAGCACCAACAAGGTGATCCGCAAATAGTTTAAACTGAAGGATAATCAATCCTTCAGTTCTTGTCTCAAGTCTTTGCCAGATTTTTCTTCCTTTTGCTTAAAGACATAACTTTCAGATATTATTCTGCTGTTGCTAGCTCTTTAAGTCCTACATGTCTTCTTTTGTCCTCCAATTGACCATTTTTGTCATTTGTTAATCAAAGAACATATTGCACAACAAGCTATCATGGTCCGTATTGGACAAAAAATGAATGAAAATGTAGGCAAAATTCAAATAAAAACTTTGCGAAACCTCCACAACTGTTGAATAACACATCTAAAGCCTGACCTGTTTGCTGACCCTGATGTTTCCATTAAAGATAGAGTTAGCTTCTTGTTTTTGTCCTCTCCCTTCCTGCCTTCACAGTCTGAGGTGTTCCTGTTCTCACAGAACAATATACAACACACCTTAAACAAGGTTAAGGCATTCTTAATGAAGTTCCTCTATCAGCGGGCTTTATAAACCTGTTTGCTTTACATATGAAATATATCAGGAATAACTATTGGAACAATGAAGTAAAATATCAATACTTCTTAGACACTGAAACCATACAAATTTTAATTCCACTACTATCTTTTTGTTTTAGTTAAAGCTCTTTCAGGCTAAATTGCCTTATTAAGATTCTCATAGTTATTAAGCAACATTTGCTGTGTGACCATTAAATAAACCTTTGCATTTGGACTGCCAACCTCACTGCAAGAAATGCTCGAGAAGAGGGAGAAAAACATCAATGATTTCCAAAAGACCTGAAACAAATTAATTCTGATGCTAAAGCTTTCACTGCTGCAGCCAAAAAGCTCACATCTACCCAAAATATTCAAAAGCAACAATTGCCAAATGCTCTAAGATAACCTTTGATTATAGAAACTATAAAACAATGTGAAAAATTTAGACAGTATCAACCAACACTTGGAGACATCATAGCTTTGGTCCAGACTAAATACATCATGGTAGACGCGTCTCTTTAAGTGCTGAAGTAAGTTTTTTGTTTCCTTGAATAGATTTTTTTTAACTATGATTTTGTTTCCAAAGGTGATGGACCAGTTGATAAATGAGCGCAGGCAGAAGTGCCCAAAATGGACTGGAGCAAATATAAGTAATTCAGATGGATGGCTAAAGCTAATTTTGGAGACAAGACAATTGAATATGTGTAGAGGACTGATAGTCAATATACAGTTATATTCAAAAAATAAAAAAATTACCGATATAAAGTTTCTTACAACTTTAACATCTCAGTCAATAAGACTCAGTACCACTCCTGCATACTCCCTGGTGTCAGTTCTTACAAGTCCGAACTTTGTGTTGTCATCTCTGTTTCTATGCAGGTTCTCTCATGTTCTCTCCACTCTCTCTATTTCACCTGTATTACCTTTGTTTTGAATTTTGAAGGCTGCTTAGATGTGGTATTTTGCAAGTTGGACTTGGTTTATTATTAAACAACTTTTGCTGCATTGACCTGCATCCATTCATCCAGCATTTGGGTACACTTTGCTAAGTTAAAACAGAAGGATCTAACTACATAACGGAACCACTCAGTATTTTACTCTTTTTGAGTTTCTATTCTATTCTATTTTTCCAGCCTCATTTTGAAAGCACAAATCTTTACTATTTTTGGTAGGTGGAATATATCTTTAGTCTCTGGGGTCTGACTGGAAACTTTTTAGTCTTGGACAGTTGAACGATCGGCTCCTTTTTATCTTCTGAGGTTCAATGGTAGCCACCTCTCCTTCAAGGACCAGAGAACCAGAACCAACACACTTTAGCCCCTTTCAGGTCATAGTACCACAATTAACGAAATGTCTAACCCCACTTTTTACAGATCACTTTGTTCTTTCACATCATACAAGTCAATCCATCAAGACCATGGGTAGTGTGTGCCTATGCAGCATGCACTGAGATTACGGAACCAAAGGGGCGTAACTTGCAACTCAAAACATTCACCTGCACAACGCATAAGATATGTGAAGGGTTTCTCCTTGGGGCTGAGTTAATGTTGCAGTCTCCAAATAGGTTTTTCAAATTCATTCAGTGCTTTGAATACAAGCAAAGTTATTGTGCACCATCTTCAACATGTTACTTCAGATTCTGTTGAGCAATATATTTCTCAGATCCATGTCGAGAAACTGAAGAGGCGTCAACTCAAGTCTCAAAGTCTTGGATGTGAGACTAAGCAAAGACTGCTACAGAAGCAACAGAGATCTGCAGTGCATACAGAGCAGATGCGTATAATAATATTCTAGAGTCAATTCTTCATAAATCTTGAAGGCTCCTGCTTATCCGTTCCTTTAGGGTTGAATGGTTTGGCTTGCAAGGCCTTCCCTTCGATCTTTGAAGGTGCAATTCAATTCAATTCAGTTTTATTTATATAGCGCCAATTCACAACACATGTTGTCTCAAGGAACTTCACAACAGTCAGGTTCATACATTCCAATTAATCCTAACCATTGAACAGTGCAGTCGGAGTTAGTTATTTATTATTTATTCAAATTGGATAAAATGTTTTTCGGTCTAAGGAAACCCAGCAGATTGCATCCAGTCAGTGACTTGCAGCAATCCCTCCTCCTGGATGAGCATGTAGAGACAGTGGACAGTCACTGGCATTGACTTTGCAGCAATCACTCACACTGAGGATGCATGTAGCGACAGTGGAGAGGAAAAACTCCCTTTTAACAGCAAGAAACCTCCAGCAGAACCAGGCTCAGTGTGAGCGGCCATCTGCCACGACCGACTGGGGGTTTGAGAGAACAGAGCAGAGACACAAAGAGAACAAAGAAGCACTGATCTAGGAGTACTTTCTATGGGAAGGAAAAGTAAATGTTAATGGATGTAGCTCCTTTAGTCGTTTCACCTAGAAAAGAACAGATAAACTCTGAGCCAGTTTTCAAGGTTAGAGTCTGAAAGAGAGCACATAGAGTTAGTTACAGTAAAAGCTCAGTCAATCGCCATGTCTAGGAGAGAGAAAGGGTTAAACACTGAAAGACAGGGCCATGTAGATCATCGGTAGAAGGTGAGCAGTAAGTTGTTGCCAGCAGAAGCTTAGACGATGCCCCTCTCCAGAAAGGTGTCACAGGTAGACAGAGAGCCAGGCCAGGTGTAGCTTCTAGGAAGAGAATAGAGAGAACATAAAGTAAAAAGCTGAAATAACAGCAAATAATGCAAAATTGGAGAGTAGTGTAAGAATGTAGCGAAGAGGATGAAAGTGGTCATTATGTCCTCCAGCAGCCTAAGCCTATAGCAGCATAACTACAGAGATAGCTCAGGATAACCTAAGCCACTCTAACTATAAGCTTTATCAAAAAGGAAAGTTTTAAGTCTAGCCTTAAAAGTAGACAGTTTGTCCATCTAGAGCCCACTGATGGTCATTGTTATACTAAAAACCACAAGGATCGGGATACTTCTCTCTGTCAGATTGACCATAACCATTGGAAAAGAGAAGGGGTCATACAGGTAGTAGAAATGGAGGGTGTGTTTGCACCTCAACCATAACTGAGCCGGTTTAGGCTGAACCTGACTCCCCCTTACTCCATCCAACAGGGAGGGAAGAAGACGGAAGTAAAAAATAAGGAAGATAGCTCAGGATAACCTAAGCCACTCTAACTATAAGCTTTATCAAAAAGGAAAGTTTTAAGCCTTAAAAGTAGACAGGGTGTCTGCCTCACGAACTAAAACTGGGAGCTGGTTCCACAGGAGAGGAGCTTGATAACTAAAGGATCTGCCTCCCATTCTACTTCTAGAGACTCTAGGAACCACCAGTAAACCTGCAGTCTGAGAACGAAGTGCTCTGTTAGGAACATATGGAACCATCAGATCTCTGATGTATGATGGAGCTAGATCATTAAGAGCTTTATATGTGAGGAGGATAATTTTAAATTCTATTCTGGATTTAACAGGGAGCCAATGAAAGGAAGCTAAAATAGGAGAAATATGATCTCTCTTTTTAATTTTCATCAGAACTCTTGCTGCAACATTTTGAATCAGCTGAAGGCTTTTAACTGCATTTTGTGGACATCCTGATAGTAAAGAATTACAATAGTTCAGCCTTGAAGTAACAAATGCATGGACTAGTTTTTCAGTGTCACTTCTGGATAGGATATTTCTAATTTTGGTAATGTTCCGGAGGTGAAAGAAGGAAATCCTAGAAACCTGTTTAATATGGGATTTAAATGACATATCCTGGTGAAAAGTAACACCAATGTTTTTTACTTTATTACCAGAGGTCAATGTAATGCCATCCAGGTTAAGTGATTGACTAAGCAGTTTCTTTTTAAAGACTCCGGTCCAAAGACGACAACTTCTGTCTTGTCTGAATTTAGAAGCAAAACATTTAAAGTGATCCAAGTTTTTATGTCTTCAAGACATGCTTGTAGTGTATATAACTTTAAATCAAATTTGAAATTCAGACACAAGCAACTGTTATAGAGTGATTCTTAAATGCAGCCCTGGAGAAAGTACAGCCAGCTGGTGTGTTGACATCAATATGGGATGCCAGAGCTGCCATAAATGTTTGGCCATTGTTTTGGGTGGTGGGGCCAGGGCAACATACTCTAAGACAGCTGTGATGTCAAACTTAAAGTTATAATCTACATATTTTTATTTTATCTTAAAAAATAAAACAAAGCAAAAATATGTTTGAAAGTCCCCTCTTCCTCTTCATGTTAAGCAGTTGGATTTTATATCTATATTATTGAGGTATAATTAATATGTCACAAATGCAATGCTTGCAAAACCTCAGTGAATGTTATAGCTAGGTTTAATGACATTGTGTACTAAAAAATACTTTTATTTATTTTTACATGACAATTTATGAGATCCAAATTGGTTAAATGAAATACATTTCCATTCAGATTATCTTCAGATTACAACTTCTGTCTAGGTAGGAGTTCAACAGTTAATTTTTGGTTCGGAAGTTAGTGTTTGGACAGGAGTGAGGCAGGTTTGGGCAGAGACTAACACTAATAAAATGTTTTAAAAAAAACAAAAGAAAACAAAAGTCATGTAATAATTTTCACACCATAATAATACTGCTTTTAAAACCTTAATAATTTCTCAAGTTCAGAACCTTAAGAAAGAAGAAGATTAAAACAGAATATAGGGTGTTGGAAATTATTTACCATCTTCATACCTTGTTTGATAGATTTTACAGGGTTGATTGTGGACTGCAACGGCTTGCCATGTCTTTTAGGAACGCCGTTACCTCAGTTATAACACACCTGCAGATCATCTCAAACTCCTCCTTTGTGATGACATCTTTGGAGTGTCTCCACTCTTTACCACCAACCTTACACTTCGATGCTGCACTGTGAAAAGGTGTTTGTCTGCTAACTGGCTGCTTGTCTTTTAGCTGGCGCCAGTTACCACCCCCCTGGTTCTGTTGCATCACTTGGGGAGTTACTTTGCTCTTCTTCTTAGGCCTGTTCTCAATTTGAATGTTTAACACCTTGCCTTTTCCTGCTCTGTCTGAACGGACACGTGTTTCCCACACAAGCTGAGCACATCTACGAGTCTCCTGCATTGAGAGATTCTCTGTTCTGCAATGCATAGTCACTTCATACTGCACACTAACGTGGAGGTTTTAAAGAAATAAAGACTTAAAAGTGTGGTCTTCTTCAAGACCTGGAGCATAACATCCCAGAAAATAAGCTGTCTTTAAACGGTGGAAATATTCTCTGGGAGGTTCATACTGTTTTTGCGAAACTGTCAAAGCATTAATAGTGGCAGCGGCTTCATCTCTGTAATCATAATATTCTTCTCTAAGTGCCTGACAGAGAGCTGGATAACTGTCACTAATTTCTGGAGGAAGAGCTTTTTATGAACACATGAACACTCTTAGTTGTTGTTTTCCAAATAAGCCTCAGCTTCTCACGATCAGAAGGAAAACGCAAATCAAGAAGACAATGTTCAACCTCAAACAGGTAAGCATCAATATTTGACTCCTGGCTACCTGGATCAAAAACTTCTATGTCCTTAACAAGGGATTCAAGCTGCTTAAAATGCAAGGTGGACCACGTCCATCTGAGAAGTCATGCTGGTTAAGTTCATGAAATGATGGAAGATCATGATCTAACCTCTAGGGAAGGAAACAAGTTTTCTCACAATTTAAATGAGAGCTTTCTAATGAATGGACTCGTGCAAGTGGTGGTGGGTCAGGTTGGATTGAGTCACCCCAGAACCACGTGCGTCTCTCCTGGCCATTAGAGGTCAACACAGAGTCAGAAGGGAGAGGGTTGCCGATCAGGCTGGAAGGGTGCTCCTTCCACCCAATTGGACCACTTGTGCACGCTGAATCCGGCACTTGGTCATCTTCACTGAAATGGGATTTGGCAGGACACCACTGGAGACCATCTGACTTCCAATACTTCTGTTAAGGTCTGTGGAAGTAAGTTGAACCCTTTGACTAAATTTAGGAAGGGGAGACTCTGACCTAGGTGCTGGATGCCTCTTGTCTGGGTCTGCCTCCTGCTGTCGCTGTGAGTGAAAATGCAAATCTGGTACCTGAAAGGTGGGGGTCTATTCCCCCCTTTGGACTGAAGCTTTCTTGAACTCATCTGCCTTCATGTCCACTAAATTTGCTTCAGCTTTCTCCATCCTCTCCTCAGCTTTTGAGAGCTCAAGCTTTGCAGCATTCTGTCTTTGAAGGGCCATCTGATGGTCAGTCTGTAACTGAAGATATCTTTTATCTTCCAGTTGTGATTTCTGTTGATACAGCAAGGTAAGCTGACAAAGAACATCTGAAATCAGAGCATCTCTAGTCAGATACTTAATGAAGTTTACCAACTCCTGAATCCTCTCATCACATGTGGCAAGGTCAAATTGATTTAAAGCATCCCGCTCATCTGGAGACAAACGGATGAGATCAGCAACAACAACCTTCTGCATCTCCACGTCTGATGAATTCATAATGGAGTTTGATTCCATCATTCTGGCAGACACTACAAAACAACAACAAAGTTATCAGAATATCTCTAAAAGCAACAACATCTAACAAATGTATGTCCAGCTATATATGTATATTTGACTATACATATATTGGAAACATTTGTATGAGTGTAAAACGGGCACAGATGTTGATCATTCAACCTGTGACTTATGACAACACTATGCTCTAAGTGTTACAATGCTATCCATTTCTCCAGAAAGATTTGGCTCTTTTCCAAAATATTCCCTTAAATATTTTACCATTTCCTTTAATAATATTTCTTTAAATATTATTTTAATAAATAAAAACAGCTAATGAGACACCGTTGAGAATTAGTCATCCAGAAGGTTGGTTTTATTCAGCAGATCATTATTTACAGCATTATTTTATTAAAATACTATTTTATCTGATCTTGCATTGTGAATGGTTGTCTAAAGGTTTGCTGATTATTGTCTAAGTTGGTTCCAAGACTAACTTAACTTCATTTCTAGATTCTTCAAGATAATCCTTGGTTCTCAAACATAAACATTGCATGGTAATGTTGCATCCCTCTTTTGGTCATGGTTTTCAATCATCTTTAATCAACTTGTTTATATTGTACATAGTCCATTAGTCTTCATTATTCTTTAATTCTGCTTGGTAGTTTAGTTGGATTGTTTTAACATAGTAAAGAGTTTGTTGATTGAAATATGTTTGACTTTGAGTTGACTTATTTTTGTTTATAAATTCTTGTATTTTAAGAAATTGTGTGAATTCATTCCATATATGTGCAGAGTTTTTGCAGTTCAATGTCAGAGCTCGTCTCACACCTTTAAATTTTTTCTTAATACCATCGCCTTACTGGGCTGGTATTCACAGGACAACCCTTAACAGCCCGAAATATTATTTGATAAAATATTAAAATATTAATATTGAATATTAAATAATAGTCTCAGATTCATAATCACAACACATGTTTCCCAAATAGGGACAGTGTGTTCAGGTTGAAGGATAACATTAGTTTTGTGCCACGCTTAGCATTTTGCATGTAGACCAAAGAGTGCAACTTTGCTGTCATCTGACCACAACAGCTGCTTCCATGTAGTTGCCGTTTCCCTCTGCCTAGCTTGTGGCACTTTTTAAGCAGATTGTCCTATGAATGTTTTTGTTCCAACAATAGCTTTCTTCTTATCACTCTTCCATAAAGGCCAGATTTATGGACTGCACACAACTACTAGTCGTCCAGTTGAGAGATCCTCCTGCCTGAGCTGTAGATCTTTGCAGCATCTGCCATGTGCCTCTAGTCAATGGTCTCATGGCCAGAACTCTTCTTTTATGCAGACTTCCATGTCTTAGCAGGTTTGCAGTTGTGTCATTCTCTTTTGAGTGATACATAGAACAGTGTGAGATGTTCAAAGCTTGGCATATTGTTTTATAACCTAACCTGGTTTTATTCTATTCTATATCTTTATCTGACCTCCCTGCTGTGCCCCTTCCTTTTAATGATGATGTTTGTTCACTAATGTTTTCTAAGGCACTCGTTGATGCATTCGCAATATAGCTGTATTGGTACTGAGATTAAATTTGATACAGGTGAATTCTTTTTAGGTGACTTTTGAAGGCAGTTAGTTGCACTAGCTTTTATTTGAGTGAATCTGAGAAAGGGGGGCTGAATAGAAATACAAGCCTCAATTTTCAGATGTTATTTGTTAAAAATAAATAAAATACAATTGAGTTTGTGGTTGTAACATGACAAAATGGGAAAAAGTTTAAGAGATGTGAAAGCAATTTTGATGCTGGTGACTTGTAATACTCCTTTAAAAACACATCAAAGCAGTAAAATATAACTTTCTAAATGTGTAAAGATGAACATTAAGTCAAATGAATAAACAGAGACTAGAACAAACTCAAGAATTCAAAAAGCGAGGCTCTTTATGTAAGACATAGTGTCACACGTTGAGGATTTTCATTTCTAATAAGCCCTGTTGGCAGCAGTAAAACATTCAAAGCAGTGAACAGGCTGCTTGTGTTGAGGACAGATACTGTACATCTGTTCAAACTGATTAAAGCAAGAGCAACAGTATTATTATGAGGATTGCACTGAGTCACATGACAAGCGTGTCTGGGGTTTCAAAAGTAAGCCACAAAAAGTAGAATTGCTCATGTTCAGCTGGTTTACACCAAACCGAGTCTGTATTTTTAAAATGGTCACATAGAGTTTAACTGCTTAAACTTAAATCTAATGGATGTAGAAAGGTTGCTGAGTTTGACATAAAAAACAAACAGAAAGAACCTTTACATCAGATGTTATTACCAACAGTTGTGTTTCCGCCTCGATATCAATCATAATGCCCACATCCCTAAACAAAATGACAACTAAACAGAATAGAAACACATTGTATTGCTCGGTGTGAAAAAACACTCAACGGGTATGGGTTTGTTGACAGGGAAGATGATGCATAATAGCACCACTGGTATTGTTGCACATAACTAACTATTTAAAGAGCAGCAGTTACAGGAGTATAACAACTGACTATGCATCTACGTTACTGTCTAAAGGTAACGTTACAAAAGCTAAGAGAAATCAGTAGAATCAGAATCAGCTTTATTGCCAAGTTCGTACATACAAACAAGGAATTTGACTCCGGTACACTGTGCTCTCTGAGTTTTCTTTTTTTTTTAGTATATCCCCTTATAGTCCAAGATAACATATGAAACATATATTAATGTTACATAAATGTTACCTTATCTTTGCTTAATGCAGATGAAGTAGTTGTTGTCCTCTCTTGGCAATGACCTTCAGCTGGCTTTGGAGCATTTTGCAGCTCATTGTGAACCGGGTCTCGGTGTTCTTGTCCACGAGTGATAATAGAACATAGTAAGAAATGAATAAACTGGTCAGGGTTCTGTCTGCTGTTGTAAAGGTGTTCCTCTGATGTCTTCAGATAGAGAAGAACCTATGCCAAATAGTGAAGTTCTCCATTTACAGGTCCGTCTCTTTTCCAATCCTCACCTATGGGCATGAGATGTGGATTATGGCCTAAAGAACAAGCTCTAAAATGCAAACAGGTATAATGAGGCTCCTGTAGACCTATTCAGAATTTATGTTACAGATTATGCTTCCCATTGTTGTCCTCATAAAATGGTGTCTCATGGGAAAGAAGACAACAAAGACCCTGTCAGGCACAGTCCTGTTCAGTTGCTTTGGCAGTTTGAAAGCACATACATTTTCAGAGGCTATGAATTTCCGATTACAACCACACAAGGAATGTTTATTGCATAATGTTAAACTAAAAGTTACATTTAAAATGTCAAACTATGTAGTTTGAGTTGCAGATGAGGAATGTTCTTCTTTTGGACTTGTGAAATATGGACAGATTTTCTCTATAGCATTGTCTACTGGTAAAAATGAAGACTCCAGGATGGCATGCATGTGAAGCAGCAGCAGAAAAGGCAACACCATTTTTGCTGACTTCTGATCTGCCTCATGAAAGAACCTACACCAAAGAACCACCAAACCAATGAAGACAAGTGAGGAGCTCCATTATCCAGCTCACTGCTGCTCTTTGGCTATGAAAGAGCCAGTTGAGGTGGTCTGGGCTTCGAGATGCCTCCTTATAAGTGCCTTCTTTTGGACATTTTCCAGGCATGTACCACTGGGAGAACACCCTAGGGCAGACCCAGATTGCTCTAGAGGGACCATATAATCCTTCTGGTCACGAAAGGGCCTGGCATCTTCCAGGATAGTGTTGCAGGGGAGAGTTCTGACCTTTGTGTCTTGACTTCAGATAAAAGGAACAATGGTTAAATGGATGTAGATGGGCTTTATGGTGGACTTTTAGTCTTTGGCTGTGAAGATAAGGCTTAAGGTAAAAATCAGATTTTCTGTTGTTTCCTAATTATCAAAAGCATAATAAAGTATCATTTGGCTTCAGGTTATTCTTTAAATATACACAGATTCTTACCTGAGTAAAAAACAGTTTCCCAAAGACTTTTTTTTTTATCAAAGTCTTTTGGCGTCAAGGTCATTGTTGATCTGCCCTCATTTAACCTATCTGTTTTTGTATATGTGACTGCTATCATTACAGTTATGGTGACAGACGTCACATAACCTTCTTAACACTTAACTTTAGGAAATAAATTGTCAGGGTGCCGCAGTACTTCTATAGAAATTGCTGCTTCATCGTTATTTGCCCAAAGGCCATGTATAACTGCGTTCTCCCTCCACAGTTTTTTGTTCCAAAACAGTGATGCAAAATTCAAATGCTACAGAAAAAATACAACATTTGTTCTCCACAAAAACTATTTTCCCTGATGATGGTTTTGTGAATTAATCATGAAAGGAGTGTTGCATTAGATTTGGGCCATGGTCCATGGTGAGCAGGAATGTGAAGGACACAGAATTGGGAAAAAAAAAAAAAGTACACTGCATCATCCAAACAACAGGGAGCCAACTATGCAGCACAACTCTATCATAAAGTTCAGGCACTTTAAATTCAATTCAAATCAGTTTATTTATATAGCGCCAATTCACAACACATGTCGTCTCAAGGCTCTTCACAAAGTCAGGTTCATACATTCCAATTAATCCTAACCATTGAACAGTGCAGTCAGATTCAGTTATTTATTCAAATTGGATAAAAAGTTTTTCTATCTAAGGAAACCCAGCAGATTGCATCCAGTCAGTGACTTGCAGCATTCACTCCTCCTGGATGAGCATGGAGAGACAGTGGACAGTCACTGGCGTTGACTTTGCAGCAATCCCTCATACTGAGCATGCATGTAGCGACAGTGGAGAGGAAAAACTCCCTTTTAACAGGAAGAAACCTCCAGCAGAACCAGGCTCAGTGTGAGCGGCCATCTGCCATGACCGACTGGGGGTTTGAGAGAACAGAGCAGAGACACAAAAAGAACACAGAAGCACTGATCCAGGAGTACTTTCTATGGGAAGGAAAAGTAAATGTTAATGGATGTAGCTCCTTTAGTCGTTTCATCTAGAAAGAAAGAACAGATAAACTCTGAGCCAGTTTTCAAGGTTAGTCTGAAAGAGAGCACATAGAGTTAGTCACAGTAAAAGCTCAGTCAATCGCCATGTCTAGGAGAGAGAAAAGGTTAAACACTGAAAGACAGGGCCATGTGGATCATCGGTAGAGGGTGAGCATTAAGTTGTTGCCAGCAGAAGCTCGGACGATGCCCCTCTCCAGAAAGGTGTCACAGGTAGACACAGAGTCAGGCCAGGTGTAGCTTCTAGGAAGAGAAAAGAGAGAACAAAGTTAAAAGCTGAAATAACAGCAAATAATGCAAAATTGGAGAGTAGTGTGAGAATGTAGCAAAGAGGATGAAAGTGGTCATTATGTCCTCCAGCAGCCTAAGCCTATAGCAGCATAACTACACAGATAGTTTCAGTTCAGATTATTTAATTAAACAGTGCTTATTTACAACAATGTCGTCTCAAGGCACGTCACAAAGGGTCCCACTGATGGTCATTGTTATACTAAAAACCACAAGGATTGGGATACCTCTCTCTGTCAGACTGATTATAACCATTGGAAAAGAGAAGGGGTCATACAGGTAGCAGAAATGGACGGTGTGTTTGCACCTCAACCATAACTGAGCCGGTTTAGGCTAAACCTGACTCCCCCTTACTCCAACCAACAGGTAAACCAAGCCACTCTAACTATAAGCTTTATCAAAAAGGAAAGTTTTAAGCCTAGCCTTAAAACTGCCTCACAGACTAAAACTGGGAGCTGGTTCCACAGGAGAGGAGCCTGATAACTAAAGGATCTGCCTCCCATTCTACTTCTAGAGACTCTAGGAACCACCAGTAAACCTGCAGTCTGAGAACGAAGTGCTCTGTTAGGAACATATGGAACAATCAGATCTCTGATGTATGATGGAGCTAGATCATTAAGGGCTTTATATGTGAGGAGGATAATTTTAAATTCTATTCTGGATTTAACAGGGAGCCAATGAAGGGAAGCTAAAATAGGAGAAATATGATCTCTCTTTTTAATTTTCATCAGAACTCTTGCTGCAGCATTTTGAATCAGCTGAAGGCTTTTAACTGCATTTTGTGGACATCCAGATAGTAAAGAATTACAATAGACCAGCCTTGAAGTAACAAATGCATGGACTAGTTTTTCAGCATCACTCCTGGACAGGATATTTCTAATTTTGGTAATGTTCCGGAGATGAAAGAAGGAAATCCTAGAAACCTGTTTAATATGGGATTTAAATTACATGTCCAGGTCAAAAGTAACAGCAAGATTTTTTACTTTATTATCGGAGGTCCATTTAATGCCATCCAGGTTAAGTGATTGACTAAGCAGTTTCTTTTTAAAGACTCCGGTCCAAAGACGACAACTTCTGTCTTGTCTGAATTTAGAAGCAAAACATTTAAAGTGATCCAAGTTTTTATGTCTTCAAGACATGCTTGTAGTGTATATAACTTTAAATCAAATTTGAAATTCAGACACAAGCAACTGTTATAGAGTGATTCTTAAATGCAGCCCTGGAGAAAGTACAGCCAGCTGGTGTGTTGACATCAATATGGGATGCCAGAGCTGCCATAAATGTTTGGCCATTGTTTTGGGTGGTGGGGCCAGGGCAACATACTCTAAGACAGCTGTGATGTCAAACTTAAAGTTATAATCTACATATTTTTATTTTATCTTAAAAAATAAAACAAAGCAAAAATATGTTTGAAAGTCCCCTCTTCCTCTTCATGTTAAGCAGTTGGATTTTATATCTATATTATTGAGGTATAATTAATATGTCACAAATGCAATGCTTGCAAAACCTCAGTGAATGTTATAGCTAGGTTTAATGACATTGTGTACTAAAAAATACTTTTATTTATTTTTACATGACAATTTATGAGATCCAAATTGGTTAAATGAAATACATTTCCATTCAGATTATCTTCTGTGTGATTTATACATTTCTTGAATCAGATTTAATAATCTGCATCCTGTCTTTTCAAGAACTGCTTTGTACTGTTGCAGTTGGTCAAATGAGATGTTTAAGACTTGAAATGTAAAGTTTAGGATTCGAATCAATGTGAGATTTGCATCCCTTGACTATAGACTCGACTTGGGACTTTCATGCCTTTACTTGAGACTTGGGTGGAAAGACGTGAGACTTGCTTTTGACTCACATTACAATGACTTGGTCCCACCTCTGGCAGGAGGTAACAAAACACAGAAAAATTTTAATTAACAGATCTAATGGAGCTGCAGATTGAACAGAACTTAACCAGAAAATACATTTTAAAACAAACTTTTCTAAACTAACTTTGTGTGGGAGTTGGAGATGAAGAAGATCTAGCACACAACAAAGACAAAAACAGAAATATTTATTCTGAGTACAGTAATAACTGCATGAAGAGAAGATATTAATTGTTATCAAAGAGCAAGGAGTGCAGAGAGAAAAGAACACACAACCAACTTCAACAGGCCAAAGGATAGAATATGACACAAAAAAATTAGGGTTTGATCATTTGATATGTAAAAAAATGTACATTTGGAAGTAGAGAAAATAATCTCTTCTTAATAAAGATCAAAAATATGTCAAGTCACATCAAGTTGGGAGTCCAAATTGTTGAGTTTAAAAACAAAAACTGCTTCTTTCAGTTGGAGTCTAAGGGTTCGGATGTACAAGGTCCTTCTCTTTGTCCAACCTCCTGCACTCACCAAGGCGCACACGATATGCCAATGAGGCAGCAATGATCATACAGTACATACATGTTTTATATAGTGGATGACGTCAAACTAAATTCTAATGATTGGTTATAAAAAGGTGGAGGATGGAAATTTTAGATCATCTTTTGTGGAGATTAAACATTAATTCATATCTGTCTCGGGTCAGTCTGTTGTGTTCTGTTATTTAGATGAAGGAAGAAGACGGACTAGATTTAGAATAACGTAATTATTTCTAAATTAAATACATCAACAACTTATCATACAAGGCTCAGAGCCAGCATCAATGCAAGTGTCCATCAATCTGGGTCAGAATTCTGTCAAGCACAATGTACAGGGGTTGGACAATGAAACTGAAACACCTGGTTTTAGACCACAATAATTTATTAGTATGGTGTAGGGCCTCCTTTTGCTGCCAATACAGCATCAATTCGTCTTGGGAATTACATATACAAGTCCTGCACAGTGGTCAGAGGGATTTTAAGCCATTCTTCTTGCAGGATAGTGGCCAGGTCACTACGTGAAACTGGTGGAGGAAAACGTTTCCTGACTCGCTCCTCCAAAACACCTCAAAGTGGCTCAATAATATTTAGATGTGGTGACTGTGCAGGCCATGGGAGATGTTCAACTTCACTTTCATGTTCATCAAACCAATCTTTCACCAGTCTTGCTGTGTGTATTGGTGCATTGTCATCCTGATACACGGCACCGCCTTCAGGATACAATGTTTGAACCATTGGATGCACATGGTCCTCAAGAAAGGTTCGGTAGTCCTTGGCAGTGATGCGTCCATCTAGCACAAGTATTGGGCCAAGGTAATGCCATGATATGGCAGCCCAAACCATCACTGATCCACCCCCATGCTTCACTCTGGGCATGCAACAGTCTGGGTGGTACGCTTCTTTGGGGCTTCTCCACACCGTAACTCTCCCGGATGTGGGGAAAACAGTAAAGGTGGACTCATCAGAGAACAATACATGTTTCACATTGTCCACAGCCCAAGATTTGCGCTCCTTGCACCATTGAAACCGACGTTTGGCATTGGCATGAGTGACCAAAGGTTTGGTTATAGCAGCCCAGCCATGTATAGTGACCCTGTGGAGCTCCCGACGGACAGTTCTGGTGGAAACAAGAGAGTTGAGGTGCACATTTAATTCTGCCGTGATTTGATGTTTTTTGGATACAATCTGGGTTAGCACCCGCACATCCCTTTCAGACAGCTTCCTCTTGCGTCCACAGTTAATCCTGTTGGATGTGGTTCGTCCTTCTTGGTGGTATGCTGACATTACCCTGGATACCGTGGCTCTTGATACATCACAAAGACTTGCTGTCTTGGTCACAGATGCGCCAGCAAGACGTGCACCAACAATTTGTCCTCTTTTGAACTCTGGTATGTCACCCATAATGTTGTGTGCATTTCAATATTTTGAGCAAAACTGTGCTCTTACCCTGCTAATTGAACCTACACACTCTGCTCTTACTGGTGCAATGTGCAATCAATGAAGACTGGCTACCAGGCTGGTCCAATTTAACCATGAAACCTCCCACACTAAAATGACAGGTGTTTCAGTTTCATTGTCCAACCCCTGTAGCTACCTGCTGTTTCAGCCTCCCCCCTTAAAAGACAAATTTGGACTCACTGGAGTCCTAACATTGGACTCATGGATTGTTCTATACAGGACTGTCAAGTTGGGAAGTTTGATTCTGTCGGGAAAGTTAGGAATCATTTGAAAGTAACTTCCTGAAGAAAACAGCATCTTCAATCATTTCCCTTTTTTTATACATCTCTCACTATGTGATTAAGACATTTTAAAATGGTTTTAAATTTTTTTGCCTAGATTTTCAGAAATACATGTACATTGGTTTTAGTTTTGTGACTGAGGCCGTGCCAGCTTGCATGTGTACCAGCTCTGAGATGAATAAAAACCACACTATACTAAAACCAAACTCAACAATGTTAAAGTAAGAGGATTTTTTTATCATTATGGATACTTTTTGTATCAGAAAATGTTGTGACAATGACAAATGTTGCTCCCAAATTTTTGTTCACTCCAGGGAATAGGCAGGTATCTGGTAATGGTTCATCAGGTCAAAGCAGACATGCTGCTGCAGGCTTTCCCTAAACTGAGCAGTGATTGAGTAAATTGCTTCTATGCAAAAAAAGGAAACAACTGTTTAGAACCTAAATCTGTTGGATTTTCCTAAACAAATTTGCGACACTAACCAAATTAAACAGACCCGTTAAAACCACTGTTTATGGTTACAGCACAAAGGCATCAACTGAATGTTCTGTAGATGATATCATCTAAAGCCTTCTCATGCCCTTCTCAAAAGATGGATGCTGCAGCCTTTCTCCCGCTGATGCTTCTTTGCTGCTGCTGTATGTTAGGAAACAACTCCGTTCATGACTGGGTGCAACAGTTAGTTTTAACCAAAGTGGGAATTGTTTAGCTGGTGCTTATTACATTTTATTCACAATAAACCCATCTGAGGATACCCATTAAAAACGTGACCAGCCTGTTTCTTTTGTTTAATTTTTGAACATTTATAACATCTTCCATCCGTCTCACCTTATATCACTGCTGTGGGTTTACATAAAGTATGACACCGGGCAGTATGTTGATAAAAAAGCAGAGGCTTCTAGTGTCCATCTGGAGGAGCGGGGCGTCTATAATGAAGAGAAACACGGCTGCCGATATTTTGTGGGCGTGGGAAATTCTTAGTGTTGCTGACAATCATATTAAAGATTAAATACTTTCCCGCTAAGTGTTGCATGTGAACAGCCAACTGAAAAGGTTAGATCTTTCAGTATTTTATGTAATTTTACAATACAGTTTATATGTGATTGGAAACTTAACCACGAAACTGTTTCTTTCATAGTTAATGAACGCAACTTGGGCGGACACTTCAGTCATGTGGGGCGTGTTGTCCATCATGTTGCCACCCCCCTCCCTCGGCAGATTGGGTGAAAGATTTGAAATAACTTGAAAGTGGGAAAAAAATAACATTTCAAAATAAAACATCTGAAACTGAAGCAAAGACAAAAAAATATTTAAAACATAAGAATATATAACAAGAAAGAAATGAGTAAAATATTTTTTCAAACTGATATAAACTTTAGTTTCACTTCTTTGTTTTAAATACATTTGATATTTTTCAGATTTCAATATTAAATTTGACATTCTGTTTCAACATTATTTTCTTTTCAGTTTCAACTAGTTTTTTTTTTAATATACAATAATTTTTTGTCTAAGTGACAAAGAGCTGTAACTGAGCTCCACTTAAACTGGTGCAAAGGTTTTGCAGAAGGAAGTTTCATCCTTAATCTAAGAACATAAATGTGTGATAGTAAAATATAAACTGCAGGAAATTATTTGCTAATGATTAATGCACAGTCTAGCATCAATCAGTCTTATAGTATATTTAATGAAATAATCTAGACATTTTAACAGCTCTTTTATATCCATATTCTCCATGCTGGACCCGATCAGTGAATCTGCTGGTCCTGCAGACTGATACGTTCCTTGATAAGCTCTCTGTTCTGCTTGCTGCTTTACTCTTGCTGGCTTGTAAAACCCGTAGAGACATACTTCACTTTTTTGCTCAGTTTGTCGACCTACTTTACTTCTCCTTCAACACTGAACATCAACATACACGAGTAAATGGAGTCATGGGAGCTATATGGGAGTAATCCAGCATGTATGAACAGCTGCTGGGTTCAAGGTGAATGATGAAAGTCTCAGAGGTGAAACAGAAACTGAGCTCCAGTCTTTGCTCTCTCTCTCTCTCTCATCTCCCTCCATACATATAGTTATGTAATTGCCCAATCCTGAACGTTGTCCTTGCACACTTCCCAGGCTCATGCAGCAAGAAATGTGTTTTTTTTTTTTTGCTCGTAAGCTGAGAATAAAGCCTTTTTTGATGCATCTGCTTTCCTGATTAAATTAGCACAGAATAAAATAGTTTTGACAACAGTCATTGCAAGCTACTATAAAAACGTAATCATGTTGTTCTATCTCTAAAATACTGCAGGCACTAAATGGAGCTTAAATATTTTTATTTAATCTTAGCTTCTAGTAATCTAATGGTATGGCTGTCTCTCTGTTGCAGGTTTTCATTTTCACCGAATGAATGGATGGTGTGTCATCGTCAGAATGCTGATGGTCTGTAACGTCATCCCTGTCTTTTGATACGACCCTCCCTCCAGAGTTTCGTGTGTCATCGGGACCTTGAGGCACGACCAAACACCCACTGATGTTCTCCCCCTTACAGCAGAACCTGGCAACCCTCTAATATCTAAAAGATTGATGAGGTCTTGTCTCAGCACAGGAGCCTCGGCACCGTGTCGATAATGCAGCTTTCATCCCACCACATTTTATTCCTCGCTCCTGTCTTTCTTCTTCTCTCCTTTACTTTATAAAGGACACGGGGACTGGCTGTGAAGCGTGAGAAAGGATTATGACAGGCAAAGGCCTCCGGGTGACAAGGTGACAAGGTGCTTTAGAAAAGAGGAATCATGAAATGCCCTGGTTGTATGGCCTCCGTTTTCTTTGATTGCTCCTCGTTTAACTGCAGTTCGGGAGCTGAGCAGGAAATCGGAGTCATCATGACGCTGGAGCTGGAATACAGTAAAACTACACAGGGAACAAACACAAAGAGTTGAAAGGAGGTGAACGCCAATGAACACACCAAACAGAGTTTCACAAAAGACAATGTGCAACATCTCCTTCTGTGATGTGGATAGTAAGGTGGACCTGTTCTTCCAGCCCACACTCTACATCATAGTCATCGTTCTGGGGCTGCCGACCAACTGCATGGCCCTGTGGGCTGCATACATGCAGGTGAGGCTTATGCAGACATTATAAACCACACACACACACGCACAAGGACACACACACACAATTTAAATACCAATAACCAAACGTGCACTACAGTGAACGGCTCTTTGTATCCCAGCTTCAGGCGTTGTACTTAACTTAAGTTATGAAGCATCAACAAACCATTTTAAGCCTTGAGCTAAATGGTAGCTCAGTAAAATAGAGATATTTAACAATTAAAAGCTTTCCTTAACAGGAATGCTTTAAGTTCAGCTTTAAAAGAATCCAGACTCTGCACTTCTCTTAGCTCTGGTGGTAGGCTGCTCCAAAGCTGGGGTGCAGCTGAGCAAAAGGCCCTGTCCCCCATTTTTCTGTGCCTGGTAGAGAGGACCTGGAGGAGCCGGCTGTTGGATGACATGAGTGGAGGTTTGGAGTGGAATTAGTTCTTGTAGATAAGATGGACCATGGCTGCTGATGCATTTATGGGTGAGCAGAAGAATTTTATAGTGGATCCGAAATGGGACTGGGAGCCAGTTGTGGGAGTATAGGATGGATGTGAAATGCTCATACGTGCGAACTTGCATGAGAACTCTTGCAGCATTGTTTTGGATTTACTATAATTTTTCAATGTTTTTGGAGTGTTGAACATTTTTAAGCAATCGAAAACTTTCTTGAACAATCAGTTGTAAAACTGAACATTTCAGAAGGACGTGTTTGTTGTGTCCCCTACAAGTCTTGTGACAAAGAGAGCTTCTTATGATTTTTTTCTTTCCACTCTTTATATAGGCTGCATTTGTGGAGCAGACAAGTAATAGTGGCTCTGTGAACAGAGTCCCTCGCCCTGCTTCTCAGAGTAATACTCTGAGAATGGGTCGCACAAAATATTGTTGTATCTGAGTTTGGTGGAGCTAAATACCTATGCATACCAGCGTTTTCTTTTTTCTTTTTAAAGAATTTTGAAAACCTTGTATCATTTTCATTTCTCTTTATGTGCTATTTTGCATTGGTCAATCACATGAAATCCCTACACAATAGACTGAGTTTTTTCACTGTAATGTGATCAAATCAGAAAGAAAATCAATTGATATGAATACTTTCCCAGGGCTGTGTATGTCTAGTAATGAGATGGAAGAATGTTTTCTAAAACCGCCTCCTTCCAGTGGGACATGCCAGGAACACCTCCCGAGGGAGGCATCCAGGGGACATCTCAAACAGATGCCCGAGCCACCTCAGCTAACCCCTCTCGATATGGAGGAGCTGCTCTGCTCCTCTACTCTGAGCTCCTCCCGGATAGCTGAGCTCTTCACCCTATCTTGAAGGGAGTGCTCAGCCCCCCTGTAGAGAAAGCTCATTTCAGCAACTTGTATCTGGGATCTAGGCATGACCCAAAGTTCATGCGGCGGGCACACCGATCCGTGGGTCATTCTCTCGCTCTGTTCTGCCCTCACTTGTGAACAAGATCCCGAGATACTTGAACTGCTCCACTCCCCTCCAACCTGAAGAGGGCAAGCCACTTTTTTCTCAGCCACATAAAAGCCACCCTTATAAACACATTATACATATTTGTTTACAATAAAAAGGTAAAACATATTCTGTGGTTAGCAATTAAGTAAGATAGAATCAGAACCCTGGGGATATTTTCCTATAAAGCATCAAACATATCCAGAATTATATTTCCCACAGACTGTCAGTTTGCTTTGGCAGCAGCCTGAACGACTCTTATTGACTTTTTATTCATTCAAATTATTGTTTGTCTTCAATTTCAACATCTGGGATAAATTTATGGCTTCATGAGAGATTGATTGTGAAGGCACAAATTCACCACAAGATGATCATCATGCTGCTGTCTGAACTCTCATTAACCTGTCTCAGTGGTTGGTAACATTTAGTGCACTGCTGAGAGTCTTCAGATTCTTTAAAAACTGGAAGAGACATAAACATATGGCTGTTATTGGAACCAATGAACTGAAAAAAAATGCTTTGCAAGTTTGGAGAAGTTCAGCGTTTATGAAAATTAGTTCTAAATAAAGCTCCCACAGATTAAATTGAATTGAATTAAGTTCAACTAGAGATGTTTGGCCACTATGTTTGTCACAGCATAACAGCACAAATACGTCATACAAACTATGATGCACAATGGTGGATGATCTTGGAATAGTAACTGTTGCTGCCCATCAATCTGGTCAAGTGTTGTAAGGACATTTCAAAACAATTTGAAGTCCATCAATCTGCAGAGAGAAAACGAAGAGGAAAACATTTAGGCAGCTACCAGTCTTCCCTTGAGGGGATGTTCCAGCAAATAGAGCTTCAGATAAGACCATGCAATGCTCAGAAAAAATAAAAAAATCCATCACAGACTAGTCATTCCTCAGACAGGTTGTTAAATGTTAAAGATCATAATAAGACAGTTACAAAATGACTATGAATGTTTCCGATGGGTTAAAGGGGAAAGCCTATTTACTCTGAAATGAACATGGCTGTACAACCCATGTTTACAAAGCTGCATCGGAATAAATCACAAGATTCCTGGAATAATGTCCTATGTGCAGATGAAAGAAAATATGTTAAGTTGACACAGAGCATAATCAGTCTAAAATCCTGACTGAATATCATCAAGTTAAGACCAGTTGTTTTGTTTCACTCTATGAGGCTAGTTATCTGGGACTGCAACACAACTCAGCATTATTGATGATCACAACATTTAGTCTTCAGTTTTAACAGCTAAGCTATTTTAAAATGAGTGGAACTCTTTGACATTACTATTGGTCTCCAAATGTAGTTGGAATCCCACCATCTGACACCATCTGTCATGGTGTTCTTATAAAATACATTATAAAGTACAGAAAAATGTGTCCATTGTTGGTTGATCCAAGTTGATCCATTGAAGTTAAGTTGATGTTTATTTTCACTTGTGCAATTCAGAATCCTGCTCTGTAACACAAACACAACCACTCTGAGACACTGCCTCCTAGAGGTCGGGCAGTACCCTTCTTAAAACCTTTAGTCTGTCACACTAGGCAACCCATTTTGTGAGTTTTAAACAAAAATCCAAATTCTATTTAAATAAAGTTTATAAGATTCAAGCCATAGTTTCCAAAAAATATAAATTTTCTTTAACCTGAATTTAAAAAGTAGATATTAAGCCACAAATATAATAACTTGACAAAATCAATTAGACAAGATTGTTATGTTTGCTTTATATGAGCTGCCTATGGGCCTGAACTTCAAAAGATTTGCATGTACAAAACCGCACGCAAAAGCTGATCTACAAACGAGGGGGTAATCGGATTGCTTGTGCAAAATCAGCAAGAGTGCGGGCGCAAACTTTTTAGCGTGTCTACCTTCATGAATATGCAAAACATATGATAATGAACCACATGTGGAAATTCATGGGAGGAGGATATGCAAACGTCATCCCTTAACACCTGCAATTTGATTTTCAAAGCCTGAAACGCAATTTTAGCATGTGGATTTAGCATGTTTAAAATGCATGTGCTCACTGGGACACAAAAATGTTTGCTGTCACTTTGGCCAGAAAGAGGCACAGAAAGAACGACAGATGACAGGGAGAGAGAATCTTACGTATATGTGTCAACAGATGCGCCAAAATATGTGCCAAAATTCAAACTGTATCTGTTGCTTGGGATTTACATTGCGTCCTTTCATTAAATTTGCTTTACTGTCACGATTGACACATGTTCCTGGGTTTTGGTTTTGGTTTGTGTTTGTATTTTGACCACTTCTAAATTCAAGTCATTTCTTTGGCTTCAATAAGTGTTGGTTAGTTCTAGTCCTATTAGTTTTTTGTACTTCTTTGTATTTAACTTTTAGTTCATTCCTGTATTTTGTTCCTTGTGTTTTTTCCCCTTAGGTTAGTATTTAGGTTAGTATTTGTCTTTCTCCCTGAATTGGTGTTTCCTTGTGTCTTAGTTCAGCTTCCCTGTGTTAATTAGCCTCCCTTTCCAAGCCTTCCTGCTTACGTTCTGCTGCAGCTTCTCCACATATCCCCTGATTGGCACACCTATATCCAATGTTCTGATCTCCTTGTGCCCTACTGTAAAATGTTTTGAATAATGTTTTATTAAATTATTCTACTCATCTTGCTGCTCCCATGTTCCTGTCTGTTCCTGGGTCCTACTCCTAAACCACAAAACGTAATACTTTACAGCTAATTAAAACAAAGATTGTTTCAAACGGTTACATAAAAAGTTGTTTGAGAATTTATTAGCAATCTGCCATTGTACTTGTTTTTATTTGCACCACTTATCTATAAATTTGTTCCTTGCATCCTTCAGGTACGTCAGCGCAATGAGCTTGGCATCTACCTGATCAACCTGTCGGTGGCTGATCTCCTCTACATTATCACCCTTCCTTTGTGGATAGACTACTTCCTACAGCACGATGACTGGATTCATGGGCAAGAGAGCTGCAAGCTGTTTGGCTTCATCTTCTATACAAACATCTATGTCAGCATTGCCTTTCTGTGCTGTATATCACTGGACAGGTACCTGGCTGTGGCATACCCAATGCGCTTTGTAAAGGTTCGACGAATCAAGACAGGTAGGATTTTCTTAAGGCAAACCAGTGAATAATTGTCAGTCGTTTGTCAAGTTTGGCTAAGAGTCTATTTTGAAGACAAGACAGCCACTAATAAAGATATTTTCAATCTGTTTTGCTGATTTTTTTATATTTGGTTCTCCAAATGTTGCAACAGTTGAACAAAAGTGGATGTTTAGTTCTAAAGTTACCATTTGCAAGACTAACAAGAAATTTGGTTTATATAAAGTTAACTGCAGAGGCAAGTAATATAGAAAATCTGCAAAACAGAGACGAACATGACAAGAGGTGGATAACAAAACACAATGACAACAAGGCTCTAGCAAAGGGAAAATAAATATGTTGCTATACTGCATGCCAAGGGGAGTAATGACTATAGCATGCGGCTGTGGTCAATAGCAAAATAGGACAAGGTGGACACATAAAATTGGTAAAGATTACACAGAATACACAACATAGCACACATTACTGCAAGAAAAAACACAATCAACAGGCACCATTCATTTCTCAAACATTTGGATCAGGCCCCCTGACAGGCACTCTCTGTTCTCCCAGACCCAGGACAGCAGATGGGGCCCAGGATTGGGAAGGGGGCCTAGTTTGTAGTTTGAAACCAGACTGTCCGCCTTGGAGAGGAGAGATACAGTCAGGCTCACAGCTTAATTTAAGCATCACCAAGTCCGTCAGCAAATTTGTTCTTTGCTTCCAAATGGTTTAGGAAATAAAGGTTTACAGTATAGAAAAATGTTATTCATCATCTGATCATCACCAGTGTGAAAACCTCTGTAAAAGCAGACGTTTTGGCAAACATACAGGTGTGTAATAACACCATGCCAAGAAGGAAAGACAACAGCAATGAGCTTGGCAAAACAATTGTTGCTGTTAAGCGGTCTGGAAAGGGTTCTAACGCCATTTCTGAAAAACTTTAAAATTCTTGATTCTAAAGAGAGAAAGATTTTTTAGATGTAAAAAAAATATATTTAGAAATCAATCTAATCTTACCTGGAGTGGACATCCTAGCAAATCGACCCCAGGGTCATACAATGAGCAGTCAAAGTGTGGAAAACCCAAGAGCTCAATCTCAGACTCAAAAGGCCTCAGTTAGTGACAAAAATGTTACAAGTTAAAACAAAAATAATTAACAAATTAGTTTGTTTTAAAGGGTTGAAGGAAGAAAACGCTTTAAAATGGGCATGGGAGCAAGACCTAGGTTTGCTGAGCTGCATCTTAAAGGACCACAAGACTCCTGGAACAATATAATGATGTTTGTTCGCAAGAAGACAATAATCCAGAACCCAGCAGCAAATCTTCTACAGAATGCCTGGGAAGATAAAAATCAAGGTGTTGCAATGCCCCGTTCAGAGTCCCGACTACAACCTGAGATCCAGTCTGGGCCCTTAGGAAAGCTTTGCAGATCAATATTGTGAAGATTCTAAAAAATGTTTCATGTTGAGGTTTTTGCACACACTGCCCTTCCATTTTGCATTTCTTCACTAGCAATGAAAGTATGGAATTTGTTAAGTGTTTTTGTACCCCTGAGGTAAGATTAACATCTTTAGAACCTGGTTAGGTCAGGTCGTGTTTGAAATGGAACTGAAAGATGATGTGCTGTGTTTTTCCTATGACTACATCCAGTAATCATTGTTATTAAGTATCAGCGTAATGGAGCACTGGAAGGCAGTGTCTAATTTTTCCTTCTCTCCTTCCTACAGCTGTTTTCGTCAGTGCCATTGTCTGGATCATTGAGATTGTAGCCAATTCTGCTCCTCTCTTCCATGATGAACTCTTCCAGGATCGGTTCAATCACACCTTCTGCTTTGAGAAATATCCAATGCAGGACTGGGTGGCAGGAATGAACCTCTACAGGACATTTCTTGGTTTTCTAACACCATGGACAGCAATGCTGGTCGCCTACAGAGGGATACTGGCAGCGGTGCGATGCAACGTCTCAACAGAGCGTCAGGAGAAAGCTAAAATCCAGCGATTGGCTTTGAGTTTAATTCTCATAGTTTTGCTGTGCTTTGGACCATACCACACACTCCTCTTGGTGCGCAGTGTCATGTTTCTGAGAAAGCCTTGTGACTGTAGCTCAGAGGAGACCTTGTTCGCTGCATACCATGTAGCATTGGCGTTGACAAGCCTGAACTGCGTAGCTGACCCCATTTTGTACTGTTTTGTCAATGAGGGTGCCAGGCACGATGTTAGTCGTGCCCTCGCAGCTATATTGTCTACAGCATGCCAGAGGCGCTCCTCATCCTCACCATCGCATGCTGACATACTTAATGCTGGTTCAGTCACCATGGAGACGCCTCTTTCAACTAAGAAACCATCATGTGTGTATGTTGATGGGGGAAAGCCAAGCAGCTACAAGACTGAACTCCTGGCTATGAAGGAGGAATGTCTACAGATGACAATCCTTGCTGTTAAAAAGTGAATTCTAGAAAGCTTTAACTGGTTCAAACCACCCAGATCTGCAAAGCAGTACATCCTCACAAGTCTAGGGTGCGATTTTTCTCTGCAACTGGGAAAAGTCAGATGTGTTGAGAGGCTGTCGATGTGTGGAGACCATGTTTCCACTAAAACCCAAAATGAGATTTATGTGAACTGAGGATACAGTATCCAACACCTCAAACTGCTACTGTTAGCGGTTAGTCTGTTAGCACACGCATAGTAAGTGAAATCTGACCTGAAAGTAGCACCAGATGACAGTTTGGTTCTACATCAATTGGGTTTTTGCTCCTACAACCAGATTGTCTTTGATTTTTTTAAATTTTGTTTGTAAAATGAGTTTAAAGTAGGGCTGTCACTTTCCAACTCAGCTGGACATTTTGGTGCCCAGACTGCTAGTTTCTCAGGCTGACATCAATGTTTTTGATATGTTTCAGCCATTAATACTGCAACATCTACTATGAATGATTTTATTATTTGTTCCAAAGTACAGGGGTGGAGCAGAATATGGTTGTTAAGGTTATCAGCATGAAGGGAAATTTGAAGTCCATCCAGAGGATTTTATTTTAGAGTGGACCAACATTCTTAATCCAGATTACTGAAAGTAAATTGGCTTTTTATTTATACGTTTTTGTATTTTGTTTTTCTCACTTGGTCAGAAGTTAGTTATGAAGCTCACAAGAGGCCTTTGAGTATTTAACAGAAATCTTCCAAACAGGCCACCTTCTGCATACCCGGTTCTTGGTGGATTTCTTTGCTGCATGAATTCCTAACTTAGGTTTGCTAATTTGAATAATGTGTAATGGTTTTGGAAATGTTGTCATTGTTGCATTATTTTTAAGGAAATATAAAGCCTTATTTAGTACCTCAACTTCCAGACTGTGATAGCAGAAGGACTTAGAGAAGAGTCTTACTTTGGAACTTGAGCCACATTTTGTTATTTTCTAATGTACCTGTTAGCACAAAATAAACCTCTGTTCAACGAGATATCTAGGTAAAATCCTGAAATGTTTTAATTTCCACCAAAACTTCATTTCTGTATCGTTTTCCAGTAAAACGTATAATTTTTTGCATTCACTGATTTCTAATGCTAGATGATCATGCTCTTAAAATCAGACACATCAGCGATGTGAACACGAACACAACAGCAAACAGTGATTTGTAATTTAAAGAAGCATGTTTACCACAAAGTGATAAAAGTCATGCTTCTTCTGTGTGTTGTAATCTAAGCATTTTTGCTCTTTGTTGAAGCACCCAGGGTAGCCATGCATGCAATCAATTGCATGCAAACTCCATCAGTACAACAGAATTTCTAGTACTTTTCCAGAGGAGCCACAGATTTCAACCAAACCATCCTAGCAGCGTTTGTGGCATATCTGTTTAAACAAATCAAATCAACCAAGCAGCAAATTTTACAGACAGTGGTCTGACTTGCCAAAAAAAAAAAAGATCTTATTAAGAGTTTGCCATAAATTTTACTTGATGTGATCCTTTTTTATAATCTGATTATTTGTACCAGCACTGGTCTTTCTGGAAAGCACATGTGCTAATGCAATACAGAGTGGTAGAGTTCAACCAGTACTGCTGCAGAAAACGTTTGGTAAGTATGTACTATGTATGTGAGATATAAGGAATATTTGGTTCCAAAAATATGACAGTTCATACTTTCTTGTTTTCTTTCCCGGTTTAATTGCTACATTCCTGGAATTTAAATGTAACTTTAACTATACTTATAGATTACTTTCTGGAATTAAGGGTTTCCTTCCCATAGATAACTGTTTGGAATTTATTTTGTATTTTCCTGTTACTTGAAGGGGACCTCTCCAGCCCTCACTTGCCCTTTTGCTCACCTGTATGTTACTAGAAAAGATCCTGTAGGTTTCAGAAAGTAACCTCAGAATTCTGAAAAATACTAGAATCACACCAGAATATAGCCCTGTCCCTGAACGTTCCCGGGAAGTTTTGGAAGGTAATCTGCAAAATCCTGGAAAATTACCAATTTCAAGAAGCACCTTCTATATTCTGGGAAAATAGTCTTTTAGTTCCACATAATTAAACTCTTAGTTCTGGGAAACAATCTGTAAGTTTACAAAAATTCCCTCTAAGATCTGGAAAATAACATCTAGGTTCCAGTAGTGAAGATCTAGCAATAATGTAAGTTCTAACCTTTAACCTTTCATTAATATCTTTAAAACAAAAGCAGGACAAATGAAAATTTTAACTGCAACAAATCAGAATAAATGGAGCACAAATGAATAACACCACCTTTGTTTGATTTCATAAATGTGGGGGCGCTGGTTGATCTTAGATGACCTCTGGAAACTTTTATTAGTATCTTTAAAATGATAGCAGCACAAACTAAACTTTCTGCAGCACAAAAGATGACAAACATAGTACAAACATGGGGGATTGGAGGAGAAACCTGTAAGTTCCAAGACAGCAACCTTTCAGGTTCCATAAAGTATCTTGTAAGTATCCTCTGAAGTATACCAGTAATCTCTAGATAACTGTAAGTATCCTTAGGGTTCCAAATGCAACTTCTAACTTCAGGAAAGTAGCTGGTTTTGTCTCCTAAAGTAGCTTACAAGTAGGAATGGGTACCGAATTTGGTATATTTATAGGCACCGATCGCATTCCGTCGGTACTACCGAGTACCGATTCACGTAAGAATCAAACGGTACCATGTTTCGGTACCTAAACACATCATTGTGACACTGAGGGAGTGGAGGAGCGGGCGATTTTCCATGCCGGACACGAACACAGCATTGCATGCACAAGAGCGTAATGACATCAGTAGCCGCTGGTACGGTCAACAAAGCATGGCTGATAAAAAGCGCTTGAAAGAATGGCTCCACTTTTCAAAATGCGATGCAGATGACGCTCGCTGCAATATCTGTGATTCAATGTGCAAGGCCAGCAGCAGGAACACTTATAATCTGAGAAAGCTCCTGCAGCGTTTCCCCACCGGTATTCCCCCCCCCAGAAGATCACGTTATGTAGTAATAGTATGTTTTAACAGTTAATGTCATTTGTTTTAATAGATCACGTCGTGAAGGATTTCTGTCCCCGCATCGTCGCTACTCTACATTTTATGGCCAAACTTGTCAAAAGCTGGACGAAAACACACTCCTCATACTCTGCGTCACCTGACACACTGAGTTTCACTCTTTTAACCTTTCACTGGTTTCCCAGTTCCTTTCTTTCACACCACATTGATGCCTTGCTCAGAATCTTAAGTGATTAAAATATCAGCTGAAAATACAGAATTTTATTTGTTAAACAAACTAAATATTTATAAATTAATTTAAATGAAACCAAACAAGCTACAGAAAATGTAACCCTCTATTTTATTTGAAAGTGCCTCACAAATGCTTTTTAAAGAGTAACTAGTTCTGAAAAAATGTCACATAACTGCAGTAGAGCAGAGTGTCACCAAGCTCCTAGTTGTGGTGACACACCTTAGACCACAACATTTTCTGCAGTCATTTTTTACAATGTGCCAGCTTGTCTCTTAAACGTACTCAGAAGTCTTAATTTAAGAAAGTGATGGGCTGTCACTTACATTTGTGCTGTTTTTGTTAATATGAAATCAGTCTCATTTACTCCACCTGACACAGTTCCGATTTTTACTGAGATGATGTTAAAGGGAAACATTTTTTTATCTCATAGTGTTTACATCTTGATGTTCACCTTCCAAACAAACATATGACATCAGTTCTTCATTTAATGTACAAAACCGCACATAAAATCAAGTTTCATACGTCAGAAATAGGTAAGACTGATTGGTTCGCTTCAGTTTTGCTGATTGCTAAAACAAATTAACTTACCAAGAAAAATTATTGTGTGTTAAAGAGGAAACGGCTTGCTGGTAAAAACCACAGACTTTTTAAAAAGGTGTGCCGGAGAACTAAGAGTAGAAGTAGAGGAGGCTTCTGATCATAATAATTACAGAATTGGCAAGAAAAAATCTTTTTTTTACTATATTTACTGTATGTGAAATCACTAAATTATCTCCTTCTTGAAGGATGTTTGTTATCATAGGTAACTAAACACAAAATGACCAATATTTTTGCAACATAGTAGCTTCTGCAGACTGAGTTTGACAGAGCAGAGACAGCCTCTAGAAAATAGTCTCATCCTAAAACGTTTAATTGTTCTGTTTTTCTTTACTGTCAGAGGTTTCTGTCATCATATGGTTCACATTGATTACGTCTCAGTTCTGCATCTGTTTACATTGTCCAAAGCTTTGCCAATAACAACAGTGTTATTAGGATATCATGATTCCAGATCAGCCAACTGGTTTTATGGAAGCAGAGACGTCCCCAAATTGCAGTTTCATCTTCAATTTGTCATAAAAATGATTGGATCCGGACAGCAATAATGCTTACTTGGCATTAGTTCTGTGAAATGTTGTGAGATTTAATTTTTGCATACTCTCTGCTAGCTGGTGTTGTATGTGCCATTAAAACAGACGGTGGCAAGCTTTGTGATGTGTCACAGTTATTTAACATTGTCCATGTGAGAAATAAATTATGGAGATAAAACTTTGCATCTGCTGTTTGTTTGACTCAAGGGGTGAAAAAGGCTCCATAGAATGCATTTCTTTATTTGAAACAAATTACTAATGAATGTCTCTGATATCTGGACATGGTGTTCTATGCTACAGATATGCTACAATCTCACAATGGATTTTGACACCACAGCATTCTAGATGTTGTCAAATGTTTTCTGAAAAAAAAATCAAATTGTATTTACAAGGTCTCTTTCTTGTTTTCTCACATAAATCAGGAGCAATCTGGCCTTTACAGATCATAGATGGTTTTGCAGCTACTACATCAAGAAACAGACAAAACTTATCTGCAGCAGACGTGAAATGAGAGATTTAACTGCTACAAATCGCAAAAGACCTAAAGGTCTGCATAACACTGCCAGTGCTATTCTGTTAGACACCTGAAAAAAGGAGCAAAGTCACCTTCTTCACTCTTCACATTGTCAAAACTCACACAGCAGCACAACTAATTAACAACTTCAAGGGCAGAGCGCGCTCTTGTGCCTTTCTGCGTGCATCGGTGTAACCACATGTAAAACAGTGAGGTTACCATGTTGGCTTGAGCATGATCTGGATTGTGTGGTCTGTCTCTTCCACTGTCACCCTGCCTGTCAGAGAAATCAATATATTTACAAACTGTTCTCATGGGGAAGAAGGCATTCACACAGTGTCAAAAAGAAAAAAAAAATAAGGATTTTGTCTTAAAATCTGGGTTTTAAGGCATGTATGTTAAGAAAAACGAAAGAAAGGATAGAGCAGCCACACATGCCCTCATGTTATAAGGAAGAGAAAGTAAAACCCGTAGAGTCTCAGAGGGAACATTGTTTCTTGTCCTCTATGCTCCACTGGTCACCTCAGCTATAAATAGACGTCTCCAGAGGCCACAGTGCCCTTACAAACAGCTCACCTGGTTATGAGAATGATTTATCTACAGGCAAAATAAATACTGGCTGTTCATTTTTTCCACAAAGTTTGGCTGACTTGTGTGCATGTTAGAAACAGAAGTAAAACTAGAGCATACAGATTGTTTCAGCTGCAGGAGTGAGGCTGCATCTGAATCTGCCTGAATCTTTTTTATCCCATTGAACCTAAAAGATGAAGAAAAGCAACAAATTGTTCATCTGAACAAAACTCAACTGTTCTTCCTTCCTCTTATCAAACCCAAAATAAAGAAATACATGAAGTGATTATTGTTTACTATACAGTAGCTGAGTTTAGTGACTTCAACAGACATGAAAATAACAATGGTGGTGATGATTGGGCTAAAAATGAATACCTGCAACATACCTTTTCAATCTCTGTTACTGTTAAAAATGTGGGCAGTAATAATTTATTTGTCATCTCAAAGAAGACTGGATTAATTATCAGGACGAAGCAACACAGAGAACAACAACAACTGAATCTTCTCTTTGATGAACCTCTGCTATTGGACCCTCTGACAGGTTTTCTTCTAAGACTGCCCTTTATTTAGCTTCCCCATCTTCCACTAAACTCTAACCAGTTAACCATGTTCCGGCTGAAAAAAAATATCCCCACAGCATGATGCTGCCACCACCATGTTTAACTGAGAGGAAGATGTGGCCAAGGTGATGACCAGTGTTAGTTCCAGGACACATAGAGTTTTGGTTTGATCTGAACAGAGCATCTTCTTCCACATGTTTGCTGTTCACTTTACATGGCTTGTGTTTACCACATGGCCTGTGGTAAAAACTATGAATGGGATTTCTTATGGTTGTCTTTCAGCAATGGCTTTCTTCTTGCCACTTTCTCATAAAGGCCAGATTTCTGCAGTGCACAACGAAGTTGTCGTGTAAACAAATTCTCCCTCCTGAGCTGTGGATCTCTGCAGCTACTCCAGAGTCACTATGAGAATCTTCGCTGCATCTCTGAACTAAATAATGATCTCCTTGTCCAGCCTGTGAGTTTAGGTGGATGGCCATGTCTGGTTAGGTTTAAAAACTATCTGCAGACAGGTACTAAACTTTTCTTTTAACTATTATATGTCATGCCGTCATGTGTCTGTGTTTTGTTTATTTCCTGGTCTGGTCTGTTCTCCCTGTCTGTCTGGTCTTGTCTGGTCTCGTCTCTCATGGGTTCCCCCTGCTGTTCTGTTTTGTATATATGCCTTTTTGTTTTCATTGTTCCTGGCTGGATCCTCGTCATAGATGTCCTCCTCTTAGCCTCGTCATTGCCCTCGTTCCTGTTAACATCTGGTGACTCTCTGTTCTGGTCTGGTTTTGGGAAATGTTAAAATCTGCACTTACCTTTATTTGTTGTCTCCTGGCATTCTTCACTGCACTTTGGTCCTACCAAAACCTGCTTTATGACAGAAGGAACCAGTCCAAAATGGACTAAGCGAGAAGACTGTAAAATGAGTTCAAGAGCGGAGAGGTGATTGCCAGGCTGTTTTGGAACCTTGCAACTTCTCCCAGCTCACCATGGAGGAGACTGGAGATCGCAAACAGCCTGAAGGTCTGGCCGGAGGAATGGAGGGATTTTTTCCCCCAGGATCCTCTGACTCAGATCTCAGTCGAGGTCGAGCGTCAGAAAGCTCTGAAGGAAATCGTCGCTTCCATGCAAAGGCTTCCTGCTCACTCCTAGGCTCACCTTTCCACTGAGGCTCGGCGCGACGCTTCAGCTCATGGCTTCGCCCCAGATTGGCCATCGTCATTGCCGCCGACTCCTGATCCTGTTCTTGAGGGGTTCAAGGATGAATTGTCTCCACTCCCTCATCCAGATCCCGCTCCTGGTCCTGTTCTGGAGGGGTCCGTGAGCGAACTGCCCTCACATTCTGTTCCGGTCTGTGAGGGGTTCGAAAACGGACTGGTTTCACTTTCTGTTTCCATTTCTGGTCCTGTTCTGGAGGGGTCCAAAGGCGAACTGGCATCACTTTGTGTTCCTGATACCCTGTGTTAGCTCTGAGTCACGTTCTGCTATCATGTCTGGTCTGGTGTCAGGTCTGTTAGCCTGTCATTTGGATTCCGTATGGGCAAGAATTAAACCTTTCTTACCTTCATTCATTGTGTCCTAGAGTAGCTTACTTCTCTACACTTTGGTCCTACCAAAACCCCCTTTATGAATATATATTAAATATCTAAAAGAGATGAAGCCTCTGGAAATGTCAAATGGCATTAAAGTGTTGCACCCACCTACCACCTAGAATCCTATTTTAAGGCATGTGCTATAATCTAATTAGTCACTCATTCAGCTCTATTTTCATTCTGGCAAAGAAAGCAGGTCATCAGTCACTGAAACTCCCAGATAAATGCTCACAATGCTTTGTTTTTATACGTTGTCAAAATAAGGTGATATCTTTCCATGAAACCCATGCAATATTTATTAACTGCTCACAGTTAAATCCATAAAAATGACAATAAATATTCTTATGTGTAATCCATGCAATAATTACTAAAATACATAGTTGAAGCAGTAGAGAGTGAAACAAGCATGTTCTCATATTCTGGGACTGAAAGATTGGAGAGGCCTGTGTAGAGCTACATATTATCTGTCTTATCTTTTGCAGAAATATAAACAAGTGTATCCAAAGAAATGATGTATGATGATTTTCCATTATTTTACAAGTATTAAATAAATGTAGTAATCTTTGATTATCAAGTTAAAAGATGTATGATTGAAATATGGTTAAGAACTGATAATTAAAGTAAAAAACATTAAGGTTTGAAATTCTCAATCAGCTATATATGAAAGAGATATAATGTTGATCAGTTGTGATGTATGAATAAAAAGAATGAAGTGATGGGTTTTGTAACTGTGTTTTAAAGTAAATGCAGAAAGCTGAGAATGGAATGTGTAATACTGTGTAAAGTTTAAAACTGAGCATATTAGGGAGAAAACTGTATAAGGACAAGGAGTCCTCATACAGCGAATCTTTTGAAGACCAGCGCAAGGAAGGGAGGATGAGTCTACAGCCAGCTGCGTGGCTATTACTGGAATCTTCAAGGCTGAAAAACAGCACCAGAAAGTCACGATGACCATGACTAAGAATCAGAATCAGAAAAGCTTTATTGCCAAGTACGTTTTTGGACATACAAGGAATTTGTTTTGGCGTAGTCGGTGCAATACAGTACAAATTAAACAGTATAAACATATCTACAATATAATATAAATATATGTGCACAGTTTTAAGTGAGTGAGAGTAAATATAGAGCAGTATAAGATGCAAGAGCAATACAACAGTGCAGGTGATCATTGTGCAAGTAAAGCAGGAGTCCAAGCTGAGCGTTAATGTAACTCATAGAGTTACAGGTTACAAGTGTCCTGTCAGCAAAAAAAGGGGGGGTGTGGGGGAAAGGGACAGTGTCAGGGTGGTTTCCGGGCTTTGTTAACCAGGCTGGTGGCAGATGGGAAAAAACTGTTCTTGTGGCGTGAGGTTTTGGTCCGGATGGACCGCAGCCTCCTGCCAGAGGGGAGAGTCTCAAAGAGTCTGTGACCGGGGTGGGAGGGATCAGCCAGAATCTTCCCTGCCCGCTTCAGGGTCCTGGAGGTGTACAGTTCCTGGAGCGACAGTAGACTGCAGCCAATCACCTTCTCAGCAGACCGAATGACACGCTGCAGCCTGCCCTTATCCTTGGCTGTAGCAGCGGCGTACCAGATGGTGATGGAGGAGGTGAGGATGGACTCAATGATGGCTGTGTAGAAGTGCACCATCATAGTCTTTGGCAGGTTGAATTTCTTCAGCTGCCGCAGGAAGAACATCCTCTGCTGGGCTTTCTTGATGAGGGAGCTGATGTTTGGCTCCCACTTGAGATCCTGGGAGATGATGGTTCCCAGGAAGCGGAAAGATTCCACAGTGTCAATTGTGGAGTCACAGAGGGTGATGGGGGCAGGTGGGGCTGGGTTCTGCCTGAAGTTCACAACCATCTCCACTGTCTTTAGAGCGTTGAGCTCAAGGTTGTTCTGGCTGCACCAGTCCAACAGATGGTCCACCTCCCATCTGTACGCAGACTCATCACCATCAGAGATGAGTCCGATCAGGGTGGTGTCGTCCGCAAACTTCAGAAGCTTGACAGACTGGTGACTGGAGGTGCAGCTGTTGGTGTACAGGGAGAAGAGCAGAGGAGAGAGAACACAGCCTTGCAATAATGCACTGGGCAAAAGTATGTTGCACAATAATGCAGAAGCCTAACAAAGGGCTGACCCTTTGTTAGCATCAGCACTATAAAAACAATGCCAAAAAAGAGAACTGCGGTTGTTTCCTCGCAGAAGACCAGCGAACAAGATCGGACGGAGAAAAGACGCTCAGATGAAAAAGGACCAGAGACACAGCCCAGCTGATTGACTGTATTAAAAAGAGGATCAACCAGTGTGCCCTGGAAGGACTGTGCCTCAAAATTAAGAATCTGATTTCATCTACAGCCTTTTTATCCAGAAAACAGAAGTGAACTTGATCGGTGAACAGCTGATTGCTCTAAGTTTCAGGCTTCTGGAAGTGCTGAATTAGCCTCATTTATGTCTCCAGGTTTCCTTCAACTCTTCAGCCTCTGGAAGTTACTGTTTTCTGAGTCATATGACAACAAAGTTCCTGTTTAACCATCGAAGCCTGGAGCATCAGTGCCTGCTACTTGAAGGAACAAAACTGAAGATTAAGTCATATTTCTTTGAAGAAACCACTCGTTACCAGAAGAAACATCTCCATCAGGTCCATGAATGAGCCTCCGTCTTCAAAGCCTCTCCAAACTCACTAGTGTCAGCATCAGGGAAAGACAGGTTGAGTTGAATGATTCATTTATATTGAAATTATTTTGTGTTGCTGAATTTTAGCTGTTACTGACCCCTGCTAAAGCGTTACTAATTAAAGAAAGCATATAAAATTCTAGTTAAATCGTGGAAATTCAATTATTTGAGTCACCGTATTTTTGGTTTTTCATTGGTGGTAAAAAGTCTTGTTGCCTGCGGTTCCAAGATATTTTAGGAGGTTTTTATAGGTTGCCTTAACCAAATTTGTTAAAACAGCGCCCTTGGGGCTCGTGCCGAGCCACTAAAATTAACCTAGCCCATATAAAAAGAGCCATTTGTAATATTAGGGAATGAGCAGCGGTGAACTGTCGTGACTGTCGAAGTGTGAATGACTGCTGTGGGTAACTCTGTCGTCCTGACCTCCAGTTGAAGAAGGGCGAGACTTTTGTACGAAGGCTGTCAGATATGGAGGACCGATCCTGACAAAATTAAAAATAAAAGCAGAAATATATATATTTTCTTTTTCATTTTCCTTACACATGCCTTTGTTCTTTTGACATTTCCTCGCCTCTCTTTTTCCTTTACCGTATGCATTTCTGCTTCATTATGCAAATGAGGAGGGCTGCCTTCTTCTCTCCAGCTCCTCTCCTATTGGTCAATATACAGGAAGGAGGAGGATCCATGTGCAGGCCGAGGGTGTGTCCCAATTCAGGGGCTGGATTCTTCCAAGTGCGTACTTGTGGGCTGATTACATCACAGCGCTGTAGGATCTCTGCTCCTCCCCTTCTGGTTGGTTCTGGCAACTCATTGTCTGCAGCTGCAACGCATTCTCCTAATGAGCTCATGGGCTTCTTAAGGTAGCTGCTGATACAGACCTTTGCTGGAACATAACCTCAGTTATGTGGACTCCTGTCTGTCTGCCTATCCGTCTGCCTGCCTGTCTGCCTGTCGACCTGCCTATCTGCCTACCTGCCTGCCAACATCTGGTAATACTCCCTCCTAAGGACTGCACTGTAAATATTCTCATCACCAGTACTCTCTCTCTCTCCTTGGATTCCTGGGTTTACCTCCTCCTCCTCTGGCTTCTGGACAACTCCAACTCAAGATTCCTTAAACAAAGTCTACAGTAGAAATAAACCTCATTTACCGTCTTATCCTGTGTGCTGAGTCTGTTTCATCCTCTGGTTTTGTTCTAATTCGACTATCTAAGCAATTCATGATAGTATGTTCCAGCCTTCTAACATGTCGAAGAACAATTCAGATGATGAACAGACTTCCTTAAAGGAACACCTACAATTTACTGAAACCATGCTTCAACAGCTACTGCAACAACAAAGGACTACGGATTCTCATCTCACAGAACTTGGTGGTATGGTTCATGCTTTAAGCGAAATCATAACCAAACTCTCACCTGCCTCTTCCAATCCTCCAGCTCGTTTAGAGAATCCTCAGCCACCCACAATTCTATCTTCTGGGATCCGAGAGCGTGACTTCCGTCCGTCTGAAATGTTTGATGGTAATCCTAATAACTTTGGTGGTTTTTCTCTCCAGTGTGAATTAGCATTTAGTCGTTCCCCCTCCCTTTTCCCTACTGCTGCCTCCAAGATTACTTATATTGTTACCTCGCTAAAGGGATCTGCTCTGCGCTGGGCGCACGCCTATTTGGCATCTAACCCTGTTGAGTCTCTTAGTTATGCCATTTTTTTCAATCACTTCAAGAGAGTCTTCGATCAACCACTCCAGCAGGAGGCGGCGGCTAAGAAGATACTCACCCTCAAACAGGGAAGGAGAGCGTTGGCTGAGTTCGCCATCGACTTCCGGGTGGCAGCGCAGGAGGTGGGTTGGGATGAAGCGGCACTCAAGGGTATTTTTGTTAATTCCCTTGCAGATCAAGTAAAGGACCAGTTGGTTTTGAGAGATGAACCCGAAAGACTGGATGAATTAATCAACCTATCGATCCGCATTGACAACTGTCTAAGAGAGAGACAAACAGAAAGGAACTACAATTCCCAGTGGCAGCACTCTCTGGCGCCTCGAACCACTTTCCTCGACGCACCCACTTCCTCTTCAGAGGGATCTGCGGAACCGGAGCCGATGCAGATTGGTCACACTCGACTCTCCCCAGAGGAACGACAACGCCGCTTTGAGGGTGGTCTTTGCCTATATTGTGGACAAGGAGGACATTTTATCACAAGATGCCCCAAGAAGGGAAAAGAGAGGGCTCGTCAATAGGTCAGGGGACTTTGATGAGCATATCCCATTCTTCCCCTGTCTCTCGTCTGTGTTTTCTGGTCACTATTATTGTTGGCCAAGAGAAGTTTCCTGTTGACGCTTTTATTGATTCTGATGCTGAACAGAATCTTATTTCCTCGGATCTGGTTGATAAACTTCAAATACCCTCTCAGCCTCTCAACAATTCCCTTTCTGTCACTGGCATCACTGGTCAAACCATGTCTCAAGTGAGATTTAAGGTGCCTCAGCTTCACATCATCACCTCTGGTAACCATCATGAATGGGGTGAGTTCTTTGTTGTCTCTTCCATCTCTCCACAATTAGTTTTGGGGTTTCCCTGGTTGCAGAAACATAATCCTGTTACTAATTGGGTGGAGGGCAGAGTAGAGAGATGGAGTAATCTCTGTATCCAGAACCGCTTAAAGACTGCTGTCTCTCACTTTATCAAACAATTCAAACCTTCTGAGCCTGTTGATCTGTCCAAAGTTCCACCTGAATACCACAATCTCGCACCTGTGTTTAGCAAACAAGGGGCTCTTTCTTTACCTCTGCATCGTCCCTATGACTGCCCTATTGATCTCCTCCCAGACGCTCCGCTACCATCCAGCAGACTCTTTAAACTCTGCGGACCCGAGAGAAGGGTCATGAAAGAGTACATTGACGATTCTTTAGCATCTGGGATCATTCGTCCGTCTACCTCCCCTGTTGGCGCCGGATTCTTCTTCGTGGGTAAGAAGGACGGCACTTTAAGACCTTGTATTGATTATAGAGGATTGAATCAAATCATTATTAAAAATAAATACCCACTACCACTTATTGATTCCATACATGAACAATTACATTCTGCCAAGATCTTCACTAAACTCGACCTGCGCAATGCTTACCATTTGGTCCGGATCCGAGAGGATGATGAGTGGAAAACAGCTTACAAAACCCCCCTAGGACATTTTGAGTATTTGGTTATGCCTTTCGGGTTGACTAATGCACCCGCTGTTTTCCAGGCTCTTATTAATGATGTTCTTCGTGACTTTCTCAACCTCTTTGTTTTCGTTTATCTGGATGACATTTTGATTTTTTCCCACGACATAGAACAACATCGCCAGCATGTCAGAACAGTTCTCCAGAGGCTTTTTGAGAATCAACTCTTTGTCAAAGCCAAAAAGTGCGAATTCAGTGTCACATCTGTGTCTTTTTTGGGTTTTATTTTTGAGGCAGGCAGGTACAGAACTGATCCCGAGAAAACCAAGGCATTGGCAGAGTGGCCTACTCCAACTGATCGCAGGCAACTTCAAAGGTTCTTGGGATTTGCAAATTTTTATAGGAGGTTTATAAGGAACTACAGTCAGGTCACTGCACCTCTCACTCAACTCACCTCCTCTCTGAAAACGTTCCATTGGACTCCTGAGGCAGAAAGGGCATTTGGGGAATTAAAGACTCTATTTTCTTCAACACCCATATTGACCCATCCTGATCCATGTGCACAATTTATTGTAGAGGTTGATGCTTCTGACATTGGAGTAGGGGCTATTCTATCTCAACGGTCTCCTCTGGATGATAAGGTACATCCATGTGCCTATTTTTCTCGTTGCTTGTCTCCAGCAGAGCAAAATTATGATGTGGGCAACCGTGAACTGTTAGCCATCAAGTTGACGCTTGAGGAATGGCGGCATTGGTTAGAGGGTACTGAAGTCCCTTTTCTCATTTGGACTGATCATAAGAACCTCTCCTACATTCAAAATGCCAAGAGACTTAACCCCAGACAAGCCCGTTGGTCTCTGTTTTTTGCTCGTTTTCATTTTTCTATCTCCTACAGACCCGGTTCCAAGAACATTAAGCCTGACGCTCTCTCTCGCCAGTTCTCTCATTCTGACCAACTAAAGACTGAAGCTTCCATCTTACCGGATTCTTGTATTGTGGGTGCCCTCACCTGGGCCATTGAAAAGGACATCAGGGAGGCACAGAGGTCCGAACCTGACCCAGGTACTGGCCCAGTGGGCAAGCTGTTCGTTCCCAACTCTGTGGTCAATAAAGTTCTGGATTGGGTGCACAACAATAAATTGACTTGTCATCCTAGGGTGACTCGTATGATCACATTTACCAAAAGGTATTTCTGGTGGCCGACTATGAACCTCAACATTAAAAATTTTGTTGCAGCTTGTCCCACATGTGCTCGAAAGAAGAACACTAATCAACCCCCTGCTGGTCTTCTTCAACCTCTGCCCACCCTTAGCCGCCCCTGGTCCCACATTTCCGTTGATTTCATCACTGGTCTCCCGCCATCTGACGGTAACACAGTCATCCTTACTGTTGTTGACAGATTCTCTAAAACGGCCCATTTTGTTCCTTTACCCAAGCTTCCATCTGCATTGGAGACTGCCCAACTCCTGGTTCTCCACGTTTTCCGCATTCCATGGCATACCTTTGGACATTGTTTCTGACTGAGGCACACAGTTCATCTAGCAAGTTTGGAAGGAGTTTTGCAAAGCTCTTGGTGCCTCCGTAAGTCTTTCGTCTGGATACCACCCCCAATCTAATGGACACACAGAAAGATGCAACCAGGAACTTGAAGTCGCCTTGAGGTGCGTAATAAATGACAACCCCTCTTCTTGGTGCAAACATCTCACATGGATCGAATATGCTCACAACACACATACTTCCTCTGCTACTGGTTTGTCCCCCTTTGAGGCTTCACTGGGCTATCTACCCCCGCTGTTTCCCAGTGTTGAATCTGACATCCTGGTCCCCTCTGTTCAGCATTATGTTTCCAGGTGTCGTAGGATCTGGCAACAGACCAGGAGGACCTTCCTACGCACCCTGGAACAAAATAAGAGGTTCGCTAACCGTCACCGTTCTGCTGCACCTGTCTACCGCATCAATCAGAGAGTCTGGCTTTCCACCAGGAATATTAAATTAAAAGATACTTCTAGAAAATTGGCCCCCCGTTTCATTGGCCCTTTTCTCATCGAGAGGATCATCAACCCATCTGCGGTGAGACTCAAACTACCATCTTCCATGCACATTCACCCTACTTTCCATGTTTCCCAGATCAAGCCAGTCTCGGAAAGCCCCCTGAGTCCTCCCACCAAGCCCCCTCCTCCTGCTCGACTCATTGATGACCACCCTGCATATACGGTCAATCGTATCCTGGATGTTCGGCGTAGGGGGCGTGGTTTTCAATATCTTGTGGATTGGGCAGGATATGGACCTGAAGAGAGAACCTGGGTTCCCCGTTCTCACATCCTGGACCCTGCTCTCATCACGTCCTTTTACAATTGCCATCCTGAAAAGTGTTCTGGATTGCCTGGAGGCAATCGTTGAGGGGAGGGTACTGTAGGATCTCTGCTCCTCCCCTTCCGGTTGGTTCTGGCAGCTCATTGTCTGCAGCTGCAACGCATTCTCCTAATGAGCTCATGGGCTTCTTAAGGTAGCTGCTGATACAGACCTTTGCTGGAACATAACCTCAGTTATGTGGACTCCTGTCTGTCTGCCTATCCGTCTGCCTGCCTGTCTGCCTGTCGACCTGCCTATCTGCCTACCTGCCTGCCAACATCTGGTAATACTCCTTCCTAAGGACTGCACTGTAAATATTCTCATCACCAGTACTCTCTCTCTCTCCTTGGATTCCTGGGTTTACCTCCTCCTCCTCTGGCTTCTGGACAACTCCAACTCAAGATTCCTTAAACAAAGTCTACAGTAGAAATAAACCTCATTTACCGTCTTATCCTGTGTGCTGAGTCTGTTTCATCCTCTGGTTTTGTTGTAATTCGACTATCTAAGCTATTCATGATAAGCGCGGCGCGTAAGGTCTGTCAGATGCTGCCGACAAATGTGTCCTTCTTTTGCCCAATTTGAAGGATGACTTGTGTGTATCCTTCGCGGTCCATCTTTTCCCATGATTCATTGCGGGTTGAAGCGTTTTGGTCAAACAGGGGCAGCCATGGACCACACTGGCAAAAGCTGTGAATAAACTGTGAAAAATTACACTTTCTGTGATACAAATGAACTTTTACAATGTTTTTGGTGCGGGAATATAACTGTGTAGACGTGAAAAATCTGCTTGATTTATCTAGACATCGCTTAATTTCAAACGTGCTCCGATGTGTTCGGAGTTTTCCGCTCCCACCGTAGTAACTGCCGGTTTGCTTCGCCAGCCCTACCGGCGGTGGGGCGAGCTAGCCCGATAGAGATCTGACCGGACTATCGGCACTGAGCTCCTGCTGCCAGTCATCACAGTGAACGTTAAACACAAGTGATTTCTAACAGTTTATGTTATTATTTTAATGTATTGTGTTATTTGTTCATGTAAGTCGATTTGACATTACAGGCGATATTAAAGTTAACCTGAATAAATGGACGATTTTATGTAATCTCACCGTATCGCTGGATATCGTGTTGTTTTAAATATTCATTTTTGATGAAGAAATATGCTATATGTGTTTTTAAAAGTATATTTATAATTCAGCTAGCATTATAATTTGTGATTCCAGGTACAGTTGAAGAGAAATACACTTTCAAATGCAAGCAAATCTCAGTAAAGAAGTTAAAAGTTTGAAAGAGCTTGTTTTAGACATTTGCATAGAAATATTTTAATATGTTCTGCAAATTAAGACAAATGTAAAATAAAATAAAAAGACTTGTTTTACACTGATATTAAGCAAGATGTTTTTGTTTTTTTTTGTTTAGGGACAAAGGAGCAGCCGGGCCAGTTTATTAAGCTCAGGGGTGAGAACCACCACCTTTTTACTGGAGCTAAAAACTCAGCCACGGTGGCTTGGAGGTACAATAACAACATTCTTTGCAGTCGGTTTCTGTCCAGTTTCAATAACTCCTATCTTTCTAACTTTAATAAATATCCATCCAGTGATTAACATACTTCTTTTGGTTTTCCCTCTTTCTTTTTGCTTGTTTAGGACAATTCTGGAGAAGATGAACCAACAGGGGAAGGTCACCCCCTTGCAGGCCAAAAAAAAGTGGGACAGTATTAAAAGGAAATATAAAGTTTGTTCAGAAGTTCTCATGTCACATAAATAAAAAATATTTTTCAAAGTCTTACTGGTTTCTCTGTTTAGTCAACTCTTCTTTTATTCCCTCTAACTTTAGGATTGTAAGTATCCAGGGTCAAGAGAGGGAGTCAGTGAAAAGCCCACTGATGCTACTTGGCCCTGGTTTGTCCTTATGGATGAGGTGTTGGGACAGAGGTCTTCCACAACACCTCCTGTCCTAATTGCCTCCATCCCTGAGGACACTCCAGGGCCAAGCGGAGCAGTGGGCAACCAGATGGAGAAGGAAGACAGTGAGCCAGCAGGAAGGGGTCAGAAAAGAAAGAGGGACAGAGATGATGGAGTTGATCAGGGAGGATATGAGGCTACAGAGAATGGACAGACTGTTTTCCATCTTAGATAGAATGGTACCGAAATAAGGTGCTATATAAAAAATAATATTACGTTTTGTTCAGATAGTTTCTTAAAGTTTTAAGCTGTTCTAATAAAGTTCAATATTGTTTTTGTCACCAATGTGTTTTATTTCCATTTGATCTAACAATATATCAACTTCATTTAAATTTCTAAACACAGTTTATTTAGAAAATTACAAATAGCATTTAAACATAATGTGGAAAAAAAGAACATTCAAACAGATCAAGATTACAAGACAAAAGGCATAAAATAAAACTATGTACAAATATTTACAACGGCGACAGCAGGATCAACCTGAGTGACCGGTTCCTGGAAAAACCTCTTGAACAGAACAAAGAGGCAGATGTCTTTCTGAACAGAAAGTCTCTGGCGGTGTGGCTAAATCTCTCACAAGGTCAGAGACTTGGATGGGACGCTGCAACTGAGACCTGCGGTTTGTCTTTCTGGATGGTGAGCGAAGCATCACACAGGTGGTCTGCAGATGTTTGTGATTCCTCTCTCCGCTGTCCACGTCATCAAGTTTAAAGGGCTGGCTGGACCTCATCACTAATCAGGAATGTAATCAGAAATATGCAGAATTAGAAGATGGTGCTCACAAAATATGACAATTAGTTATACCCCTCAAACATTAATCACATCTATAATATTATACCTGCCTGCATACAATAATCATGTTCTGGTGGTATATATATATATATATATATATATATATATATACACACACACACTGCTGAAAAAAAATAAAAGGAAGACTTAAACAACACAATATAACTCCAAGTAAATCAAACTTCTGTGAAATCAAACTGTCCACTTAGGAAGCAACACTGATTGACAATCAATTTCACATGTTGTTGTACAAATGGAAAAGACAACGGGGGGAAATCTTTGGTGATTAGCAAGACACACTCAATAAAGGAGTGGTTCTGCAGGTGGGGACCACAGACCACTTCTCAGTACCTATGCTTTCTGGCTGATGTTTTGGTCACTTTTGAATTTTGGTGGTGCTTTCACACTCGTGGTACCATGAGACGGACTCTACAACCCACACAAGTGGCTCAGGTAGTGCAGCTCATCCAGGATGGCACATCAATGCGAGCTGTGGCAAGAAGGTTTGCTGTGTCTGTCAGCGTATAGTCCAGAGCCTGGAGGCGCTACCAGGAGACAGGCCAGTACACCAGGAGATGTGGAGGAGGCCGTAGGAGGGCAACAACCCAGCAGCAGGACCTCTATCTCCGCCTTTGTACAAGGAGGAACAGGAGGAGCACTGTGAGAACCCTGCAAAATGACCACCAGCAGGCCACAAATGTGCATGTGTCTGCACAAATGGTTAGAAACCGACTCCATCAGGATGGTATGAGGGCCCGACGTCCACAAATGGGGGTTGTGCTCACAGCCCAACACCGTGCAGGACGCTTGGCATTTGCCAGAGAACACCAGAATTGGCCAATTTGCCACTGGCGCCCTGAGCTCTTCACAGAGGAAAGCAGGTTCACACTGATCACATGTGAGAAACGTGACAGAGTCTGGAGACACCATGGAGAGCGATCTGCTGCCTGCAACATCCTTCAGCATGACCAGTTTGGCAGTGGGTCAGTAATGGTGTGGGGTGGCATTTCTTTCCGTGTGCTCGCCGGAGGTAGCCTGACTGCCATTAGGTACCAAGATGAGATCCTCAGACCCCTTGTGAGACCATATGCTGGTGTGGTTGGCGCCTACAGGCTCTGGACTATACGCTGACAGACACAGCAAACCCTCTTGCCACTGTTCGCATTGATGTGCCATCCTGGATGAGCTGCACTACCTCAGCCACTTGTGTGGGTTGTAGAGTCCGTCTCATGCTACCACGAGTGTGAAAGCACCACCAACATTCAAAAGTGACCAAAACATCAGCCAGAAAGCATAGGTACTGAGAAGTGGTCTGTGGTCCCCACCTGCAGAACCACTCCTTTATTGAGTGTGTCTTGATAATCACCAAAGATTTCCCCCTGTTGTCTTTTCCATTTACACAACAGCTGTGAAATTGATTGTCAATCAGTGTTGCTTCCTAAGTGGTCAGTTTCATTTCACAGAAGTTTGATTTACTTGGAGTTATATTGTGTTGTTTAAGTCTTCCCTTTATTTTTTTTCAGCAGTGTGTGTATATATATATATATATACACACACTGCTGAAAAAATATATATATACACACACCACCAGAACATGACTACTGTATGCAGGCAGGTCTCCATCATCTCTGTCCCTCTTTCTTTTCTGACCCCTTCCTGCTGGCTCACTGTCTTCCTTCTCCATCTGGTTGCCCACTGCTCCGCTTGGCCCTGGAGTGTCCTCAGGGATGGAGGCAATTAGGACAGGAGGTGTTGTGGAAGACCTCTGTCCCAACACCTCATCCATAAGGACAAACCAGGGCCAAGTAGCAGCAGTGGGCTTTTCACTGACTCCCTCTCCTGACCCTGGATACTTACAATCCTAAAGTTAGAGGGAATAAAAAAAGAGTTGACTAAACAGAGAAACCAATAAGACTTTGAAAAATATTTTTTATTTGTGTGTGACATGAGAACTTCTGAACAAACTTTATATTTTCTTTTAATATTGTCCCACTTTTTGTTGGCCTGCAAGGGGCTGACCTTCCCCTGTTGGACCATCTTCTCCAGAATTGTCCTAAACAAGCAAAAAGAAAGAGGGAAAACCAAAAGAAGTATGTTAATCACTGGATGGATATTTATGAAAGTTAGAAAGATAGGAGTTTTTGAAACTGGACAGAAACCGACTGCAAAGAATGTTGTTATTGTACCTCCAAGCCACGGTGGCTGAGTTTTTAGCTCCAGTAAAAAGGTGGTGGTTCTCACCCCTGAGCTTAATAAACTGGCCCGTCTGCTGCTTTGTACCTAAACAACAAGAAAAACCATCTTGCTTAATATCAGTGTAAAACAAGTCTTTTTATTTTATTTTACATTTGTCTTAATTTGCAGAACATATTAAAATATTTCTATGCAAATGCCTAAAACAAGCTCTTTCAAACTTTTCACTTCTTTACTGAGATTTGCTTGCATTTGAAAGTGTATTTCTCTTCAACTGTACCTGGAATCACAAATTATAATCCTAGCCGAATTATAAATATACTTTTAAAAACACATATAGCATATTTCTTCATCAAAAATGAATATTTAAAAGCTTATTTATTCTCAATCACACTCTTCAGCGATACGGTGAGATTACATAAAATCGTCCATTTATTCAGGTTAACTTTAATATCACCTGTAATGTCAAATCGACTTACATGAACAAATGACACAATACATTAAAATAATAACATAAACTGTTAGAAATCACTTGTGTTTAACGTTCACTGTGATGACTGGCAGCAGGAGCTCAGTGCCGATAGTTCGGTCTGATCTCTATCGGGCTAGCTCGCCCCACCACCGGTAGGGCTGGCGAAGCAAACCGGCAGTTACTACGGTGGGAGCGGAAAACTCCGAACACATCGGAGCACGTTTGAAATTAAGCGATGTCTTGATAAATCAAGCAGATTTTTTACGTCTACATAGTTATATTCCCGCACTAAAAACATTGTAAAAGTTAATTTGTGTCACAGAAAGTGTAATTTTTCACAGTTTACTCACAGCTTTTGCCAGTGTGGTCCGCCATGGCTGCCCCTGTTTGACCAAAACGCATCGACCTGCAATGAATCATGGGAAAAGATGGACCGCGAAGGATACTCACAACGCATCCTTCAAATCGGGCAAAAGAAGGACACATTTGTCGGCAGCACCTGACAGACCTTACGCCCCGCGCTGTGATGTAATCAGCCCACAAGTACGCACTTGGAAGAATCCAGCCCCTGAATTGGGACACACCCTCGGCCAGCACATGGATCCTCCTCCTTCCTGTATATTGACCAATAGGCGAGGAGCTGGAGAGAAGAAGGCAGCCCTCCTCATTTGCATAATGAAGCAGAAATGCATATGGTAAAGGAAAAAGAGAGAGGAGGAAATGTCAAAAGAACAAAGGCATGTGTAAGGAAAAGGAAAAACAAAATATATATATTTCTGCTTTTATTTTTAATTTTGTCAGGATCGGTCCTCCATAGCCAGAGGCTAGGCGAGTCAATTCCTGACACCAGCTTAAACAGAACTTTCAGTAAACCTGCTTAGTAAGATCCTTCAGGTTTAGGGAAGTCCGGACCCTTTGGATGGAGAGCTGGATTGAGCAATCCCTTTAGACATAAGGAAGTAGGAGGGAGGGGTTAGCTCATCAATTTCTGAATGGCATGATTTAATGGTGTTTGGAAAAGCATTTGACATCCTTGTAGTTGTTTCTATTTATTTATCAAAGTTTATTTAAGTAAGGAACCATGACTGTTTTCTAGTGTTAACAGAACTTCTAATGATGGCTGTGGATTGCTTTTGTACTTTTTTACTGAAATGGCTTTTTTTAAAATAACCACAAAAAGCTTATTTGGAGTGAGATTCAACCATTTACACGGCTATTGCACAACTACATAGCATTGCAAAGTTGTGCTTAAGTTGTGATAAAGGGGTGTGCTTTTGTAACATTTCTAAACTTCAGGCCGGACATATTTTGTTGTCCAGAAATATTAATCAAATGCCTGAAGTTGAATCATCCCATTTTAATCAGGGGAAAAGGACGTCTCAATAACCTGTTTCTTATGTATTTATATCTTTATTCTCCACATGCCGTTCACCCCGCTCAATGAAAATACAAACTCATGCGCCTGAGTCACACAGAGCCTTTTGCTCAGAGAAGTGGACTCATTGGGTGATGAACGAGGTCAAAGAGAGAATTGCAAATGACATTACATTATTCATGTTTTCTGAAACTTGGTTGTGCTCCTCAGCTTTTAGGGTCAAGATATTTGCAAAAATGTGAGAATTTAAAGGTGAGGAAAATTAAATAGCTTTAGTTGAATTAGAATTTAGTTGGTTTTAGGGATTAGGCTTGTATCCTTATTAAGAAATTAGACTAAGCACTTCTATTTACACCACCCAAACAGTCCTTCAAATCATTGTATTCAGGTGTTCCAATCACTTCCACAGTTACAGGTGTATAAAATCAGAAACCGTGGCATGTAGACTGCTCCTAAAAGCAGTCTGAAAGAATGGGTGGTTCTCAGGAGCTCAGTGAATTTGAGCGTGGTACCACAATAGGAAGCCACATGTAGTATAAGTACATTTGTGAAACGTCCTCACTACTAAACATTACTCTGCCAGGTTGTGGTAGGCCTCACAAGATTTCAGATGACCACAGTGCAAGCTGTGGCACACATCGTGTTTAAACCAACGTACTGCAGAGTTGGTAGCTTCATGGAATAGAGTTCAAATGCAACACATTGGATGAAGTGGTGTAAAGCACAGCCAGACCGGACTCTAGAGCAGAGGACAGTCTGCAGCGATGATTCACGCTTTTCTCACATCTGGTGGACGATTCTGGGGTTGTCAGCGCCAGATGGACGGTAATTTCTTGACTGTGTTACATCAAGTGTGATGTTTAGTGGAGGGGGTATTATGATATGGGGTTTGAGTGTTTAGAGATGGATATGGACACTTAGTTCTGTAAAAGGAACTGCTCACCTATGTGGGAACAACTAGGGGATGGCCACTTCCTGTTCCAACATAACTGCACTCCAGTGCACAAAGCAAGGCCTACAAACACTTGGAAGTGTCAGTATAGTGGTGATAAGCCTGACTGGCACAGAGCCTTGATCTCATCTTAACAGAGCACCTTTGTGAAGACCTGGACCAGAGGATGAGAACCAGTGCCTGACCTCAGCCATGTTCTCCTGGAAGAATATTAAAATGTTCCTATGAATACACTCTAAAATCATGTAGACAGAAGACCTGAAGCCCATATAGGTCCAAAGGATGGGCCAACTCTATATTAAAGTCTAGGCAGTAGGAGTCAGTTGTCATTAAAGTTCTAGCAATAATACTTTTGCAAAACATTTTATGTGTTTCTTACACTTAAGCTATAAAATACAGCTGAAATTATGGTTGCCAGGATCCGATGACAGTTTTCAAACTGGTGAAAAGTGAGCAGGAAACAGCTGGCGTCCTCACATGCTTCACTGACTTTTCACCAACAAGAGCAAGACGTCCTATGAATCAGCTTCTGACTGCTTTTTACTTCAATGTGTGGAAGATTCGGGTTGATTAGAAAAACAAACATTATTTGTTCTGCTGCCCGACTTCGCTTCAACCAAAGAATTACGCACACAATTGTTTGGTTTAATGAAGCAAACTAATGCTGTTAACGTAATGCTTTTAGTAATCAAGAATTCAAGCTGTGTAGGGCATGCTTGGGGTTGCTTTTATAAGCATAATCAACATAAATAAGCAAGACTCAAAGAAAGAAATATCTCCAGATATTTCAGACAATCGATCCAAGAACAGGTAATGAATCATGAGATAAGAATAGGCTATATTTATGAGCTACATGGCTGATAACGCAGTCTCTTACAGCACAGCGAGCATACGAGGGTTCAGTGTGAGAACCGTGGATTTTAGGAAGAAACACAAAAAGCCTTTCACTGACTGGGAAATGATCAAACAGTGATGGAAGCTGTGGCAGAAACACTTTTAGGTGGAAAAGAAGGACAACAACTTAAGGAAAAGGGTCAGCAAATTGCCACGCCTGCCACAAGCACATCAAGGAGAGCAGAACTGTTCTACCAAGATGTACTGACCCAGTTCATTGTCCCATTCAAAGTACGTTTATTTTGGTACTTCAACTGGATTGCACTTTTCTGTTCAGCAGATGATTTCATTAGCATATGAATAATTGATCAGTTGAGTTAGGGACCCTGTGTTGTTTAACTCTTATTGGGTCAGTACCTCTCAAACCGCCTTAGAAACAGCTCTACATAGAGGTGGATCTTTAATTCTCATCCTTTATTGAAGCCTTTTACAGTGCTATCATATTGCTGCTCTGTACTGTGGCAGGCCTTTGGTCCCTCTGAACGTTATTCAGCGGGACAGCTCCGCACAAAGTCGGGTCAGCGTTTTGTGTGAGGGTGCTGACGAACAGAGACCCAGAAGAAAAGGATCAGGTTACAGAGCTTAACTGTCATCGTCAGCATCCAAACAATGCCGCTGAATCATGTTACGACAATGAACTTTAACAGCGTGTCAAATTTTTGCTTTACATCACAATCCAGAGGGCCAGAGTCCCTCTGTTACATAATCGGACCGAATCTATGCCACAAGCTTCTTTCTTCACACGTTTTAGCATGAGTATTAATATTGTTATTTACCTTTAAAGCTGTTTTCATACTCTTGAACTATACTTGTCATGATTGTTAAGGAGTAAGACCTCACCAGGCAATAATCAAAGACACCAGAAGATAGTTTGAAAGGTTTATTGACAAATGTGTGCAGTGAGATGATTCATCCAGGTAAATGGCTGCTGTCTGGGACGGCACTAGGAGGAGAAGTGGTAAATGTCTAGGATCTGAAATGATTGAAATTGATTTTGTAATAAAGTGAAGAAAAGGTTTCTTACTGGCACATGGAGAAGATGGCGATCCATCCAGGAAGAGGTGACTATATCCTCGGTATGCAGGATGCAGGAGTTTGGTGAGTGGGTTTGCTAGTGATTGCGTCTTTGTCCTATTTCCAGGTTGGAGTGGTGAAGCTTGGAGGGTAGACAGGCAGGTGAGTGATGGAAAATCCAGGTATATGGTTCCAAGAGGAGCGGTGGAGAGATTCAAGGAGGGAATCCTGAGTAGAGTTCTCCAAGCAGATGGAGGAAACAAAGAAACACACCACTGGAGACCAGGAGAACACCAACAAGGAAATGGAGCTTTCTGTGGAGGAGAGACAGTGAAGGTGTCAGAAACTTAAGGAGCATAAAGACAAGAGACGCAGAGACCCTAATTACCACTCATGTGAGCAAAAAAATCTGGCATCTGCCTCATGGAATCCGCTCCTCCTTTTTGGCCTTGATGAACCTGCCGGTCAGACCATGTAATCAGAGAAGGTAGGAGAGACACACACACACCAACCTGCACACAGCTCTGTGGATATGATAACAGTATTTTTATATAGTTTTAATTTTTGGAAAAGGCAGGAAAACCTTTTCACACATCAACCTGTTGAAATAGGATTAAAATTAGTGTGTGTGTGTGTGTGTTGGACCAGAAAATGATTTAATGGATGTAATTCAAGTGCTTTTCTATTTTACTCATGTTGGTTTTCGAAAGCAGTGAACATGCCTGAAGTGTGTGTGCAGACACCAGCTCCAGGAACCTAATTTCATTAATATTTCAGCAGGATAAATTTAGGTCAGTCTGCGTCAAATGGACATTTATTGTTGGACTAACAGTGAGCTGTACAACCTTGTCCCGATGTTTTACCCCTACAGAGCTGCAGTGTTTGTGCAGGAGCAGGAAGGTTAGGTCTGAGGTCCTCAGAATGGGACGGGACAGTGTACGCTGGTAGGCACAGAGGGGAACATCCAAAGTAAACAGCATGAGCTAGTGTACGCTGGTAGGCACAGAGGGGAACATCCAAAGTAAACAGCATGAGCTAGGGAAAACAATCAGATCCTATCATATGTAAGGGAGACAGGCAAAAATCTCTTATTTATAAACAAAATTTCTCAATTTTCTCCCAGTTTCGCCGGAGAGCCATAAAACTATGTGCTGATGGTGTTTTTGCATTGGTTTATTTTCATTCGAGAATGATGTAACCACTAAAGCAATAACCATTCTTATTTTCAGTAAGTGATATTTATATAATGCCCAGAACTTTAACAAAATTCTGCACCAACATATTTTTCTTCTCCTCCTCTGTGACAGCAGTTACATCTCTATCCTTCAAAACTGGGTATCCATCTTCTTCATTTATTCTTTTTTATCCTTCCCTAAATGATTTACATGTTTGTTTCTCTGCCTTTTGCCTTTTTATGTTTCATATATTTATTGAAGGTTTTACACAAACAAATACAAAAAGAAGCCCACCCCATAAAAAAGACCAACCCAGTCCTAACCATCAGGACTAAGAAACACACAGAACATAAAATAACAGCTATTACAGTTTAAACAATGGATCAACCACTTTAGCTTTAAAACCATCTGTTCCTGACCCTGTGTTGAGGGTTGATTAAAGAAAAATAAAAGTCTGATAACACATGCCTAATCCAGTGTAATATTTTGCACACATGGAGGATTTTTACAGTGCTTTTAAACAGGAGCTTGTAACATTTCATATATTCAATACAATTCTGAAAGTTCTGATTTCTTCTGAATCTAAAAGCTTTGCTTCAACGTTAAAAATCACATTCTCTTGCCCACCATGGTACAGTTTTCTTCCTATTTTCTCTTCCTTTGCTGCACAATTAGAAGTCGTGCCTGCACCTGGAAGAGGAGGTGAAACTACTGCTACAAAGAGAAGCATTTTGGATCCATTCCTTACAGACAGTAAACCCAAAGGGATTGAACTGGTATTAGACTGTTTTCTCTGAATTTGATGATTTCATGTACTTCAATGCATTTTATATGTTTATATTGTATATTGTTGCTTGAGTGACACTGAATGAATTGGCAGTGTCAGTGGATTACAAGGCTTTAATAGTTTAATATTCAATCATTTTCTATACCGCTTCTTCCATAGTGGGTCACGGGCAGCAGTCTATGAGCAGGAGGCAGGGGGTACACCCTGGACAGATCGCCAATCTATCACAGGGCAACACACAAACAACCATGCACACACTCATTCACACACCTAAGGCTAATTTAGAGAGACCAATTAACCTAACAGGCATATCTTTGGACTTGGGAAGCCAGATTACCCAGTGAGAACCCATGCATGCATGGGGAGAACATGCATACTCCGTGCAGAAAGACCCCCGGTCAGGGGCCAAATTTCTATGGCTATCCATTTAAACCTATTTCCTTTCCCTAATAGTCTATGTTGTTTCATAAATATTTCAAACCCTCCTCCACTTTTCTGTTCCCTGTCCTCTTCGAATGCTGTCATATCCTTTCATCACATATCAAACTTGTCAAAATGTCAAAATGAAGTGAGATCCTTCCACGTATCTATGCAGTAATTAAACATTCATAATTAAATAAATTAAATATGATTTGGAGTATGTTTTAATTCTTCTTACTTTTGCAGAAGTGTATCCCTATGATTAAATTTGGCCACAATCACATACGATGAAATGAGAGCCTAATCATCTAGTATCAAAGAAATAATGATCATGTTACATGGATAAGATGTCATGAAACAGTAAAATGAGTATATCTTCGCACTCTGGAACTGAGGACTGAAGAGGCCTGTATGGAGTCACACATTAACTGTGACTGTCTTATCTTTTTCAGAAGTAGAAAACTACAAGTATAATCAAAGAATCATGTACTTTCTATTTTTCTACAATTATTAAATGTAATGAAGAGGGGTAATGTTAATCGATTGTGATGTATGAATAAAAAGACTGAAGTGATGGGTTTTTTTTAGCTGTAACTGGTGTGAGAGCAAGAAGCAGAGAAATACTGTGTTAAAAAGCTTGAGGCTGAGCAGATAAGGAGGGCACCATGGCCTGGGAGCCAGAGTCATAACATCAGGATGGGAGGAGCAGAGGAGAGCCAGCTTCATGGGAACTGGTCATGAATGGAAGGTCTACGAGCAAGCTCAAGTCATAAGCATGGGAGCGAGAAACGAGAAGCCAGGTGCACGCTGTTTTTCGTCAGTCTGAAGTTCGAAAAACAGCCAAAAGTCAAAACACAAGGAGCCAGCTGTGGGTTGTTTACAACTCTGTCTACGGAGGCTGGGAGACAGCACCAAAAAAGTCACGGTGACCACGTAACTCGATGGGAAAAGTTGCCCGGCAACAGGGGATGAGCAGTGAGGCTATCTGCAATATAAAAACTGTGCCAAAGAAAGAAACGCGGTTGCTTCCTCGCAAAAGAACAGCGAACACGATCGAACGGAGAAAGAAGCTACAGATGAATCAGAAGACTGGAGACGCAGCCCCGTTCACAATTCTGCATTATAAAAGTGGATCAACCCGTGTGCCCTGAGAAGAGCTGCAACTCTAAATTGAGCATCTGAATTTCATCTGTTGCATTTTTACCAAGACAGCTGAAGTGAACTTGGTCAGTGAACAACTGATTGCTCTAAGTTTCAGGCTACTGGAAGTCCTGAATCAACCTCACCTCAAAGGGTTCCTTCAACTATTCAGCCTCTGGAAGCTACCGACTTTTGAAACATATGCCAACAAACTTTCTGTTTTTTTATTTTCATTTTTTTTCTTCCTAACTTTTCCTAACTGACCATCGAAACCCTGAGCATCAGCGCCTGTCCACCTAGAGGAAGAAAATCACTCTTGCCCACTAAAGAAATCATTCCATTTGGATCCATGGTGAACCTCCGTCTCCAAAGCCTCTTCAGCCTTACCAGTTTCAGCGTTAGGGAAAGATAGGTTAGGTTGATTGATTTATTTATTTCTATTATTCAAATTATTAGGTTTTGCTGATTTTTAAGCTGTTACTGACCCCTGCAAAATAATTACTAATTAAAGAAAGCATATCAAATTCTAGATTTATTGTGGATAGACAATTTTTTGAGTCACCTTATTTTTGGGTTTTTCGTTGGGGGTAAAAGGTCTTGTTGCCTGGTTCCAAATGATTTTAGGGAGGTTTCTATAGGTTGCCTTAAGCCAAACTTGTTGAAATAATGCCCTTGGGGCTCATGCCGAGCCACTAAAATCAACCTAACCAATATACAGGTCCTTCTCAAAATATTAGCATATTGTGATAAAGTTCATTATTTTCCATAATGTCATGATGAAAATTTAACATTCATATATTTTAGATTCATTGCACACTAACTGAAATATTTCAGGTCTTTTATTGTCTTAATACGGATGATTGTGGCATACAGCTCATGAAAACCCAAAGTTCCTATCTCACAAAATTAGCATATTTCATCCGACCAATAAAAGAAAAGTGTTTTTAATACAAAAAACGTCAACCTTCAAATAATCATGTACAGTTATGCACTCAATACTTGGTCGGGAATCCTTTTGCAGAAATAACTGCTTCAATGCGGCGTGGCATGGAGGCAATCAGCCTGTGGCACTGCTGAGGTCTTATGGAGGCCCAGGATGCTTCGATAGCGGCCTTTAGCTCATCCAGAGTGTTGGGTCTTGAGTCTCTCAACGTTCTCTTCACAATATCCCACAGATTCTCTATGGGGTTCAGGTCAGGAGAGTTGGCAGGCCAATTGAGCACAGTGATACCATGGTCAGTAAACCATTTACCAGTGGTTTTGGCACTGTGAGCAGGTGCCAGGTCGTGCTGAAAAATGAAATCTTCATCTCCATAAAGCTTTTCAGCAGATGGAAGCATGAAGTGCTCCAAAATCTCCTGATAGCTAGCTGCATTGACCCTGCCCTTGATAAAACACAGTGGACCAACACCAGCAGCTGACACGGCACCCCAGACCATCACTGACTGTGGGTACTTGACACTGGACTTCTGGCATTTTGGCATTTCCTTCTCCCCAGTCTTCCTCCAGACTCTGGCACCTTGATTTCCGAATGACATGCAGAATTTGCTTTCATCCGAAAAAAGTACTTTGGACCACTGAGCAACAGTCCAGTGCTGCTTCTCTGTAGCCCAGGTCAGGCGCTTCTGCTGCTGTTTCTGGTTCAAAAGTGGCTTGACCTGGGGAATGCGGCACCTGTAGCCCATTTCCTGCACACGCCTGTGCACGGTGGCTCTGGATGTTTCTACTCCAGACTCAGTCCACTGCTTCCACAGGTTCCCCAAGGTCTGGAATCGGCCCTTCTCCACAATCTTCCTCAGGGTCCGGTCACCTCTTCTCGTTGTGCAGCGTTTTCTGCCACACTTTTTCCTTCCCACAGACTTCCCAAGAGGTGCCTTGATACAGCACTCTGGGAACAGCCTATTTGTTCAGAAATGTCTTTCTGTGTCTTACCCTCTTGCTTGAGGGTGTCAATAGTGGCCTTCTGGACAGCAGTCAGGTCGGCAGTCTTACCCATGATTGGGGTTTTGAGTGATGAACCAGGCTGGGAGTTTTAAAGGCCTCAGGAATCTTTTGCAGGTGTTTAGAGTTAACTCGTTGATTCAGATGATTAGGTTCATAGCTCGTTTAGAGACCCTTTTAATGATATGCTAATTTTGTGAGATAGGAATTTTGGGTTTTCATGAGCTGTATGCCAAAATCATCCGTATTAAGACAATAAAAGACCTGAAATATTTCAGTTAGTGTGCAATGAATCTAAAATATATGAATGTTAAATTTTCATCATGACATTATGGAAAATAATTAACTTTATCACAATATGCTAATATTTTGAGAAGGACCTGTACCAATTGCGAGTTTTAAAATAGGGAATGAGCAGCCATTAACAGAAGTGACTGTCGAGGAGTGGATAACTGGTGTGGGCTACTCGGTCTTCCAGACCACCAGTTGAAAAAGGGTGAGACTTCTGGAAAAGATAGGCCATTAGAAGTCAGGCGAGAACTTTCAGTAAACCTGCTTAGTAAGACCTTTCAGGTTTAGAGAGGTCTGGACCCGTTGGATGGAGAGCTGGACTGAGCAATCACCTTAGACATAGGGAAGTAGGAGGGAGGGGTTAGCTCATCAGACAACGAAAATCTCTTAAGTTAAGCCATGTTTCATGGGAACAAATAATATATTTTCTTTTCAAATAATTTATACATCCTTTAAATTCTTGACCATTTGCTCCTTGAATTTGTTCCATTGAAGATTAATCATATTCTTCATCCACCCATTTTCCCATCTGTCTCAAGTCATTTGTTTATTAATTCCTAAGACAGATCCTTCACAGCGAGGAACTTTCTGCACCTTTCACTATAATTTAGATTTTTCTTGTTTTACTTGATCAGTGCAAATCATTTTTTTAAGGTTTTTGTTGCGCTATTGACCTTTATTCATGACTATCTGGACAGGAAACAGGGTTGCTCTATGGGGCGCCCCCAGTGCAATTAATTACGTAAGCTATGAATAACATTATTTTATCCATTGTAATTTCTATTCCCGACATTCTTCATTGACATGGCCCAGGTCTTGTATTTGGAGAAACTTCTTGACCTCCTTGAACTATTACATTTTTCTCGCACATTTTTGCTGCCTCTGCAAAACTGATATTTTTAACAGTTTTAAGTTGTTGTGTTTCTGCTGCTCTTTTGCTTGCTTCACATTCTCTATAAGTGACACTATCCTGACTTCCGCAGTTACAACTTTTGACTTTTGTGCCATTCCCACTTTTATTATACTTATGATCTCCTCCTCATTTTCCACACCTTTGTTTTCCTTTGCACACCAACGTAATGTGACCATATCTTTGGCATTTGTAACAGCACAAAAGACGAGGGATACAGGCCTGATAGGAAAATTCATAAATCCTGTTCTTGTTTTGTTGGGAAGAACATTACCATAAAACTCTAAAAGCAGACTATCAATCCTTTCAACAGTCACTGTTTTTAGCACCGTTTTAAATCACCATACTTCACCACCATGAATTCTTCTTTCAAGTTTCTCCAGATCTTCAATCGGAATTCCAGTGATAACTTTACAAAACACTTTATTTTCTCCAAGAGTTTTTCTTTTGCATTCAACTTTTTTGCAACTATTATCAATTTGCATTGCTTTATTTTTCTGCTCTTCAGTTTTACATTTTATCAACATATTCCTGTCTTCAGCTCTACCTCACCCATTTTCCTTTTTAGTTCTCTGGATACCGTTATAGACTCAAACTCATCTGCCATCCTGATATTAAGCATTACCTTAAATTAATTTTTTGTCATCTGCCTTCTAACCACTCATTGTTTCATTCATCTGAACTTTACTCCTCTTGGCTTCTCTTACTACTTTGACTATAAAGCTCCTTATTGTTGTCATCTTTCTTCATATTTACTTTACCTCTTCCTCTACCTGCCGGTGTCCAGTCGTCGAAGTCCATTTCATCGTCATCTACCTGCATTGCCATCGCGATCCAGTCACACTCCAGTTTATGCCGACCATCAAGTCCAACATTGTAATCCACCAAATCAAAGCCGAAGCTGTAAAACTTCAAACAACTCTGCTACTTCTGCTCCACTCTCCATCCCTGATAAACTACTGCATCCTCATCTGTGTTTATTATTAGTCTCCTTCCTTTAGTTTCTCAGTGCCGTCTTACAGCTGTTCAATATTCCACAGATTAGACTCACCTGGTTGCTTTGTCATTGATCATATCTTTGTATATAACCTCTCTCATTGTTCATTGCTGATTATTTCCGTTACGCTGTCTGTGTTTCATGTCCTGGTCTCCTTATGCCCCACCTGTAAGCTTTTCGTGATCTTTATCATCAAAAGTATTTAATTTCCCTTTAGGATTAGTAAAGTATTTGTGAATTAAATAGAACTGAATTGAAAACCTTCCACTACCATGCTGCTCTTCTGTGCATTTTCCTGCTTTAATACATGACACTTTGCTGTATGGAGGCCTTGTTGTCATCCTCTTTTTGTACAAGTGAAACAGACTGGTGACCAGTATGTGTTGCACCTCTCTTCTAGTAAAGGCTAGGAAAAGCTCCAGCCCCTGGTAAGCCTGAACAGGATAAAACAGGTAGAAAAGATGACAAAAAGATGAAAAAGATTCGTTCTAAGCAAGACGATGTTACACACTCTGAAGTTTTCCTGCAAGTAATCATAAAGTGTTGAGTATTAGACCCTCAGGACAAAAATACAGGTGAAACTATTGAACAACAAGGCAATTTTAGCTGTTTAAAGTCAATATTTTGGGGAAATATCTCTTTGAATGTATAAAGTTGCAGTACATCAGAAAAGAAATCAAAATGATCGATTAAGAGTCAGATATTACTACTGCAAATTATACACTCAGAGAAAAACGAACCTGAACAGCGTTTAGGGAGTTTTAAGTGTGAACAATAGCACCATCTAGTGGGTGATGAGGAAAATAAACAAAACGTTTCTGAAATTATTGAAAAGCACAAGCTGTATAATAAAATGGAGAAACTTCCAGCTGTCTCTCTCATTAAGGTTTGCAGATGTTATTTTTCTGTGCAGCTTTTTGAAGGTCCCCCCAAAGCACTTCAGTCTGATCTGGACTTTGACTGGACCATTGCATTTCTTTTTGAGCCTGGTCATGGTTAACTCAATGCCTACAAGAAGCCCAGGTCCTGTTGCTGCCAAGCAGACCCAAATAATCATCTCTCCACCACTGTGCTTAGTATGAGGAGTTTACGCTAATATGGCGAATTTGGTTTTCTCCACCAATGGCACTGTGCATCATGGCCAAACATCTGAACTTTGGTCTCATCTGCCCTAAGGATATTGCTCCTGAAGTTGTTTATGTAGCACTATTTAATGTACTTAAGGGACTAGATAGCATATGATATCAGAAGACTAAATTCATCTACTGGAGCTGTTGGCAGTAATCAATAAAAAATAATGCAAAATAATAACTGCTCTCAATACCATGTATTTTATAGATGGGAAAATTAAAGTGAACACCACAAGACACAAAACATACATAGAACCAAACAATAAATACAATATGTATATACACAGTACTGCAGTAAATCTTCCATATGAATGTGCACAAAAATCGTAAATTTCCCCTCCGGTCAGCACAATGTCTGACTGACACACATTTAAATAGTTCATGGTCTGATTATCCAGATATTTAAGATGAAAATGTCCAAGCGCAATTTGTTCCCAATGAAGAAGAGATGAATAATGAATTGTGTGTCAGTATAGTGAGAAGGAGGCGGAAATACTACGGACCATCAGCCTCCTACCAGACCAGTATGGAGTGAATTTCAAGTTCTCCTGGCCCAGCCAGTTGTCAGAAGATCGCCATCCTTTAACCCTAAAAATGATCAACAATTAGGATTGGCTACCACCACCAACATGCTAAACAAACAAAACAACATTTTGTTCATTACTCACCAATTCCATACATAGTTCAGCGCATGACAGCTTCATGGCTCCAAGCTCACTGGGTATTCAGATCTACATGATTTTTATATTGTGAGTTTAAAAGTGCATAATAAACAAAGAGATGAACCACACTCCCTTGTCTCCAGCTCTCCCTCTCACACCTTATTGGGAAAGCTAGGGCAGGCCTGAATAACCACTTCAGGTGCAGTGATTGGCTGAATGCACTGTGTGACTAACTGTCACTCCAACCAATGGAGCAGCAAAGGCGGGATTAAGGGCAGTTTTTTCTGAGTTTCTTTCTGGGTTACATTTAGCTGCAACTTTGCAAACCTAGGTCATGCTGCTCTTTCTCTTGTTTTCCATGATTGTTTTCTCTGAAAAATTCATGATTTTAAATAGTTTATAAATAATCTGCTGCTTCCCAGATTGATGGGCAGAAGCAGTTGCTTCTCTGAGGTCATTGCCTTAAGTCTTACCTCGTTGGCATTGTGTTAACACACACTTGTAGAACAAACTGCCTGAATTCCTGCTTTTATAGAGCTGATCACACTGATGATGATCAATTTATCAAGTGAATTTTATGTAATAGCAGTCATTTGATAAGTCTCTTACCGGGCCAGCTAATTATATGTCTTTTTCTCTTCACTCTCCCATAAACCTAAACATCATAATCATCTTTCCACACGGCGGGCTGGCAGTTATCCACAGTGGCTAAAAGTGATGCAACATTAAGCTTCAGTTCACTGATGGTAAAACAAAACAGTTTCAGATCAGCTGATAAAGTATAAATCTGTGGAATGTGCAACTACACACAAGCAGACCTTTAAAGTGATGAGATGATGAGTGCTCACCTTTCAGACCCTCCACCACACCTACGCCACCATCTGTCCAACTTTAGCATAATGGAACCCACCTACAACTTTTATCAGTACAGCCGCCTCCTGTTTGTGTGTTATCCAGAGTTGATTTCACAAATGGAAGCTCACCTGTAAATTAAATGAAGACAACACTGAAATAATTATCTTTGTACCACGAAGATGCAAGTCTGGGAAAAGAGGAAACATGTGGACCTCTTGGTTCTTTGGCAAAATCCTCTGTAAGAGTCTTGGCGTGAAATTGGACAGAGGTTTTACTTTGGATGCATATGTCAGCTCTCTGGTTTTTTCCTGTTTCATTACCTGAGAAATACTGCCAAGCTAAGCTCCATTGTTTCACATCCTGATCTAGAAACAATTATTCAGGGTTTGTTTCCTCACATTGGGATTATTGCAATGCTATGCTACAATTGGCTTACCAAAACCACCTCAGAACGATTGCAAGTTCTTAAAAATGCTGCTGCCAGACTTCTGACAAAATTCACCAAGTTTTCACATGTGACTCCAATCTTGATGCATCTGTACTGGGTTGTGGTTTACTTCAGACTGCTATTTATGACTCTTTTACTGACTTGGAGAGCTCTTTATGGACAGGCTCGAGGTCATATCAGAAGGCTTCTACACCCATATGTCCCTGGTAGGTCCCTGAGGTCATCTGATTAGGTGTTTCTGATGGTTCTCCTTACTAAGATTAAAAGAAAAGGAGGCCGAGCATTCTGTTCAGTGGCCCCCAGACTCTGAAACTCTGTTCCTTTGGACTTGCGATTGATGGACCATGTTATCTCTGTCAAAAGCCAGTCTCTGTCAAAACACAAAATTTATCTTGTTTGTATGCATTGTTAGCTCTTGGGATATCCTCTAAGTTTATTGTAAAGCAATTTGTTATTTTTATGTCTTAAAAGATGCTACAGGAAGTTTTACTAACTGACTCACTTGTTTAGTAAAGTAATGGCTGATACACAATATTATGTATACAGTATTAAATGTTATTGTCATATAATGCTGAGTTTTGGTTGGACCAACGTGCAGATCAACGCTCAAGAGCAGCATAGTGAGTTACAGGGCTTCTTTTAGTAATAATAATAAACTGGAAACTTACAAAAGGTAAGGCAGACAGGGCAATGGACATGGAGTAGGTAATAGGCAAGAGGAACCACAGGGGACAATGAAAATCAGAGAGTATAAATATTGAGGTAGGGTGGAGAATGGACCAGTGAATAATGGGAACTAATCAGGAGGAACCGGGAGCAGCTGGTGAGAGAGAGACCGCAGAATAACCGAAGGATGGAGGTTACTTAATACAGATGAGCAGGGAGTCCAAGGAAGTAACAGAAACATCTAAACACAAGAATAAATCATGAATCTAAACTACAATGAATGAACTAAAACAGCAACTGTTAAACAGGGAAGTGCAGAGAAAACAGACAAAAAACTCAAATTACAAACACTAACACAGGCAGATCTTGACAGTTATAGCTTAAATGACTACAGAAGTGAGTGAAATTTAATGTTTTTTGTTACTTTAGTCTTAATAAAAAGGCGCAACTGTAATCCATTTTTCTTCTTTGCAGTCAGGTTGTTTCAGTTTCACTCACAAATCTTTGGTAAGGAGGCACAAGTGGGTTCGAAAGACCCTAACAAAAATAACTGCATCGCATCGGTCTGCTTTCAATCTCACTGAGTGGCTGAGCATCCTACTTAGCTTGATTTTTTTCATTGATTTTTGCCATATAATTTAATGAGTTCCTGGCTGAGGGACAATTATGGAGAAGTTGACGACACAGGGGGGGGCAAAGGGGCCTTGGGGAGAAGTCCTTACTTACATGTTAGTGGAGACTGATTGTGATTTTAGTCTGACGTAACATGAGGAGTTTCCTTTAGCACAGATCTAAGACAAAAATGCATGAAGCAGTGGAGAAAACTGGTTCTTCTTAAAACCAGAGGCAATCTAGAAATAAGGAACCTTGCTGCACCTTGCTGATGATATTTAGCTGGAAACACCTTTGAATCTTAGCATTTATGACATTAGCATTTTACAAATCACAGTTTGGTCAATTTATGAATGGACACACTAAACATTTGAGAGAATGCATGAAGACAGGTGCTACAAGGCAAATAAACTTTAATGTACAGGATATTACCAAAATGAAAAAAGAAGTTATAATGAAGGCGTGGCTAAAGTTGGACAGAAAAACCTCAATGTTCTGTACAGCAGTTAAAAACATGATTATAACAATAACTGTCACGGTTTACTTGGAATTGGACCCCACAATGCAGACAAGTAGGCAGCGCGATGGTAAGTGAAGAAAAGGTTTAATTACAAAAACTCACACTCAGCAGGAGGCAGGAACAAAACAAACGGGCAGGCAAGACAGGCATGGCATGATCAAAAAAAAAAAAACAAGACTTGGTTAGAGAACAAGACATGAGCATGAGAGTGAAAGATGTTTCCACGAAGACAAACAGAGCTTGTGTGAATATATCGAGTGAAAACCAGGTGGAGCAAGGAGACAGATTAACTTGGACAGGTGAGCCGAATAAACTTAATTGACAGACAGAACAAAACGTGGCAAAACAGAGACTCTAATAAACAAACTAGAAAAACATGAAGCTAAAGCATAACCAGATCCGAAAACCAAACTTGACAAAACATGAACAAGACGACAAAACTAAAGCATGACCAGGAAAATAACAGAAGCATGATTCAAAATCTAAGAAGAAACCCGAAACCAAAAACCAAACAACCCTACATCATGACAAATAACAGTGACAAGGAAAATAAGAAAACTACAGTGTGAGAAAGTTACAAGAACTGGGTTTAAGTTGTTGGACAAATCACAGGCTGTTCTGGATCTGAGGAGGGATTGAACCAAAGACCTGTTGGAGGTTTAATAGATCCTTTTGACAAAGAGATCCCCCACGATGTGCTGGAGGTTGTCACTACAGAAAGGGGTGTCTGGGTTTCCCAACCTGTGACCCTGTAACAGAACCTTGGATAGATGGAATACCAAGGATGGATGGACCACAGGGTGTTGTTGAGGATAACTTATAGGATTAATACTAAATATAAGACAAAAATGAGTTAGACATGAATATTTGGAAGAGTTCCTTGACCTCATGAAGATTCACCGCTATGATTTGATTTCCAACAGAATGAACCTTAATAAACACAGATTTATTTCAGACAACTAGTCACTTTTTTAATCTAAAGATGTAAAAATCAGGTAAGTTCCACTCAGAATTGTCAGTCAATCAGTCATTTTCTACCGCTTATTCCATAGTGGGTCACAGGGGAGCTGGTGCCTATCTCCAGCAGTCTATGGGCGAGAGGCAGGGTACACCCTGGACAGATTGCCAGTCCATCACAGGGCAACACACAAACAACCATGCACACACTCATTCATACACCTACGGTCAATTTAGAGTGACCAATTAACCTAACAGGCATGTCTTTGGACTGTGGGAGGAAGCCGGAGTACCCGGTGAGAACCCACGCATGCACAGGGAGAACATGCAAACTCCATGCAGAAAGACCCCAGGCCGGGAATCGAACCCAGGACCTTCTTGCTGCAAGGCAACAGTGCTACCAACTGTGCCACCGTGCAGCCCATGTAGAATAAAATCCATTCTATGTGTTCCTCTCAGTGTAGTTGTGTTTATCTGTTTTTTATTATATTTAGATAACTGTACTGTTTTTTGTGTCTTTGTTCTGTTATTCTGTCTGTGGAGTTCCTGTTTAATGTTCTCTAGGTACATCTGTTTGTCTCCTCCATCATTTTTGCTGTTTTTAAAGCGGGGAAGGCCTTGTTCAATTTAAGTCTTTATTCAGTATTCTGCCAAGTTTCTGTGCTTGCAGCCTAAATAATTAGACCATCCTGGGAATTATAATTATTCTGTTCTAGGGCACTTTAGGTTTTGTTTAACTGTGACATTTAAAGATTTAATCTTGTAATCTCCCATCCCTTTTGTTTCCCTTCTTTATCCATGCAACTACAGGACAATAAGCATTATTTTTTTCCAAACACACACTGAGCTAAATTAATCTTGATTTGTTACACTTGTCTTCATGAAGACCATCCATTAACATAAAAACCAGTGAAGGTGGAGATCCAATGCATAGCATGGGAGAGGGAGATAAACTAGAAAATCCAGTTCATGCTTCAGTCGCTCCCATTCCAACAGACTACCACCAGGTGGCGCCAGCAGTCCTTATTTTTTCTTGTAACAGCTGATTTTTGTTTACACCCTGAATATCCATTTAGCTGCTGTGAATCCAGCGTGAACACAACCACCAGAAAGCATCATGTTATCAAACTCTGCAGGGAGCACCGGAGTCAATATGTTACTGCTGTTTAGGAGGATTTATTCTCGGAGAAAACGTGTCACACAAAACACTATTTCCGATTCAAACCATCAGAGAGGAAATTACGGACACAACAAGACAGATTTTGGCATAAAGGGTTGGAAATTTAGATTTTTTTTTTTTGTCTCCGTCCACGTTAGTTCAAATCTCGTCACTCTTTTTGCAGCCTTTTTTTTGGTGACTTAACTGGGAATTCCAACATCGGCTTCCAAAGTAACAGATCCATCACTTGGGGAGTGTCCTCTCTCTCTGGCTGTTTCCATGAGGAGGAAATTTATGTGAAGCCCAGGAGAACATTTTCTGTTGGCCAAATTGAAGCTTTTTGCGTGCTGATTATGACATTACAGGAAAACTGACTTATTACTGTGAACTGGTCTTTTACTGTTTGCATGTAGAGTTCAGTTCAACCCTCAGAGGTCCTAAATGCATTTAGGGGGCTCAGTGTCTGTCGCCAAAAAAGCAAATCTCTTACTAACATCTGCTTGTAGCTCCAGCCTAATAAAAACTGAAGAATGCTGCAGCTCTGTGTGCTTTACAGCTCACGAGCTTACTTCACTTTTTCCATGTAGATGAACTGGCCATATGGGACCCTCAAAACTCCAACCTTTTAACAGATTTTGCTCCAGCGCCAAATGTATAAATGCATGTGTCAAACTGAAAGTGTGCTACGCTCAGCCTGCTCCTGCAGCCAGGTACCCGTGGCCTTCCATGCGTCTGGGTAGCGCCTGCTATCTGCGGTGCAGAATCTGCTGCAGACTACAGCTTGGAATCCATCTGCCTTAGATTTGCCACATATTCCCAGAGACTCACCAGTGTGTTTCTCATGGCAATGCGAAATGGTGTGAGAATAGCTGCTCATTGTGCCTGACTGAGTGTGTTTGTCCATGTGTGCAAATGTGTGTGTGTGTGTGTGTTTGTTCACAGGCAGGACAATGTCACCTTGACTGCAATGAACAGGAGGCATCACTGAGACTGAGAGGGTTATATAGAGCATCTGTAGAGCACCGGACACAGACAGGGAAGAGCTGGGGACCTGAATGTATTTGTGAGTGTGTGTGAGAGAGAGAATATGTGAAATGTGTGTGAGAGAGAGGGAGACACTCTGAGTCGGGTATAGCTCTCTGAGACAGCTCACAGTGCCGGAGGATCGCTCTGCAGAGCAACGCAGAGATGTCAGGAGCGGCGCACACAGGTGGGTCATACAGCAGCCAAAGGGACAGGTGATGCATGCTGGATGAGTGTAACGTTTGTTAAGTTCTGAGCATAAAACCAATCCAAACATATCAAATTCTAAGAATTCATGTTCTGTCTTTATTTCTTTATATTTTGCATGACCGTGCTTTTTTGAACTCTGACATGAGGGTCACTGTTGTCGGCTTTGTGCCAGTGGACAAATATCTGCTCAGTCAGTCAACAACAAACATTAACTGTCCTGTTTTTCCTTTATTATTCACCAAAAAATAATTTATGCTCTTTACTTTCAACCGGTTAAACCAACTCCATGAAATTCAACAGTAAAATCGGATTGTTGTAGCCCTCCTTCCAGTTTCTATGTGCAGCGGAAGTTCTGTTCTGACAGGTACTGCTGAAGACCGTCCTCTGAACTTCACTGCCTAATCGCATTTTGGCGCTACGGTTGCAAACTCAAAACCTCTCCATCATGTGACCCCCCTTGGATGAATATATCTTCTGTCTGATATTCTCGTCGGAGAAACGCGACCTGAGCCAATCGCGTCCCACTGGAGGCGTCGCTCTGTTCCCCTAATGGGTTCGCTCAGGATGCATTTACGTGTCGTCGACAATGAGAACACTTGATACATATATAGAGTATATGTAGTTTTTACGTGGTATGGCCTCTTTTTGCATAAATTACAGCATCAATACACTTCAGCACTCCCACTGTTAAGTTAAAGAAGCATAGCTTTGTCCAATAGCAATCTTTAGCTCATCTGCATTGCTGGGTTTGGTGTTTCCCAGGTGCAGCACACCTGAATCCAATGAATGGTTCATTAGACACCTTCTGCAGAACACGACAGAAAAATGACCTATGTGAATCAATGTTGAAGTGGGAACATGTGTGAAACATGCAGGATGCTGGCTCTTGAGGACTGGATTTGCCAGTCCTGCTCTATAGGGTTTAGGGATACCATGGTCATTGAACCAGCTATTGGTACCTCTGGCAGTGTGGACCAACTCCAAGTCCTGCTTCAAAATGAAATCAGCATCTCTAAAAAAAACTTGTCGACAGAAGGAAGACTGAGGTGCTCTAACATTTTCTAGTGGACAGCTGTACTGACTTTGGATTTTAAACAAAGTGGACCAACACCAGCAAATGACATGGCACTTCAAATCATCACTTAGTTTAGAAATTTCTCACCGGACCTCAAGCAGCTTGTATTCTGTGCCTCTCAACTCTTCCTACAGTCTCTGGGTCCTTTATTTCCAGCTGAAATGTAAAATTTGATTTCATCTGGAAAAATGTCTTTGGACCACTAAGCAACCGTCCAGTCTCTTTTTGTCATTGGCTCAGGTAGGATGCTTTTGTAGTGGTTTTGCCCTTTGTCCTGAATACATCTGCTGGAATCAGTGCTCTTGAAGCATTAAAACCCGCTGGGCTTTGTTTCCCATTCCTCTACAAGCTCTTTGTTTTTTTTCTGCTACACTTTTTCCTTCCACTCAACTATCCTGTTATACTTGGAAAAAGTAGTCTGTGAAGAACAAACCTTTTTTTAGCGTTGACCTTTGGCTGTCCTTGTCACTGACTGTCTACTGAACAACTGTCGAGTTAGCAGGCTTCCCCGTGATTATGTAGGCAATAATATGGCATAGCAAAACGTTTGTATATTAAAAATAATTGTATTAGTCTTATGTAACTCTTTGTACTAAAAGTGTCTGATTTTGGGTTTCCTTTAGCTGGGTGCCATATTTATCAAGTTTTAATTTAGTCAATCTAAATCTAAATCTGCGTTTGGATTTAATTTATTGAAGTTAAAGTTTTTCGTGATATTCTAATTCATAGAGATGCATGCGGGTTCTTGTTTATTTATTTAGGGAGCAAACGTTCTTTTGCCAACGTTTATTTAAAAACACCTAATGTATTTTTATTTTTTTACTATTACTTGATTTCTATCAAAAACTTGCAGCATATTTCCTAAAACGAGTAAGACGCCATAGTGAAAGCTACGGAGGGTGAAAGTTCTGAATTTCCGAGCAGCCGTGAATGCATCACTAGGCCCAGTGTCGTCAGCCGCTTCCCTGCGCCTCCTCCAGCAGCCAGTCAGAGGAGGGATGCTCTGAACGCAAGACTGCAGCATCTTCACCGAGTGAACGAAACGTCTCTTTCTCCGCGTCTTCCTCCAGCTCCGCGTCTCCGGACTCTCACCGCCCGCCGACACCCAGGGGTGTCTTTATTCCACGCCCGGAGCCAGGACAGGACAAGAAGAGAGAGATCGCACCGAATAACAGATCGGATTTTTTTTATACATTATCATCGTTCCGCCAATTTTTCCTTTCTTTCGTTCTCTGTTGATTTTTCCCTCTTTGTTGTTTTTCTTTTTGTTGTTTTATTCATTGTTCGCAGAGGAGCGCAATCCTCCTGTTCTGTCGGACATGAGAGCTGCTTGCAGCGGAATGATACACATATCCTAGCACGCATATCTGAAGGTTGCTGGAAGATAGATTTTTTTTTATTTTCCCACAGGACAGCTGATCCGCAGGGCTTTGGGATTTTTTCCTCTCCCTGTCTGAGCCGACCATCTTTCCGTCGCTGCGCAGCATCTCTCTGTAGCGCAGAGAAACGCGCAGCTCAACCTGCTCCGTCCGTAAGAAAAAAGGCGTATTTCCCCATTCTTAAAGCGTTCTCGCTTTCTCCCAGGACTCATCTGCACGGCTGCGCTGCGTAAAGACCAGCGGAGAAAGGGAAAAACACGGGGATTTAAGCGCAGACGCAGCTTAAGCATCTAAGAGCGAGCTCGAAAATGATGGCCGGCGGAGCTGTACAACAAAACGGCATTTTCTCAAATCCTCATCATCACAATCAGCAACCACACATGGAGTCCGACCCCCCGGATTCGCGTAAAAGACCCCTGGAGACCCCGACTGAGGCCAGCAGCACTAAGCGCACAAACACGGGAGGTAAGAGATGGGGATGCTGGAAAGCCAAGCAAACCTGAGTGAATGTGGGAACATGACTGAAGAAACGGAAAAGCAGGTTGATCCTAACCGTTGTAAATAGAAACTTAGTGGGAAAAAAAAAAAAAAAAACCTGCCGCAGATTAATAGGTTGGTGTTTTGTAACGAAACGCTATAAATGGAGAGGGGCTGTTTTTATCCGCGCACTCGTGAGCGGCAATCATTTTCCATCAGCATTAAAATAATCACGGGTCGCCGCTTCTGATGGGAAGGAAACAATGAGGGGAAGCGCGCAGGGATTTGGAGGGAAGCCTTCGGTTTCCTCCCTTGTAATGATGCAGCCTTTTTTTAAAACCAATCTGTTTTTATTATTGTCATATTAAATATTACTGCGTCTGAGGAAACTAGGCGGCCATGCTAGGGCCAATATAAAGGATGTAAACAAGTGAACGCCAGGTGAAGAGGTTTGGCTTCTGTGCGCGATCGCAGGGTCTCATCCCGTCGACGGATGACCTTGTGGTAATCTCCCACATCAGCCACCGTCACCGCGCTGTGTGTGCAGTTACACAAGCGGATTCATAGGAGCAGCAGGCCTGTGGCAAGTCGATGAAAAACAAGAGGTGCCCAGCTCAGACTGCGACAGTCAAGCTGTGTGTGTCGTTCTTTATTGCAGTGCCTCTTTAAGGAAGGTGTTTGTGTTTTCTGCTGCAGTTTAATATTCAGATGATGTTTTTTCATTATCTTCAAACTGGATGGAATATGTCACCATGGCAATCACCACATTTGGTTTTTGTTTACTTGCTGTCATGCGCCAAGCATCCCCATCACCTGGCATTACAACCATCCGTAGCATAAACTGGCCATGCACTCCCTCCATCATGGACATTCTGGACATACAATGCACTTTTAATAGACTTCTCGATACACCGCACAGGTGTAATGCAATACTAGCATAAAGAGATCAGGTTCCGCAAATTCAAGGGAAATGTTTCTTTAAATACAGACTACCAACGTGAGTAAGAGTTAAAGGGATAGTTCACTATTTTAAAACTGAGGCTCTGTCAAAACAAAGTAGAAATGCACCGATTAGGTCTATTTGAGGTTTGATCTGCCGGTTCTGACTTTGAGTAATAATTTTTTCTTCTCCAAAAACTATACCACATAAAAATATGTCATGCAGGTCCTTTGATAGACGTTTTACCTTTTTAAATGCAACACAAATGAAGGAATTACAGGTTTATCCCTTTTGATGCTGCAAAGCAAATGTTTACCATTTTAATCAGATTTTTTATATATCTTTCAAGTGCATCAGAGGACATAATGTAGATTGTTGCATAACTAACCAAAAATAGTGGAAGTTCTTGGTGTTGATGAAATAAATGAATAGTAAGCATAAACTCTGATGTTTCAGTATTTCACCTGCTGATCCCAAATCAGAGCCCATCAGGGGTCAATTGTCAGCTTACAACCTCTGGACAGTTTTTTGTGCATCTTCACTGATAAGCAGATAACATCTTTCTTGTAGAAGATAACACTCTACATGTGTTCATTTGATATAAATCCAGAGTAGTTAATTCTGGGGGCGGGACCTAATGGCTAAACCAAGAGGGGTTAAGACCAAAGCGGATTTCTACCATTTTAGAACAACTTCAGTCTCGAAAACGTCACGGTGCTGTTTTATGAACCTTTAGACCAGCTTCACATTCATTTTGGGCAGTTGTTTACCCAGATATTCATGATTATTTTCACGAAAAATGGAGGTAGGGGGTGTTACCCCACCAGTTATCTTCCTGTAAATGCAGAGTATTTCTGGTCAGACTAACAACTGTCTAAAGTCAAAGGAAAACGGTGTAAAAACATAATTTTTATTCTGGTTTAAGTGAACACTATTTTATTAAAATTTTCCTCTTCCTGATTGGTATTACAGGCAGTTACTCTGACTAGAAATTTAATTACATGTTCCATTCTAATCACTTGTTTTACACAGGAAGAGGATCACTCGTACACCTCCTCCAACCTACGGTTTTGTAATTAATCATCAGTATCTTTGTAAACAACTGCCCAATGCTAACATGCTGAGGTAAAGGTTCACATGTTTCAGATTGGAGTAGTTTCAGGAGGGTAAAAGTTTGCTTTGTTTTTCGTACATCTCAGATTAGCCGTTAGCATGGCTTCAGTGTCTGAGATCAACAGATCTGGATTTTACTGAATAAAACCCCATAGAGAGTTTTCTGCTGCAGGTAAAATAATAACTGTTCATAACTTTTTGACAGAGCTCCTGTTTAAAAATCATGAGCTATCCCATTAATATGCTGGCATACATTTAAACAATTAAAGGTAAGCTCTATGCATGTAGACTGATTAAAATAAGTTGTCTATCTTGCACAGATTTCACAGGACAGCACTTCTAATCACAAACTCCACGACATCAAACTAAAGAGGATTCTGGGAAATTAACTGAATCTGTTCAACACAATATGATGATCAAAGAAGAACTGTTCCTGCACAGTCTTAAAGGAGCACAGCACCTCATTTATAGGCAATTTTAGGTTGTTTCAAGAACATAGGCATGGGCCGGTGTGAGATTCTCACAGTAGGGAACCCTTGAGTAAAAATATGGTTTCATGATAATAACAGAAAAGTTCCAAAAAACAGTTTATCACATGATCTCTTGAAAACAAAAAACAAATGATTTTTTACTGCTGCTAAAATAATATTACCCATTGATTATTACAGTAATAATCAAGTTTTGTAGCATTTTTTTAAGTAAACAATGTTTAATGTGCAGATTATTATACCTTGATGCTGTTCTCTTCTTTATCATGTAACACAAGTATAGCAAGCTGATATGAGTGGTAAATTATTCAAATAGGTCAAATCTGACTTTCTTGTAAGCCAGGCAAAGGTCTAGGAGCCTTGCTTGAGCCAGCTGAGCAGCAGTGTGCAGCAGCATGTGTGGGAGCATTACGTTGTGCTCCACACAGCCAGAAAAAAACTTTGTTCACTCAGGCACTCAAAAGACTTTAAAACCGCTGGAAGGAACAGTAACTCCATAAACCCTTGGCAAGCTTGAGACCGGTAACCGGCCCATGCCTACAACAACCCCGACCGCCATCTTTGTTAGTAACAGTCTGAGAGTCCATCCAAGGGAGGGTGAGCTGCAGGTTAGCCGGCGGTGTTTAACTGCAGATCAATGTAGCACTCAGAGCACTAAAGCCTCCTCTAGGCTGTGTTTAAAAACCCACAGCCGGGGCCCTTGGGAACCTTCTTGCTGCCTGCGTAACGCTCAGCCAGCTTGTGCATTTAGACAAATGAAAAGCTTGGGATGATGATGACTTTTACTCAGGCGTAGAGGACGCCTGCACCACAGTCAGTTTAGCACTTCTTCAGGCAACCACATGTTTAAGTGTGGAAACAAACAGCAGTCGGAGCTTGGTGTTTGGGTCTATCATCTGTTTTCTAAATGTATTATGTTCTAATATGAATTAGTGATTTGTGTCTTTAAGATCATTAGTCTGACCACGTTTTACAGCCTGGGTTACATTACTGAGATCAGCCAAATAAGTGCTTAATGTGAGATGGAAGAAGATGTTGCAACTGGTTTTATTGTTGGGAAACAAACTCACCACATAGTAGTTTTTCTATCTATATTCGTGAAGCTGCACTCAGGTTGCAGATCTAAAGTTAGAGCTCATAATTCTGGTTGTTTCTCTGAATGATTAGTTTACGCCACACACTCCCCACCCCTGTGCTTCCTCTCTCGTAGTGGCCTTCCTGCAGCCCCTATTTGAATCTGAAGGCATTGTATACCCTCAACAAGAAACTGAGACTCATGGTAAGACAGACTTTGATCTTCTACCTCTTTTATAGTCTTACTGTTAACACTCCAACAACACGTGTGTGTGTTGTTTTTTCCTGAAGGCTACTTTCAGAAAGATTTTCAACAATTGTAGGATCTTTTAACAAAGTCTGACATTTAAATAGGATTTAAGGTTACACTGAGCGCCTTCATTCTTTTCATTACTCAGAGTAATGCATGAAATATTGTTTATATTGTATGTTTTCAGTTCCATAACATCCATTGCCATGCTTTTTTATGCAGATCCAGTGTTTGTTTTATTTCATGATGTTCAACATAACTGCACAGATGACCACTGATGACCTTTGACCTCATGCTGGCCATATCATCTGCTGATGTACTGTTGAATCTTCTGTTCATCCAAGCGGGATAAAAATGCTCTGTAAAAGTAAAAGTCACATGACTGTCCCTTATTGCAGTTTTAATTTGCCGAAACCGTAATAATATAATTTGGTTAGTAGCTCTATTAGCTGATAACAATTTTCGGTTTTCTTTATGGTCTGCTAGTTTCAATTTTGAGCAATTATTTATTACAAGAACAAATAATAATCAAAAATAAAATCAATAAAAAAAAGGCGGTCAGCTGTCAGAGTAGAAACCAAACAACATGGGATTGCCCCCCGCAGGTAATGAATCCCACTTGCTCACCCAAAAAAAAAAAAAAAAAAGCTGAAGCAGATCTTATAGACGGAAAAGATCAATGAGTAGCTGCTGTAGCTGGCGCTCGCCTCACATCCCCCCGCTCTCACCAAGCCGGGCTAATCCGCCGACCCTCAGCCATTCTCATGTGTTCACAGACCCTGGCTGCCCCTCACCCATGAAGCAGGACACAGCAGTCCCCCCCACACACACTATTAAAGGAATTCAGATTTCCCTCTCATCATGGAGCCTGCACATGTGATCAGAGATGTTTAATCAGCTCACTGTTAATATTTGATCTAGTTGCTCTTGTTTGAACTGAATGAACTACATAACTTAGGATAGTCTCATGATTCCATAATTAATGGAGCAGAATTTAGATAGACTGCATTTATTTATTCATTTATTTTGCTGGAACTGATGGAGAAAAAGATAAACTCATCAAGTCTGTTTAATTAATGCATATATTTAAATAAAAAATTTAGCTTCTCGTCTGTTTAAAAATAAATGCTCTGACCTATTTCCCTTATGCTTAGGACACACTCACCCATAAGACACTAAGAGCTTGCAAAAGGTACCATTTTAATCCACAACAGCATCCAGTTTTCAGAAAAAAACAGTAGAACTGCTTTTTTAGCTGCAGAACCTTGGCCCCCCCAGAGCACTCTTTCAGCTTGAAAACAAATGTAAGCTTCAGGGGGAAAAAAACTGCTTTTATAAGCCATTAATATGTCTTATGTAAGCACAAACAAATAAACGGAATGCTTTTTATATCCTTTGTTCATTTTCATTATAGGAATAGAACATTTAAGTGGACTGAAAACAAGTTTAATGTTTAAATGTGCAGGTCCTTAAACTGATGAGGGATCAGTTTGCGGACACACGAACACATTCGAGGTCCAACTCTCACTTTTATTATTTTATATCGTCTTTTTTTCTGTCTGTACGTCTCCACTACTTCCTCGAAGATGTAATACATTCATTTAGTAAATGGATTGGCTGGCTGTTGTTGGGAAGAAAGAGGCGAGGGGTGGTGCTTGAAACGTCCTTGCCAAGTGACACGCTGGACGGTTTCTGCATGTGTGTGTGTGCTGTGTGTAGGTGTTGCTGTGTTTTATGTTCGACTACCTGCAATGAGGGAGATGCAGTAGGGTGTGGAAATGATAGATTGCATTATGAACAGACACACACACACACACCACGCATACACTCGCTCATACTGTGTGCTGAGTCCTGGCTCTATGACTTCAGGTCTTTGATGATATCGATCTTAATTTTCTTTCTTCTGATGTTCCTGACGATGAACTGGACCTTATGTTTTTTGGGTTTTCTCTTCGGATGAGGGCAGGGATCTTCACATTGATCCGATGTCTGGAAGAAGCAAACAGCAGTGTGAGGCAGAGTGTGTTTTATTTTTAACATCACAGCTCAATAATAACAGTAAGGTAATAAACATGTAAAAAATATGTAATGTTATGTAATTATTAACTCACAGTGGTTACAGTAGGGCAATGTACCTATTACTAAGAGTAATACAAAGCAACATATTTAAAGATTACAATACAAAAACATGGTAATCTGTAATACTTTAACAAGAAAAGAGCTAACATGGTGAGCTAGATGTGTTAACATGAATAAGGATAAAATAAAATCATGGGTAACAATCAGTCCTCTTTAAAAACTAAACAAATATTTTATGACATATCCACAAAGACCTTAAACGGTCTATAACACCGTAATTACAAGAATTTTAAAACGGCAGCTCATTTTATTAAAAACGAACAAAAGGATGCTCCATGTTTTAATTGTGTTACATAAGCACTGAAATTCCCAATAAACAGAAAAGTTCGCTATGATTTTAATACCAAGTGGCAAAGCTGGACGTTACCTCACCAACCACAGCCTTAAAATCCAATATGGCTGTCATTAGTTTGAAACATGGTGAAACCTATAGTACAGTTTATCTGCACTTCTGGTGGTTTAATCTCACTAAATCAGTCAGCAGTTCATACTGTAGAACAGCGATTGGAGATATAAACTTAAAAGTCTATAATTTGTGGTGCATTTTAAACTAAATCAGTTTTTTTGGTTTCCACACAGCAACAAACACCACCTACATTCAGTTGTGCAGCGAAAACAGAACATTATAGTTAATTTTATATTTTTTTACTTCATCGCATCATTTAGTAATACTTTCATGCAACAGAAAATGAATAAAAAGACCAAAATTATCAATCGCAACTCTGCCGTCAGTTTTTGAGGTTATCATGATATCATTCTCAGCTTAGCCACCAGCACTTGTTCTTTGCTCACTTCTGTCCATTTCAGTTTCTACTGGGAGTTCTTGTATTATTTAGCACTGCTTTTCCTAAGCCAAGATCAATGTGCATGAATAACTTATGCTATTGGCTGTTCTGGTTAGTAGCTCCAAGTTATTGTTTAGCATACATGGTTAATTGGCTTCTTGTTTATCTTGGCAAATCTGTTACGGACATTTCTTCTGAGGACCACTAAAGGCAGCTCAAGAACCACAAGTGGTCCTACTACCACAGCTTGAGAACAGTTAACCAATAAAAGCCATAAAATTGAGCCAGGCAGAGTCTTTGTTGTAAAAATGTTGTTTACTGAGTAGAGCTCCAGCAGAAATCTATCCTCTGCCCTCTTTATGCCTCTTAGGCCTCGGTTTACTGTGGTACAGCGGTGAAATAAATGGAAATGTGGTCTTTATTATTCTGTAGTCCTTCATAAACCAGCCCAGTAACACATGACATCAATAATCATCCATTTCTACAAAATTTCTTTGAAACTAAATATTTGAGCTTCAGGGATGAATTTCATCTCTTCAAGAAGTTTTGCATTGCATATTTTTAACCATTATCAAAAGTTTCTACGAGGTACCTGTTATTATAATAGTTATTACATGATATTACACTGTAATTACATCACTATTAATAATATATATATATATATATATAAATAAATGCATAATTTGTGTTGATTTGATGCTTTTTCAGTGAATATACAGAATTGATTGCTATATACACTGAACACAGAGCCAAATGCTGTGTTTTTCGTCTGCGACGCGCTTGTTTTGTTCACTTTTGTGCTTCCTCGACTAGCGCCTCTCCCCTCTTCTCGTTTCATTTGTTCAGCCTCTCTCCCTTTTCGTCCATACTAATCATGCCTCTAACTGCACCCTCCTTCAACCTTTTCCTTCCATCCTTTTGTCCCTCACCACCCGCTCCCATCAATCGCCCGCTGCCGCTGACGTTGCTCACCCGGCAACTGTTTCCTAGGCTGATCGATGCGAAGCTGCCATCGGTAGCATAACTAGATGCATCTTTCCCTTTCTTCCTCCTCCTACACCCTACCGTTTATCTCTGTTTTTAAGCCAATGCGTCAAATTGCAAAAAAAAAGAAGGCATTGTACAGGGTGGGGTGAAGGCGCAGAGAGGTTGGTGACGTTCCCATAAAGAGAGACATGCTATTGGCTTAGCGACCAGTCGGTCACAGCTAACTGGCGGCTGATAGGTGAGGAGAGCAGGGTGGCGATGAATATGGATGAGGTAGTGCTGAAGCGGCCGACAGAGAGTGGGTGACTGGAAGGGCCCCCACCTCTACAATGGTCCACGAACAATACTGATTTTCACACACTCACACAGGCAGAATGCAAAGAAAGTGAACACTTTAGCTATCATTTCTAGCTGCCATGTCTGCTTGATTTTCTGCGCAGACACTCTCAGTGAATCTGATTGGCTCTCCCCCAGCCTTTGTTCGAATAAAAATTCTGCAGCAGAATGTTGTAATTTTAGGTTTTTTGTTTTACACTGTTGTGTTTGTCAAAATTAGGTGGAGTAATTGTATGAGGTTCAATTAGGTGAAAACATTTTAGACTGAAATGTAGGGTTAGGGTTAGTAGTTTTAAGTCTAATTTGGTAATCTAGGTAACATGTCACCTAGATAATAAAAATATTACAGAAACATTGGTGGTTCAATCCCTCCAGGAAAAGTACTCGGGTAAAAATGTATTTTTAAAGTAGAATTAAGGACACCGTCTCATTTCTTTAAATCTCTGACTATAAGAAAGGTCAAATGAATTTCAGGGTTGCTGTTATCTAAAGATTTTGAGCTTTTGTTCACTCAAACATAAATGTACAGCTGAATAACTAAATCAATGACATGAGGCAATGGAGCGGCAAAAACAATGTAACAGAAACATTTCCTGCTGCCTGCTTTTCTCTGCTAGCTCGTATTGTTTATGAGTGACGGAGGCCATCTTTTAGAACGTAGACAGCTGGTCAGAGCCTTGCTGTTGGAGAGCGTTACACGCGCCCGTGCGTGTGTGTTTGTGTGTGTGTGTGTGTGTGTGTGTGTGTGTGTGTGTTTCAACAAAAGACCAGAGGAGCAGAGGGGGGGCATGTTAGACAAAGCCTGCACACCCCTTTCACTCTCCCTGTTAAGGGAGATGAATATTTTCCAACTCCTTAGAACTCTAAGCCTCCATTCCAGAACCTCCCTATTGTGAACCCAGGCTCTGCTAACATTGTTAAAGACTTTTTTACCTCCCACCAGGAGTTTATATTTACATTTGTTCCATATGTTTTAGTTTTTCATACCAAATTGTGATATTTGTTATGTGTGTTTTTTATCCACCTTTTTCTCACTTAACCACATCTAATGAGTATTAAGACAATTTTTGCAATGAAAATCAAATTTTATTCAGTGTTTTGGTAAATCAGCGTGCAAAAATTAAATATTAACAGCTGTTCAAGAAATTGCTTATAATTTATGCGTCATTTTTAAACAAATTTATTTACCAATTCTTTATGAAACAATTAAAGCGCCATCTGTCAACATGTCTGATATATAAAATGTTTATTGAAGACAAACAGATTAAAATAATAGTTTTCCACCAAGGCCTTGTTATTTTCAAGATTGTATTAATTTTGATTTAACTGCATCAGTTTGAAAGCCAAACATATTTGTTTCTATCTGAAAAAAATCTGATACTAAATAAAAAAAAAAATGTTTTAGCAAAGGCATCTATCGTCAAATTGAAAAATGGATAAATTAATAAAAAATGAGGAGAATAGGAAACATTTAAAAAAATCGTTTTAACAGAAAAATATCTCATTCATTAAATACTTGTTTACATGAAGGGCAAAAAGTAAGAAGTCTGCTGAGAGGGCAGCTGTGATCTTCAGCCGCTCTGCTTGGCCTCTACAGGCCCGAGGACACCAGATCCTAGGATTTGAGCATTCAATCCCCCCCAACGTTGGAGAGCCTATTCTGGGCCTGCCGGGTCTGTGGGGGCCTTAGCAACAGATTGGACTGCTTACACATCCAGTTATGCCGTGGTGGAGAAGGATTTATTATTTATTGTAAACAAACACCATAGCACCAGAACCTCTTTTTGTCGAACCGTCCACAAAGGCTAAAAGGTAAATATGCACACAGTTATTTTTTCTTCAAGCTTCATGGACTCTGCATTTACTTTGGCAGTTTTGTCTAAACACACAGAGGGTGGAGTGCTTGGAGATAATGCTTTAAGCTCAATAGATCCATGTTACTTGTTCCATTCATAACGAGCTTGTGGTCATTTTATTTCTGAAAGAATGGCTATTTGTGAATTCTCCTCTACTTGTTAAAGGAAGTGTGGGCTCTTCCTGTGTGTCGTGTAACTGCAGGGACATGCCTGTGTGTGAGAGATGCTCGGCGGAGTGAAAACAAAGACCCTCATCCCAGCAGCTGGTGGGAAACCCTGTAGTTACTCAACTGCAGACACTACATCTACACATCACATACACACATATACTCTGTTTTGTCATAAACCACCACTTTAATTGAGTAGTTTCCAGAGCAAATGTGTAATAACTTTATTTCCATAACTATTACAGCGTGCTTGTGTTTGTGGTTCAATATGGCCACAGGGAATCTGGCAGTTTGGAAAATATAGTCACAGAAGTATAAACGAGAAGTGAAGAGAATAAAACAATACTGTGACATCCACATATGTTTCCAGGCAGGTGTGCTGATTAGCTGTGTTGTGCACAGTGTACTGCATTTTAAGGTGCTTTAAATGAAAGTCTGCGATGATCTAATGGTGGCTCTGGCAAAGACAATGTCTCTGCAGCATCTGTAGCTGTTAGCAAGTTGTGGGTTGGAAAGTTTGATTTATTCTCTGGTGCTTGTTCGACTTTGATTGAATCTCTTCTCAATAATAAACCAAAAGCAATAACCAAAATCAGCTGCAATAATTGGTGGAAATTGGGAAATACAATATAAGAGTTGGAAAGTGGAAAAGTGCAAGTCAGATTTGTCATTATAGTGTATTCATTTCAGCTTCTAGTGTCTTAGTTAGATTAAACTTACTGTAAACTTGTTCTTTATGTGTAAAGGGCAAAACATAGTCGCATGTGACTTCGCGGACCGCGCAGACGTCCGCTGGACATGTCCGTGCAAAGCTCAATATTTACTACTGCGTACGTGGTGCCACACAATAAACTGCTTGCGGGGAAAAAGTCTCCACATTGAGCTGTTTTATATGTGACACACTGCTCTGAGCAGCCAGTCACGAGTATAAGCAGCTTCATGGCCACTCTATGCCTCACACTGACATGTCTATCCCTCTTCTTTGTCCCTAGTGTGGTTTAATGGTCTTTATCACCACCTTCTTTTCTTTTTGTTTTTCCAACGCTACACGGCAAATTAGTTCTGCCTCCCCGTACGATGACGCTATGGCAGAAAGTGTGGGAAATGTAGGAATTGGTCACCAGAAATATAGGAAATTGGTATGCTCGACTATGAAGTTGCGGACTGTCCGCTTGGAGTCCGCGCTGCTCGCAGTACACCTATGTTCTGCCCTTTACACATTTTTCTCATATTTATCTGTTAATTTCTCAGTTTACATGTTAATCATTATTTATACATTTTAAATTGCCAAAACAGGTTGTTAAAATTATGGCAAATACTAAATAACAGCATTTTAATTTCTCAAGACCAACACTTGAAGTAGTTTACTCGTAAACCTATATTTTGTTCTATCTTAACTTGCTGCACTGGCACAAAAATTAATTCAATTCAGTTTTATTTATATAGCGCCAATTCACAACACATGTTGTCTCAAGGTACTTCACAACAGTCAGGTTCATACATTCCAATTAGTCCTAACCATTGAACAGTGCAGTCAGAGTTAAACCATTAAACCATTAACTGTTATTATTTTGCAAGCGCTTTTTACCACAGTCAGTCATTTTGCTGCTAATCATGCCTGGCTTGGCTAACTGTGTTACCTTTCATGCCTGGCTTGGCTAACTGTGTTACCTTCAGGCCTGTTTGAATCATTGCCTTAACTTTGCCACCATACAAAGTCAGTCAGTCATTTCCTACCGCTTTTTCCATAGTGGGTCGCAGGGAAGCTGGTGCCTATCTCCAGCAGTCTATGGACGAGAGGCGGGGTACACCCTGGACAGGTCGCCAGTCCATCGCAGGGCAACACAGACACACACAGGACAAGAAACCATGCACACACTCATTCACACCTAAGGGCAATGTAGAGAGACCAATTAACTTAACAATCATGTTTTTGGACTGTGGGAGGAAGCCGGAGTACCTAGTGAGAACCCAAGCATGCATGGGGAGAACATGCAAACTCCATGCAGAAAGACCCTCGGCCTGGAGTCAAACCCAGGACCTTCTTGCTACAAGGCAACAATGTTACCAATGTGCAGCCCCCATACCTTTTGAAATATTTTAAATTATGACAAAAGCAACTACATTGTGCATTTCATCCTCTTGCAAGACTATTTGACAGAATGCTAACCTCTTAAAAGTGGCTGTAGGCATTCGCTTCAATGCTCACCTCATTGATGCTGATATGTTTGCTCTTGTCCTAACCATTGTTTGCTTAACCTTAACCCAGCTATGGTACTAAATAATTTTTTGATAAAAAAAATATGGAACCATTAGTTTAAAGGTAGTAATTCACATGCGGTGTGAACTCATGCTTCACTGAAAAATCTACTTGACTGTAACCTAATATCTTAAAAGTGACTGTTAGCACTGCTAATCAATTCCCCCCATGCTAATTTTGTTTACTTCCGTGTAATTATTAGCTTAGCTAATGTCTTATTTTTGATAAGACATGGAGCAATTATTTCAGAAGTTATGCTTTTAAGGGTGCCTTGTAAATAAGAGCACTGCTGCTCTCTGCTCAGCCCGTGCATGCTAGTTTTGCTGGAGTACTAACTTTAACTACTTTAGCATAGCCATGGTACAATGTCACTTTTGATCATACATGGAGGAATTATTTTAAAATTAAGTTTTTCATATGTGTGTTGTACTCGTAAACAAATGTTTATGCTAATCTCACTGATGCTAATTTTATGTACTCGTATAAATTCACCTCCTTGGCTTTTTCTAGAGTTCAGTGTACTCCTGCTCCTCTTGAGAAAGTACTTTAAAGAAAGCTACCTACAGTAAATGAAAGCACTACTAATTGTTTCTTAGCTTATTTATGCTAATAGTCAAACTGCAGGCCATTAGTTAGCAAAAGTTATAGCAGCATTTTATTATCTGTGTACAAACGAAACAACTCAGGAATACTGTCATCCATTGTTATTTTTGTTACCCCTAACTCCTTCATCAGATTTCGTTTTGTTTTGAGGAACAGTCACCATACCTTAGACTACTAGCTCAGCAGATACCATAGTTTATAAGCATGATATAGGACACTGGTTTATATTTTACGCTATATTTTTAACAGCTTGTGTAGTAGCTCTCAGCTTTCCATTGATTTCACAAAAGTAGATCCCAAAGGTGCGTCTTGTAAGAAACCCCAGAAACGGCCCTTCCATCATGCTGTTTGAAAGAAAACGCACTAGCAACTAATTGTAACAACATAAATATGGAGTTTTTCCTGTTCTTTTTATGACTAAAGGTATACATACATATTATTTTGTCACGATAAAAGATTTGCTGCACATGCATACATAGCTAGTTTTCTCTTCAGTTTAATTATCATTTATGAATAAGCAGTTTGTAATTAAATGAATGCATCTTGATCATAATTTGATTTTAATGTTAGCTTAGCCTTAAAATGAGAGAATCCAGGTGGTTATTATGTTTGGATTTTCAGGAAGCATCACATAAATGTTTAGTTTTCGGAGCATAATTGTCCCACAATTAGAATTTGCAACTGACAGATGGAATAATACTTAACAAATCCTCTTTCTAAATCAGTTTTAATTAGCATTCCTAAGTATTTTATGGTAACAGTGTTACCATGCAACTAAAGTGATGAACATGACTCATGTATTACATCTCTTTACATACATGATGAGTCACAGTGCCGAGGTGTAGCAGGCCTGTTTATGAGATGTCGGAAACGATCTGTTTGCGGAGGAAGTGTTTCAGAGACTGTTTCTTTATCTGCTCGCTGATGCACACGTGCATTTGCATTTGTCTGCGTATAGATGAGTGCACGCGCAAGTGTGTTTCGTATTTACCAATTCCCCTGCCTTATTAATAAGAACGTGTTATAATTAGCCAGCTTTCTATCTAAAGCAGGTCAGTTCAAGGCTTCTTACACAAAGTGGGTCACTGTAGAGACAAGAGGAGATGGGACTGGAAGGAGGAGAAGTGTGGAGGAAACTGGAGGAGAGCTGAGGAGGAAGGAAAAAGGAAAGTAAGGAAAAACAAGAGCAGTAAGAAAAGAAAAATGAAACAGACACAACAATCTGACACTTCTTTAAGCTCCAAAGCAAACTGCTGCTTTGAGGATCAATGAAATGCTTTTGGCACAAAAACATTACATCATCTCTGCATCAGTCAGCTCAGACAGTGTTGAGGTAGAGCTTCTATCTCAAAGATAAAACTTGCACCACTCATTTTAATGGTTATGTGACAAATGCATTAAATATGTGCAAATATTTCACAAAAATCCTTAAAATCAGTCAAGATATGTTTCTCTTCTATTTATGTTTGGATAAATAGTTCGTTGTAAAAAAAATCAGCATTGCTCGGTAAGCAAGTTCTGAGTGGTTTATTAGTATGAAATAGAGCCAAAGAGAACTCAAATATTCCTCTGGATGAAGAAGAGAGAAATAAGTGAACAGGAGAAGCAAAGAGCAGGTGGACGATGTTATGACGAAGAGGATGCTGAGGTTTCAGATGTTCATCAGCATGTCTGTTTTTTCACGTTTATATTGTTGCTCCAGATAGAATTAGAAACAAACCCACTAAAAGCAGCTTGCCTGCAGGCTTAGATTCATCTTTAAAAAAAAGGAGGGGATTCCCACAGGGTAACCTGAGGTTAGGATAGTTATTCTTTCCTGTTCATCCCCCTGCAGTTTGTATTTCATCACTTGCCGAGATGTGGAAGGGCAGGGGAGTGTTAGGTTTCCTGTGGGTGTCTGCTTTGACTTGCCTGAGCCCACCCAGCGACTCCATGGTGATCCCTCACTAACATGCATAGTTATGTGGTGTGAAATGGGACATGTTTTTTGTGGGATTTCTTTCTACTTTAAAGGTACAAGTTTGAGGACCTGGGGCAAACATTTGTAAATCTACCTCTTTTTGAACTGCAAGTAATGACTAAAAGGGGCACAGAAAAGGTCAAAGTTAAATAGATTATAGATTTTTCTAAGTTGATATAATAATGAGTTGCACTAATCAGCTTCTTTTAAATGATATAAACATTTACGTTTTAATCTCAAAACTGTTTGAAAGTCTTTGACATTAACTCGACATGTTTGGAGTGCCTTAATCTTACTTTTCTAAATATTTTAAGTAGAAATCTTTCCAGACAACTACGACAGAAGAAGTCTAATTAGCTTTAATACGTGGAAACACCTTTGTGTGTGCAATGTGTGCTAAAATCCCTGTGTAGATCTTACATTACATCACTGAAAGTCTGTTTAGAATTTGGGAAAGTCATATGGCTTACAGAACAGAAAATCATTGGTCTTTTTTAAGATGTTATTTTCTCCTAATAAGTTTTCTTCAACCTTGTTTCCTTCTCTTTCACATCCAGATTTCTGATACTTAAACAACACAGCATTTTGCTAATGAAAGTTAAATATAGTGAGGTGGAAACGATGATGTTTTTAGTATTATTGAGACTCCGTCCTCTGGGTTTGTGCACCTGAAGTGAAAACAGGATGCTCCGGTAATGATGTGCTCCTGAGTCCTCAGTTGTGCACCTGAATAAAAGCCAAAAGAACAGCAGTGAGAAAGTGTGTCCCTTACAGTAAACCTATTTTTAATCTATCCCCAGAGTTTATGTGTCCTGGATTATTAGATATATTAAATGCTGCAAGGCTAAGAGACCAGTATCAGTTTAAAGAAAAGCCTCCAAACATGCTCAGTGAGAAACTAAACTCCGATCTAGAATAGGTCTTAGGCAGTTCTTCCAGAGTGACCTGTAAGCCATTTTCTTTTATTAAAACATTTCCTTTTACGTTATTAGTTAGAGTTCATTGCTGATGGTGCAAACTTTTGATGTTTGTATTCAATGACATTTTGTTTTCATTGAAATAGTGTTTTAATCCTTTAGATTTGCTGACAGTTAGATTTAAATATTTAAACCAACTGTTTAGCCTTAATTAATGCTGCAGAGCAACTCACCGTCATTGCATAAAATGCTGCAACGCACAATTATTTTCCATTTATTCAGAAAATGTATATTTTCCCAAGTACGGTAAGAAAGAGGAGAAACCTTGGAGAGCTGCCATTAGTTTTCACAGTATGCTGAAATTAAAACCAAAGGCTGATCTTTTAGGAAGGGATGTTTTATTTTCTTTCTTTATTTTTTAAAAATAGGCTGATGAATGGGATGAAATCCATCAAGGCTTCTGCTTATGTTTTTTTTGTTGTTGTTGTTTTGTTCGGATTCTGTTTTAGTTTTTCAATTTTCACAAGGGGAAATCTGGGGGACAAATTCTGTTGCTTTTTATCCAGAGCATCAAATAAATACCCAAAACCAAAAACCTTGAAATTTAATTTGACATGTTTACTTGTATAAAAACTCCTTTAAAAGATGGTGCTTTTGACTTAAAATGAAAATCTAGCTACTCTATTAAGATAGCTCCAGTTCCACAAATACATACATTTTTTACTAATAAACAAACGTTTTTCTTCTTACGGATAAACCTTCCTGGCTGATTAATAATGGTGATAAATCCCAAACCTCATCTATAATTTTAGACAAATTTTCTAATAGTTTTGGGAAGATTTTATATTACTTGCTATTTCCAGTAAATATGTTTCTGATCCCCGTTTGGGCCAGCTGATTCCCATAAAAAATATGGCAAATTTTGACGCCTGATTAATAGTAGATCAAATAAAATGTATTTAAATGAAATTAAGAAATAGTGAATGGGTGAAATGTGCTGTTTTAGGTGTGGTTCTTGTGGTACTTTGGTATTTCAGTATATAATGGTTTATCATTTTTACCTTGGATCCCCCAAACAAAGCATTTTATAATGTCCAAATACATATTTTTCAAAACATTTTCTCCAGGGTGAAAATATCTTGAACCAAAGTTTAATTTTCATGGTGACACCTAACACAGCTTTTTAAAACAACAATTTAAGCCATGCTCTGTTTATCTTCTGTGGTTTTTGCTATTCTTTTGGTTGAAGAACTACAGCAGCAGACCTTGGCTTAGTTACTAAAGTGGTTTGACGAACATTTTAGAAACAACCAATAAGAAAGATCGTTTGGGGAAAAACTTAGTTTTTATTGGACAGTTAGTAATTTGCACATTATAGCCATGTATACATTAAATGTAAGTGTAACTGGAGGATAATGAAGGTAAAGATGAAATGCAAATCCATTTGGAAGTTACTGAGCAAGTGGGAAAAATCTGGACATGCTAGACAGGATTTAAAATATGCAAATTTAATCTGGTTTAGAACACCGTTTTAGCTAAATGCAAATATTGATTTCAGATTTAATCTTTTTTGGAAACTGATAGAGGTGTGAAAAAGGGTGAGCAGCTCAAACTAAACTAAAACAAGAACTGAAGAATGATTCTGGGGAAACTGGTGAAAATTTGAACTCTGTTGTGGCTGAACGTCTCTTTTGCAAGGTCACCATCTTTTCAATGCTCTACTTGATAAAACACATTGGTTTTCCCTGACAAATCAGATTGATCTAGCTGAAATCATACCTCTAAACAGTCCGAGGTGAATGTACCCCTCAGTGTACGGTTCTAGAAATATTTTTCCAGTAAAATATTTCAGTCTGTGTTTATCACCACTTTTCAATAAACAATTTACCATGCAGTTCATGACAAGTATGTAATGCGATGCGTCGTTTGAATCTGATTAGGTTAAATAGTAAAACTGTCGTGCAGCGTGTTCCTCAGCTTGCGCCAAGATGATGACGAGGACCAGATTCCTGAAATCCCACAATGAAATTAGATCAGACCAATCTGTATAGAGCGTTTAGAGGTTTGCTCAAATGGATGTGCGGAGAAAGAGGGAAGAAAACCCTGGCGAGGAATCATCTGATTATGGAAATAATTAGTTGTCATGGATAACAGACATCATTTGATGTGGATTTATGGAGCTTTGAGAAGACTCGGATGGTCAGTTGAGAGGAAAGTCTATAAAATAGCGGAAAGTTGTAAATAAATTTGAGGAAAATAATTCCAACAGAAGGCATGCATGAGGACAAAGGTTTTAAAAAGCATTTACATTTTCTAGCTTAACTTGTAACAAAGCCAACATTCAGTGCAGATGTTTTTCTGACTTCCTGTTTCCTGTTTCCTGCCGCAGAGGAAGGCGAATACTTCCTGAAGGTTTTGATTCCCAGCTATGCTGCTGGTTCAATCATCGGGAAGGGAGGCCAGACCATCGTTCAGCTGCAGAAAGAGACTGGAGCCACCATCAAACTGTCAAAATCCAAAGACTTCTACCCTGGTAAGGTTCACAAACTCTGCTGGGGATGGATGGATGGATGGATGGATGGATGGATGGATGGATGGATGGATGGATACTTCTATGGTTGGCACTGCTCAAATGATGTTCAGTTTGAGTTATAAAATCTCCTGGAAACTTAAACCATACACACACACACACACACACACACACACACACACACACACACACACCAGCAGAGATCAGGATTACAGGATCAGACGTTCTGTTTGTCTAAACTCCTAATGCCTTGATGTGACATGTGACTGTGGAGGCAGGAGGAGGAGGGGGGCCTACAGCTGCATGGACGTACGAATGCTGCTGAATGTTTGTGCCATTTTTCTGAAAATGTTCTGCTAAGCTAAATTTTTCTTCAAGCCACAAGACATGAATGCTCCTAAACTAAATCCATGAACTTGACAGGTGTCCCTGTTATCCGTCCAAATGAAACAGAGAGGAATTTAGAGTGGAGTGCAACTGAAAGATAATTTGGTTAAAATGTTTTTTGGTTTCATTTAACACTACAAACTCACAATTCTTCCTTAAAAGCTTAGAAATGCCTGACAGCATCTGCAACAAATTATTTCACAATCTGCAGCCAAAAGCAGACTTTCTTGGAAAACAAATCAAAACAAGCTTTTACTGATATTTTACAGATATTTGGAGGTTTTTAATATATTTGTATGCTTGTTTTTTTTTTTTTATTCTCTGAATTATAAAAATTATTTATGTTTTGTGTTTGTGACAGATAAGGCAGTTCACAGAAAAATACGTTTTGAAAATGCTCAACCTAAATGTACTGTTTTGATGTAAACGTTTCTCTCTACTATAACATTTAGAAGCCAAAGTGCTTCTGCTTAGTGAAGTAGCTTTAGAGTGCTGTTGTCGGTGGAGGTTCTGATTCAATTTCATATCCTCACCTTATATTTATTCCAACTTTTAATGTGTTTTTTGGGATGCGGTATATTGCAGCTTTTGGCCCAAACACTTTTAGGAGTTGTAAAATTTGTGATTTAGTTTAGGTATCTGTTTCTTTTCCTTTAAATCAAATGCGAAAAGCTGCATTTTTGGCTTAAACAGGAATTTAGCTTGATACATTGCGGAAAAAAACATGGAAAGAAGTGAATATTTTTTTGTGTAAAGTGTCATTGCACATCATCTTCTTAGCCCAGCTGCACTCATGCTTCCACTTTATCCTGCTGTCTCCAAGACTTTATTATGCTTTAAACCCAGCTCTATTTTTTATTTGTGTGTGTTTGAGAGCGTTTGAATTTGTGCATCGGTTCAGCGTGAAGGTCTGCAAACAAGCGGCTGTTGTTTGACATCGGCCCATGAGACTCCTGAAAGCTCTGCCAGCCAGAGCAGATGCAGGGTTCAAGAGCATCTAAGATGCACACAGACACACAAGGACACATGGGTGCACATATATGTGATGACACTGACACACAACTCTCCTGATGCACAGAGAAGAGAAAGGAAGAAAACTTGCATGAGCATATAAATCCAAAGAATGTCTTCACACTTAAGCAGAGGAAGTAAATGTACAAAAATATGTGTATGCACACAGACGTGGCTTGTGATCGGTTTGGGTGAAGCCCAGAAGAAGCAACAAGAAGAGAAGGATGGGAGGAAGGGAGATGAGTGCAAGAAAGAAAAAGAGAGTGTTGTCTGGGCTTCGGTCTGCAGGGAGGGACAGAAAGAGCTGTGTGTGTGCGTGTACATAAACCCTTCTTCTGCTCTGAAGGGGGCATCTGTATGCAAATGAGACACGGTTCTTCCTGGGTAACAAATCAAAAGGCCCACCTGCTGCAAGGGTCCATCTGTGAGTGTGTGTTGGAAATAACAGAGGCTGTCTGATGAAAAGAGTCAAGAGTTACTGCTGCGTGTTGGCCTAAAGCTCCTCATTCGTCTCCTCAGTCACTACAGACAACATCGATTATCCTCCTCTTCCTCATCCTTGTGTTTTTCCTCACACTCTCCACCTTCATTCACTCAGAAGTACCTTCATTTCCCCTGAAAATATTAAAAATGTAGAGATTTATTTAAAGAGGCCACCCAGTGGAATGGGTGATGAAGATTGAGTTTCCACATCAGAATTTCACAAAACAATGTTTTTAAAATAGTTTTAAGGAAAAAAATCAACACATGTTATTCAGCAGGTGAAAACATCTAAAGTGAAACTGATTTTACAGAAAAGTAAAGCTTTTCTGTTTCACAGTATGCATTTTCAAAATAAAAGCTTCTCATTGCGCTAATTTCTAATTGGTGGACAATTATTAATTAGCACTGCTTTCAGTCCAGAAACACATTCATTAACAGCATACACTTTTTACTCACATACATTAGTGACATGCTTTGATGCAGAAATCATGGATTATTTTGTAATTCTTTCATTTTATCTTTAATTTAAGTGCATCGCCTTAATCAAACAACCTGCAGCATATTTTTCTTTTCTCATATAACATAAAACCTCCTAAAGGTTTTAGAAAAAAAAAAAAAATCAACAAATCCGTGTTGGCCTGGAAAGCCAGATTGTTGAATAAACAGGAGTACCTCTGCAGAACTGAGATAATCAGTTAAATAAAAATAGTTTTACTGCAGCATAGAGAGATGTCAAAACCGAGTTAAGAAGAAAGTGAATCTAAATAAACTGGCTTGTTGCAGCTAATGCATGTAGTAGTTCACATGAACCCGAACATTTTTTATCCTAGACTGCAGGCTGAGTTTTATCACAGAAATCATAAAACCAGAAAACTGAATTAGTGTTTTTTGCAGCACATGTCAAATATATTACATATACTGTTTTTTACATATTTAGTTTGCACTATGAAAGATATTCAACATATTAGGATGTAAAACATTGGGGATGTTTTAAAACACATGACCTCTTCTGTTCATCCTCTCTTCAGCTTACATTCCTCCACTCTCTTATTCCCCCATCGTCCTTCCTTCCCTTTTTTATGCATCCTTTCGATGCAGCTTCTTTATCCCCTGCCATCAATCATTCCTCTCTCTCCTCGCACTTCCTCTTTCCTCATCCCCTCCTCTTCCTCCATCTCTCCCTCCATCCCATCTGGAGAATAGTGCAGCAGCAGCACTTAAGGAGACGACCAATTAGCTGAGAGCCGCAGCATCGGCGAGGTTGGGGTGTGTGTGTTCGGAGGGGGATGAGACAGGCCACCATTCATCCTTAAAGCACACACACACACATACACAGATCACTATATGGCACAACAGATTTATTACACACCCATACAGTACAAGGCAGCGCCGCCTCTAAATATAGCTTCTGTCTGTCTGGCTCTCACTCTCTCCCGACCAAAGAGAAAAACGGAAGGACATCACAATCAGTTCTACCTGAGCTGCATCCAAACTGTGACCGATATTTGCAGTTAACTTCACCAATGTCCAGTTTCTGTGTGCAGTTTCTTTTAAATGTAGATTTATTACTTTAAAAATATCTCACCACTAACCAGTTCTGGTAACTGGGTTCATCAACTAATTAATAAAGATCTCATTAATTAACAGTAAAATCAGCTTGCAAATCACTGGTTTTGGTTTTTGCCCTTCTCCCTTAAAATGTTTCTTGATTCACTGGAAGAGAAATAGGACCACAGCATTACAAATATCCACCATACATAAGGGTGGGTCTGAGGTGCTTTGAAAGTATTGATTCTTTGTTTCATTCCAGACCCACCTTAGTTGTCTTTAGCTCAAAAACTCAGTATTACTCCTCTGAACAAAGCAAGTGGTTCCAGTGGAAGTCCCACTAAAGTTTAGTAAACTCAACATTGGTGATGGTAGTATGTTATCCTGACATGAGTCCTAAACAACCAGTTGCCATGTAGATAGCATCTAATGGTTGCTACAGAGACCTCTAATACTGAGCCCTGGAGATTCCTCCTGCTCCCTGTGTGTGGTGGCAGGATGATGTAGGTCTTTGTGCAGCCAGCATTTATTTAATAAGAATTGTTAGGAGGTGCTAAACGGCGTTGAGGGCACAGTATTTTAGGCTTAGGCAGCCTTTTAAACAAAACAACCATAAAGATGAAGAAAATGTCCTTGAAGTGGCTGTTTAGGTTTGAATTTTGCTCCGGCTAGAACATTTTACCAATTTCATTAAAAATGGGGTAAAAAGTCTTTCAGTCAAATGTGTTTTGCTGCCTGTAACGACATCTAGGTGGGCAGCAGCTACTTCTGACGAGTTATCCCTTTGACCAGAGAACAAATAGAGCCGTCGTCACTTTACATCAAATATTCATTGGTGACACTTGCTTTATAATTAGAATCGATCCACGTCGCCGATCCTCTGCTCCTTTCTGCTGAGGTGTTGACCTCCGGCTGGACATGACATCAAAGCCATGAAGACAGACTTAAGCTTGGAGATGAGTTTATATTGATGCCACTAAAATATTCAGCCCCTCATCGTGTTGTAGCTTTATAGCTGCCCTCTAATGGAACTGCAGAAACCAGAAAGACACAAGAGAAATGGAAAGAAAATCTTTTGCATTGTTTTTCAGAGACGAAGCTAAAAACTGTTTTGTGTGGATTGCTTTGAAGTAAGCTTAGTGGCATCTTTCTGACTTCTGAATTGCACGCTACGTTTCAGCTTACTGGAAACAAAACTGTTTTCCTCTCTTCGTCAATAAGAAATCTCCTTATTTACGACAAGCTTTAGTTGTACAGTTAAATCTTTTATTTTCCAACTCTGATTTAGCTGTAAAATAATCAAACCACTTTGCATTGATTGTTCTTAGTAAAAATAAAAGCGCATTGCATGACAAGCTACCAGAACATCCAGTAAAAGTTTGTCTGCTGGGAGATAATAGACCACCTCCCACTGTGTAACATTAAGCCCCCACAAACCAACTTAAAGAAGACTTCTCCACAGACGGAGACGACACAACGCAGTATCAGTATCCTACCGGAGCAGAACACATTCCTGCTGTGGTGACTGCATCACCACGGATAAGCCACTTTAATGAGTCTGATCTGCATCCAAAACGATGCTTAATGAGCCACCCTGAAGGACGGGGACCACAGGGTCTAATTCAACTTACGTTTGCACAGCTGCAAAGGAGACAGAGCCGATTACTTCCTCATTAAAGCCGAGATAAACCTGCATCTCGGCAGAATCACACAGGAAAGCATAAAGACCCTGGAACCAAAAAGGGGGCAGACATCACATCTCTACCAGCGAATATTTCTCTAGGTTCTGCTTTTAAGCACCATGCCATGTTGTAATATTTTTAAAATTGTCTTATCCATGTCTCTTCATAAGTTCTGAAGATCTACCAGGGTTTTGGTTGGAGTTCAGAAATCCTGGAGCACAAATTATCAAGACCCAATAAAAAGATAAGACAATGTAATAGAAAAATATAAAGAAATTAGGTAAACAATTTGTTCACATTATCATTTTACCATTGAAACAAATAATTCCAAATTCAACCTCTGGATCTCCTCTATCCGTCCTCTGCCACCATTTCAGAGCTCAGTCTTTAATCCCACGCCATGATTGCAGTTTCCAGTATTTAATATCCCCTCTGCACACACACACACACACACACACACAAACTTGCACAAATCTGTTGCAAAAGGCCACACAAACTAACCGAACACCTGACACACGGACACACGCCCACACGCTCCATCCAGCCTCGATCAACATTACTCATTTCAGCACTCAAAGCCTCTTATGCAGCTCTAAGCTCTCAGAGTCAGAGATGGAATATTACATATTGCACACACACACACACACACACACACACACCCACACACACTTCTCCTTGTGTGGACCGGGCAAAATGTACAAACAATTTTGTTGTTCCGTCAAGGATTGATCCACACAAGGTTGGAAACACATGCGTTCACACACACACGCACACACACATCTGCGTCAGTAATGAATTTCCTGTTTGTTAGCCGTTTCCTCTCTTCATTAAATGACTTATTCATTAAAGTTATCTGCTGTTTATCAGTTGTGGGGGGATGATTTGCACTAAATAAAATTCCCACTTTGAAGCTGTCCGAATTTGTCAAATTAATGCATAAAAACTGTTGCCAGTTGACGAGTCTGCTGTCTGAGTTGGAGCGTCGCAGCGGATCAGAGATCAGGCAGACTTTAAACCCCTCAATAGGCTTGTGACCAGACTTTAGCAGCTACATTTCTGAGGTTTTCTGAATAACATTTTTATTTGGAAATTCCCAGAAGTGTTCTGGCTGTTTTTACAATCATCTGAAGTTGTTTATTTGCATCTGACAACAGCCAGCATCAGATCATCTGAGTAATACGTCTGTACCAGTCAGAGCCATGCAGGCTGACTGACAGACCATCATGTCTCCGACTCACTCGCAGAGATGCACTCAAGCTGCAACGCACCCTTCCAGGGCCAAAATGAGAGACAGAAATCTTTTGGCAACTTTTAAAAAAATTCAAATATCCACATGTTTTTAAAACTAATTGGACAGTCAAGACAAAAACAAAGCACAGAGTTTACATCTCTGGACAGACTTTACGAGGCTGAACGACAACAGCACTTTAAAGTCCCTAAGACACCATTGAAAAAGATTATTAGCAAGTAGAAAACATTAAGGAGAGCAGTAAATCTTCCCAGGACTGTATGTTCAAACAAATTAAGTCAGAGCGTGCAAAATTTCTCTGTCTCAGACTCTGCAGACCCTTTAGTTAGCATGGAAAATGTTGAAGTTCTTGACTAGACATATGAAAAAAGAGTGAAAACATTTGGTTTGTTTGAAAGGTCTGGAGGAGAGGTATCCTCTCCCTTTAAGTAATTCAACAGCATGACTTAGATTTGCAAAGCTGCATCAAAAAGTACAAAAAGACTTCTGGAACAGCTTCTATTAAACAATGATGCACAGCAGCATGTTTGGAGAAAAACAAACACAGCTTTTTAGCCCAAACGCCCAACTGTTTAGCATGGTGGTGGAGGGATAATAATATGGGTTGGATTTCATCAAATGCAACACCATTTGTCCTAATCAAAAATAAAGTTATAATGCACAATTTATGAGGCTGAACACAATCATAGGATTGTATGATTTTATTTCACAATTAAGTCACTTTAAAATATTTCAAAACTGTATTACATATTTATACTTTAAAATGTTGGATTGGCTGGGAAATAATGCTGCACTGCAAAACTTCAAATGTGGAAAACATTCTCCAGAATAAAGCAAATTTATTACAGATAAACGTGTTGTTACAGCTCTGGATGATGTACGTCTGGCTTGACTTTTTCTAGTGCCGCATGGCTGCATCCTTTTCTTTCTAGGTAACCTCCTTCTGATTCTGTAAAATGGCAACAATTTACCACAGTTCACTTGTGCATTGATCGTTGTGGCAAGTAGAATCTGTCTCCTGTCTCCCAAGAGAAGATATTTGCTAAATTTCAAAATATTAAAAGTCAGGCTTCGGTCTTTGCGTTTTTTTTTTCCATCAGACAGAATGCACTGTTGCTGTAAAGGTCAAATTAAAAGTGACAGAAGCTTATTGCTTCCCTCTTAAGTGCTTTCTTGAGTGTGTTTCTGTGTCTTGAGGCTCCGCCGGGACCTGAACCCTGAACTCTGGCAGATTGAACATGAACTCATGCAGAATGAGAACTGTCATCCAGAGTGGCGTTAATACCACCACAGACACTCAGCTCTGACAACCTCCTCAAAGTCAATGCAAGTCTACACTTTGTTTTCACTTCATATGTAATGGCTAACAGAACAGAATGAGATTTTAGCAGTTATCTTTTATCATACATATTTCATCTAAAAGCAGAAGCTCCAGCGTTAAACTGAAACTCAATATTAGCTGTGCAAGTCTTTGCAAAGAAGTAGAAGAAGAAGAGGCAAAATAACCAATTCAAAAGCAAAGATTCCAGGTGAGCATACTTGAAAAAACATTCTTGTGTGGTTTAAGAAAGAACAAATATATTTAAACTTTACTTTTAAATAAAGGAAATGTTTTATTCTACTTTTCGATTACAAGTCCAGTAGCTTTGGATAACTCTGCACTACATACGTCAGGTTAAAATGCTATTCTGTGTAACTTTTCATTCTGACACTCTGAATTGTTTTTCTTTATATTTTTCCATCCAGGCATTTGTTTCTTGTTGGTTAGCAGCTGGACTTACCGGCGAAACTGATCATTAAAAATGAAGAAGGGAAGGATCAATATTGGTTTTTTTTTTCACCTCAGAGCGTTCTCTGTCTCTTCTTCTACTGCCTTTTGTGTTCAGACTTTTAATAAGGCAGGGCTTAGGGTCCCAGCGTGGCCAAACAGTAAACAGAACTGCAGGAATATGGCCGACTTACCCACAGATCAACGCTGAGCTGCGTGTGCATTTGTGTTTTTCTTAATTTATTTATCTACTTGTGCAAGAATCTCCACTCTTCCTCACGCCAGGGTCTAACTGTGACTACTTTCAGCCTTAGCATGTGTGTGTATGTGTGTGTGTGTGTGTGTGTGTGTGTGTGTGTGTGTGTGGGACAGACGATGTGTGCCCTGGGCAGTGGTGCTTTAATGCCGCCTGTCAGTGAAAGATGATTGTCATAAACCCTCTCAAACACTTTTACTAACTCTCATTAGTGCAGAGTGCACGAATGAACGCACGCGCGCACACACACACACACACACACACACACACACACACACACATACACATACACACACACTTTTTCTTGAGATGATCACCACCGACAAACACTGCAGATCTTGGAGCATCGGTGTGTGTGTACAGTGTACATGCAGCTTAGTTTTAATGTCCCACAGTCAACACAAGACAAGAGAATACACCACACATTTGTTTTAGATGCAACATTATCCTTCATGTTTTTCACTTCAGTCCAGTCTGAGACATGCAGGTAAACCAGTGGGACACATACTGGTCCCACTGGTGAAAATGTTTCAAAAGCCAGAGAATAAATTCCTCTTTTATTGCAGCAGCATAATCTCACACCAAACAATTCTTGTGGGTTTTACAGAATCACCAGTACCATCCCGGTCTGGGGATTAAGATGGACACATTTTTATGCTAAATATTCTAATATTTGGTGCCATGCACTTTAATAAGGTTTCCAGAACCTTTAAGAAAGAAAACGGGCCCACAGCATTACAGAATCTTAGCATCACATATTTTTGTTTTCTGCTAGACCAACCCACAGTGTTTGTTACTTAAGAGCTATGTTATGGATCTTCGCCCTTAGTACCTGCTTGGCTTCACTCCGTTTAGCTCTACTCAACTCTGTATGGTTGAGATCTTCCATTAGAATAGAGTACCACCTCACTGTGGGTGGGGTTGTCATAGCAAGGTGACCTGAAAAGTGACATGATTTGTATGCAACAAACCACCGTCTAGCCATCTCTGTGTTTTCCCATCAGTCACCAAGCACGAAAATGTCGGCACCTCGTCGTTGGCCCACCGTGTTGATTTCATTGTTGCCGTTTTCCTTGAAGCTCGGTCGCTGTTGCGAGTTTTTAAAAATGCCATGTTTAATTCTTGTAACAGAATCACTCTCAATACTCAACCAGTGATGCCACCTGCTAGCCAATCAGTAACCGGTAGTCTTCTGATGTTGCAATTTCAGCTTGACTCTGCTCGCTTGGAACCACTGCTGTGTAGATACTAAGGAGCTGGTACCAAGTACCAGTACCTAATGGCCAACACTAAAAACCTGACTGAGAGGGTACTAGGGGAAAAGGGGCTTTAGAGTCATCTGACCAAACCACATGGTTCTAGTTAAAATCCCAGTAGAGTTTAGCAAACTCCAGAGGTTTATGTTTGTGATGGTAGGGTCAGAAAGTAGCTGGTTTGTCTATTGATCGTGTCTGTTCTTATGGAGACTTCAAAATGTTAGTGTTTGCTGCTTTTCTAACAGTGAGTTTTAGAGTGTTTTACCTCCATTATTGTCCTCCTCACTGTGTAGGGTGGCAAGATAAACCCTGGCCGTCATCCTGCTTTGTTTGTCACTGTTCATAAACAGAAATAAAATTAGTTAGCTTGATAATATATATATTTATATATATATATATATATTTCTAAACTTAAATGTAACACTGTTCCCAGGTCGTTTTCTCTAATTTGTGTTGGAAAATTTTGTTTCAAAATGTTAATTATTTCTGATTGTAGCTTTGGACAAGTTTATGTAAGCAATCATTCTTGTAGCCTTAAAACAATCAACACACTTGACTTACATCAATGGCATGTTCTCTTGTTTTTCCATTTTTTAAGAGTGGGTAAGATAAATGAGTTTCTGTGAAACAGGTTTATGGCCAGGAATATCATGAAATAGTAAATTAAAGTTCATCAACTGATAGATTACATAATTAAAGTGTAAATTGAAAAATGCTTTCCCTTTTTTATAGGAGTTGTTAGAGGTACCAATAGGTCTGTAAGTGGGGATTTTGTTCAAAACTACTCTTTCTGTGTTCTGTAAGATTTTATTCCACTTTTTGCTCAAACTAAAAGTTGTATTTTTCTAAAATGTTGTGGGATTATGTTAAGCTCCTGTCTTCCAACTTCAAATCAGATTCTTCCACCAACGTTTAAATTTCTGTCACTAAGCCACGGTGTGTTGAATCTTAAAATATCAGCTGTGGTACATTTTAATGATGTTTTCACATTTCCCAAGCTTCTCATATCATTTCAAACCTCCAGTGAGAATGCCTATCAGTCTTTTCACATGTCCTGTCAGGCTTACCACAGGGGAAGTTGGTTACCTATATGTACCAGGGCAGTTTTGCTCGACAAAACGGATATCTCCAGAGGGAAACATCCTAATTGCCTGATTGACTTTATTTTATCATGACTGGATCCAGTAACAAAGTAGGCAGGCCACGTTGTGAGAATGCATCTTAAAGCTGTCAACACTACAACATCCTCAGATTTGGCTCAGTTTGTTGAATATTTTCCTCTCTGAGACGGGCAGTTATGATCCGCCTTGTCAATGCTACTAATCAAAGTTTTCATGAGAAGTCAGACACATTTCATTTAGGCGCCACTGAACGTGGAACATATTAGGTGCTCACCTCTAAAGTTCCCTACAGAAATCTTATTTCACTTCCAGAAAAATAAAAACTCCCTAGAGGCGCTTATAAAAGAATAAAATGGTTTGATATAATGTTCATCTTAAACCTCCTATATCAGTTTATACAAGATTAAAGACTTGCATGGAAGCGTTTTTGTAGATAAAAATGAAGCAGCTACCAAAAGTCATCTGATTTAGTGTATCTTCTTCTTGCTTCATAAATCAAACACACACCTCCAGTCTAGAGCTGCTGTAATGAATGGGATACAGTTGGATCCACATCAGTGAGCTTGATTCTTTCATATTAGATAGAAACAGACAGAATAGTCCTGATCTGCAGAGGGCAGCTCTGAATCCAACTCATTTATTTTTAACACACACAGACTTGAATTACAGTTTTATTTTTTATTTGGTGAGCAAAATAGCCACACTGATTGTTGATGCATTGATGATAGTTAAAATATTTTGGCAGCAGCTATTGTTTGTTGTAATTTTCCTGCCATTCAGCCAAGTAGTCAGCTCTGCAGCAGAAGCTAACAGCACTAATGGTAAACTGAGGACGTCTCATGTTTGAATGTGAAGCTTAAATCAATGCTGTGCGGCCTCCATGTTTTCCCTCTTTTATAAGGAGCAGAATAGGGATCTGTAGACTCGCCATGCAGACCTGACAGGACAAATCACACTGTGCGCATGTGCATGAGTGAGACAGAGAGCTAGAGAGATTTCACCTGCCTGCCGTTCTCAGCATCATGGCGCCCTGTAGCCATTCAAACTGCAGCGTCACTGCACGGCACTGCCTGCCACTCCTGAGCCCAGCCGAGGTGCGTCTCTGTGGGCAATGGTGTCACCACCGCTCCCAGGCTCTGCTCCGGCCTGCAGTCTCACAGGCAGGTTGGGAAACTCTGCTCAGACGCTGCTGGACTCCAGGTTTAAGATGCTAAACACATTGTGCAGCGATGCACTTGATTTCCATCCAGATCTGTTTAGGATCTGGAAAAGTCATTTCCGAGATGGGAATGTGACAGCCAATCTGGACGGTTCATCGCTGCGTTTGTTTCCATTATGTTTCCGTATGATCTTTTAGTGGCATTAAAGTCTAATAGATTGTCAGAATATAATTTGTAGATAATCAGATTAAGGATTATGTGATTTTAGATAAAGCTCTGGATTTGTTAGGCCATTATTATAAAACAGCAAGCTGTGCAGGTTGTCACGATGGGAAATCAGAAAAACATTTAGTGCATATGAGTAAACAGAGCAATGCTAGCTATTCTGTGTTTGTGCTGATCCAGCTGTGTCAGTGTGTGTGTGTGTGTGTGAGACAGATATAAATCTAGTCAGCACATAAAAAAGGCTGAAGGGGGAGGGAGCAACTCAAAGGGAGATTGAAATAAAGAGGAGAAAAGAGGAGGAGGAACAGTTCACTGTGCAGAGGTTTGCATGAGCTCTAAAGGTTTCCAACTGTCGTGGACAATAGGCAAAGCGAGGCGCTGTGTATGACAATAGGCTCTTTGACCCCGGTCAAGCTAGCAGGAGGGAGAACGGGGACGGAGGAGGGGTGCTGAGGGTGTCCCCATCTGTCTCACCAGAGAGAACGTGAATACATCTGGACTCTGATCTGTTTGAGCATATCAGCATGTATTAATGTTCTCCTGACAGTGTTCTGCATAAAGTTACTAAATTTGATCAATTCCAGGCTTAGCTAACAGAGAGGGTTGTATCCAACTAACAATGTAGCTACCTTGACAACGAATGCTTGTATTTGTGCGTCATCTCAGCCTTTGACTAAACTCAAAATATTTTTTCTCCTGTTATTTTCTACAGATTAAAGTGGACACAATAAATCATAATCTGTGTTGTGAAATATTGTGCAAATTATACTTTTCATTTTACAACATAAAATGAAACTTTAAAGGTGTTCTTTCATGTGCGCTACTGGCCATTTTCTGTTTTTAGCTTAGCAACACTGTGTAGCCAACTAAGATTGATACAACAGACAGAACAGCTTACTTAGCATGCAGTAGTCTTCTTATATTAACAGCTGCTTATTAAAACATAAAGCATATGTGGGATTTCTGGCATTATTTTTAATCAGAGCAACATTATAACCAACAAATTCAAATCTTACAAGGTGAATTTCAGGGACAACTCAAAATATTTCTCTTTTTATAACCAAGCATTTTGAATTTTGCTTAAATTCATAGGAAATAGGAGCACATTTATTTATCTACTGACTTTTACTCAAAAGCAGACTTTAGTGAACTGAAATCTACTTTGCATCATTAATTAAACTTGGCTAAATATAGCAACATTTCTTCCTGTTTTTTTCAGCCAAGCCCAAACTAATTTGTGAACTAGATGCCTTTCATTTAAAAAGGAAAATGTGCAAAAGTTTTGGATCTACTTTGATTTACATATTTCTTTTCTACAAAAATTTGGTAATTTTATTTTTTGAAATAAATATTACATACTTTGTTTATTTTTCAGCAGGTAAAAAAAAAATCACAATATCATTTCTTGTAATTTTTGTTTAAACCCACTGATTGTGGCATTGATTTTAAGTAAAATGAAAGAATTTGGGGGTTGGCCTCTTTCTTTGTTATTCCATCTAATTTGTGCAATGCACCAGCACCACTGGAAATCAAACATTCCCCCAGCATAATGCTGTAACCACCATGCTGGACAGATGGTGCAATGTACTCCGGTTTGAGCCTCAGCTAGCTATTAAACATACTTCTTGTTCTTGTGTCCAAATAGCTCAGTTGATGTATGGTCGGACCACTAAACCTTTCTCCATGAGACTTTTGGCTTCTGCTTGTGGACAGCAGCAATTTCAACGAAGCTTGAAGGCGTCAATGTTTCATCAGGGGCTTCTTTATTGATTTGCAACCTCTCACTTCATGGCGACATCAAACTGACAGTACTGCACACACAGACACTAAACTTATACTTATGAACCATTTTTTGATAAACTTGGAATCTGCATTTGTTATTGTTTCCTTTTTTAATTTAACAAATGTAATAAAAAAAAAATGACCTGTTTCCTCTGTGGGACAGGCAGTTATGATTCTCACTGTCAACGGTCCTAGTTTTCAAGTCAGACACTTTTCATTTTGGCGCCACTGCTTGTGCAACACATAAGGTTCCCACCCTTGCAGCTCCCTGTAGAAATCTCATTTCCCTTCCAGAAAAGATAAAACCTTACTTGTCCCTGGAACATTTTACCTCAGTTTACTGCACAACCCAATGTATCTGCAAGAATACACATAAAATGCTGCAATAGTTATTGTAAACTAATTCCTAACTAATAACTGAAGAGTGGGGAAAAAAAGCAATAGATGAAGCTATGAGTAGCAAAGGTTTTTGGCTGTTTTTTGTTATTACCCCATTCCAAGTTCCAGTTCATTCTGGAAGCGACCGATGGCTGGGTTTATAAAACAATGCTCAAGGCTGAAACTACGTCAGCAGACATTAACTGATGGGTGTCTCTCTTATTTTACCTTCCTGTCATCCAGCTTCTCCTGACTGTCAGTTCTTATGACAAAGCTTCTCGTAGTGAGACACTGAGGAGCTTGACTAAGCATCGTTGCTCTTCAAAAACATGTTTATCATGTGGAGAGACAAAACATACACACACACTCACACACACATCCAGGCAGTGCAATTTCAGCTAGTTTGGTTGCAGAATATTGCCTCTTCTCTGTTTTCCCATATATAGCAGACATAGCTGGATTTGTCTCCGTGTCACCATGGGGATTTTTCTTTCACAGGCTGCCGTGACGATAGCACCAGGCCTTGGTGTTTGTCCGTTTAATGCAGTTTTGCAGCGGCAGAGCAAAGCAAGCACCACACAAACACCCCTAACCCAACCCCCCGTCGGACAAAGCAGAGGATTGTGGGACTGTACACCCGTTGCCTTGGTGATGAGAATCAAAGTGACAGCTCTCCTTTAGGAGGAGCGCCCCCGCCTCCTTCCCCTGCCTGCCCCGTCCCCCTCCTCTCAACCCTAGCAGGTGTAAGAGTGTGAGAGACGGAGAGAGACGTCTTTCTTCCCGTTTTGGTCAGCTTCCAGGTCTTCTTGCCTTCTGTCCTTGAGAGTCACTGAAATAAGCAGCACTGTTAGGAAGTCGACGGCTGTAATTTGTGTGTTAGCTTTTAATAACGTCATAAATTGTGAATGCATTGGGACACTGAGGAAAGCTTTTCTCACAGAGGTGCTAGCGAGACATTAAGACGCCGGCGACATTATGTCAGAAAGGAACACATTTAGCAAAGATAATTCAACAAAGACAAACCTTTTTATATCAAAGGAAAACAATTCAGAAGCAGTTAATCAAAAACAAGTTCATGCACATTGGAACAAATCTGCTCTGATCTGATTGGACCTTTGCAACAATCACACTTGCCATTGGTGGGGTCAAAGGGGTCAGATCTAAAGGGTGTAAAATGGTAAATATCTCTGAGTGCCTCGCATGTTCACACAGATGGATGCTCTTTAAGGTCCCCCTATTCCGGGGTTCTTTTTTGTTTACGAGTGACTTTAAGGAGGAACAAGGTGTGCGCCGCAAACAAAGAACCTCATAAACGCCGGTGAGAACCACTTGTGAAATAGCTTTTCTTTTTTTTTCATTCATACAGACCCCCAATGTCTGGCAGAAGGACAAAGGTAGCCTTCAGGGACCCCTAAACCCCTCTGTTACACACGCACACACCCACGCATGCACACACACACACACGCACACAGGCACACCCCTCCCTCACAAAAGAGCTGGTTTCACAGCTGCCTCGAGTCGCCCCCATCCCTCCCCAGTTCCATTATTTTTAATCCCTCCAGTGAAAGCTCCCTCAGTTTCTTCTTTTACCTCTCAAGCCGTCCATACAGGCTCCCCCCCAACTCATACACACTATATACACTCCACAGCACACCGGTCACCCCCTTCACCCGCACACACAGCCCCTCACCCCACTGTCTATGGTTCCACAAAGCCATCAGCTGTCATATCGTCTCTCTGACACATGTGCTGGACTTTAATTATGAAGATCTCAGCCTGGCGAGTGAACACGCCGCTTGCCCAGAGACCAGGGGGTGTAATTACATGTACGGTACAGATGTGATTGCTGTGTTTCTGGTCAGAAGTTGGGCAGCCAGACAGGATTTAGTGTTGGTCACATGATGGGTGAGTTCTTCTTTAATAATGTGGCGTCTGGCTTAGACTGTTCAGCAGAAATAGCACCTTGCTGTGTTGTGTTGTAGGTACAGCTGCATGGATCAGTTTCTGTTTATCCATTGTTATTATAAAGTTTGACATGCTGATAGTGATTTTAGCTAATTCCAATTCAGGAAAACAATTAAAGCATTCTTTTTCTACCATTTTGCCCATTAGCAGTCATCAGTTATTTTTGCTAGGAGCAGATGAGCTGACATCACTATATGAGAGAGCAGCCGCTATAAAACAGGTTTAAAGGTTTAAAGCAAAGATTCAAGATTTATGATTTTGAACTATTTTTAGCATCTTTTATTAGCAGTTTTGCATACTTGAATCAACTAGCAATATAAAAACAGCAATCTCTGTGTTTATTTTAGACGGTGTAGATCCTCTATCTTCAGGCTGCCTACTTCTCTATTTCCATGCTTGGACCAAACCGAGGTTGAAAGCTCAAAAGGATAAAACAGAGTACCATTTCTTCACCTCTGAGCCTATCTCTCTCAGGCTGCGAGAGGGTCTCGACATGTCGTAAGAAAATACAAGTTCGTGGACCTTTAAACACCTAAGTGTCCCAAAAATAGATAACTTTAAGTCATCTGCCTCAATTAATAGCTTCCATTCCAAGCAGTGTAGCAATTGGTATCATGTGTTTACTGACTGGAAAAGGATTAGATTTTTGAGTTTACAAGTGGCCATCAGCAGTCAGGGTCGATAACGCGGACATTTACCAATTCCAGTCAATTTCTTGGTCCATATTTTATTGTGGATTATTATAGAAGAAAACAAAGATACCGAAAAATAATCATTTGCACACTTAATCCTAATTCTCTGTTATTTCTACAGTTTTCACCTTAAATAACTCTTCTCTGCTACACTGTATTCTCTTCCAGCAGTTATCCATTATTCCATGTGATTCATCTCATCAATGAACTCAAGCCTCTTTCTGTCCAACTCTGCTTTCATCTGCCTCCAGTCTGCAGCCGTCTGTTGCCGTAAATCATACCACCGCGTTCCATATGGTTGTCGTTAATACAGATGAGGTCACACTTCCAGTCAGACCCCACCCTCACATGTGCTCACATGCATGTCCAGAGTGACACACAGAACTCATACAAACACAGACCCAGAAGGAGGTCATATGCACGGTTTGCACGTTCATGTCCTGATATATGCTCCAGCTCTGGCACTGATTCGTTGCAAGGAGGGAGGCATATAGATAGAGGAAGACAGGGAATTAATTGGTGTTTTAGCTGATTGCTAATTGCCCCCTTCTTCCACCTACTTACTCAGAACTGGTCAAAGGCGAAACATGGAGATAAACTCCTCCTCCTGGCGCTCTTGGAAACGTGTTTCATTTCCTCCTAATTATATATGACAATCTTTTTGTTTTGACCACATCTTGACACTTACAAAAATACTCAAGAGACACGATTCTGATGTCCAGTAAGCAGCAGAATGGACCATCAGGGGTATTCTCCCAGAACATACCATTTTATTGTGAAGTCGTTTAATTTTACAGGATGTTTTGTGATCTTATCTGGGTTAGAAAACAGAAAATTTACTTTTTCTTGGACAAAAAACAGCAACTCATTACGGTGGTTTCCTTTTCTTCTTTATAATATGAATGTACCTTATCCAATCATCAGTCAGCTAATAATTAGTAACCTTACAGAAAAGCTTAAATATTTTACAGTAAGTCAATGAAAACACTTCATAATCATTCATAATCATAGGCAGCTGTTTGCCATAATTTACAGTCATATGAAAATACATTATTTACAAAAATTTTAAATCTCACCCTCACTTCACTCAACCCACTCCTACACACACTTTTAGAGATAATTTATGAAACCAATGACACTGTTTTTGTGCACATGTGAATATTTGATTTTGTTACTTTGCTGTCAATATTTACGTTTTTTTATACATTTCAGGTATGTGTGCTGTGCATTGCTTGTGGTTTGGTCAGTTTGTTAAAAAAGCAGAAGGCAGGGAATTCCCAGGCTGTGTGCTGTTTTATTTGGCTTCAGTCTAAATTATGTCATAGGGAGGAGGACAAGTACAAGCAAGAACGCAGAAGAATGATACGATGTTCAGCATATTTGACCTAGATTCAAACGTGAGATTCTGTCAAATATATTCTGTAAATCTCATGGAGTAAAAACACGTTTTTCTTCAGTTTTATTTATGAAGTTTTTGAATATATTTGTTAGATTTCAGGTAATAATTGCTGTTTAACATCTTGGTATCTTGATTTGGCAAATACATCAACTTGAAATGTAATATTTTTCATTATGGGATGTAAAACTCTGCATCAGTAAATATTTGCATTAGTCATTCTCATTTAATTCCTGACAGAAAAACAGTTGTTGGTGATGTAATATGTCTTAGAAAACATTTTCTTGGACAACACTCACGTTGGACCTTACTGGATTACAAAGAAGCAGCCTGCCCTCTATTTGGTTATAGATCCTATTTCTAACTGTGTCAAACGTTAGTGTGAATTACAGTAATAGGTATCTCCTGGAGCCAGAGTTTTATTGCTTTCCAATGTTGATTTATGTCACTTTGGAGGAAAATCTCAGGCGGGTTTACTGTCAGTGCATGCAGGAATGAGCTGCAGCCGTGAGTTTAGGAATAGCTGTTGATGTTATGGTGGATTTTACGCCTATACTCAGTTTCTCATGCTGCATGTCTTCACGGCAGAGCCAGGCTCACATAAGTCTGAACAAACATGATCTCAGAGGCGCAAATAAGACAAGAAACATGCTCTTTTACACACACACACACACACACACACACACACACACACACACACACACACACACTCACACTGCAGATCCAGCTGTAGAAAATGGGGAGCAGATTTTGTATGATGATGATGTAAAGGACCAGGCATGCTGGTCTCCATGGATGACAAGTTTTGTTGAGTAAATGTTCAGAGTACATGCAACTGTGTGTGTGTGTGGGGTCATTCTCTGGTGTATGAGCCCTTATGCAGGGGTCGCCACAACAAGTCCATACAGAGTTAGCAGAATTTTTACGCCAAAGGCATTTTCTGACACAAAAGGGAATCGAACCCGGGTTTCATACGAGATGGTTCTTGAAAACAGTTGGGAATCTTTAGGGTTATGTTGCAAAATTGTGCAACAAACGTCTCGTAATATTTTTTACATGTTTGAAAGAAGAGTTTAATCGGGCTCAAGCCACAGTCACTGATGGCTAATTTCTGGAACTCGTAAGGTTTAGTCTTTGCAGTCAAACAAGAAATGTAAAACAAATATCAGCATCACAGAGCTTATAAGGTTCAGAGAATAAAAGCAGGTGTGTGTGTGTTGCTGCATGTAACACTCAAACAGAGCATGGCTGACGCTACAGGCTGCATTACATGATGTCATGAGGTGCGAGTTTGGCGTAAAGGGGAGGTGATGGTGCTCTGCTCAACATCAAACACCCGGTGCTTGCAAAGCTGTGAAAACGCCCATGAGGTGAGACAGGTATTCTCATCGTGTCGCTCAGCTAGACTCCACAGACGCTCTGACAGACATCTGCTTGAGCTCTGTGTTTGTGGGTGAGTCACAAGAAAAGAGTGTGTTGGGTTGAGAGAAAGAGGAGAGAAATGAGATGAAGTAAAAGGAATGTAAACTGATAAAGTTGAAATAGTCTTTTAAAGAATGTAAGACATGGTATATTAATTATAACCTGACATTAACATACTAATTGTACTGTAATACTATTGTTAATTATAGTATTTAATTTATCAAGGAGATTATAACATTCAGTGTTATATTTTATTAAATATAATGAAGAATTTTAGATACCTTGTTTATGGCTTTATGCTTTTTGTTGTTTTAGCTATTCAATGGTAAATCCCACAAAAAGGGAAAAAACAGAACTCAACAGTCCGACTTAACTGTTTTCTTTCTCTATTGGAGGATTGTTTATGCCTCTGACTGCCAACATAGTCTGGGATAAACTAGGTGCTTCCATAGGATCTAAGAAGGAAAATAAATCATCATAAGTGGGCACACTTCTGAAAAGGCAGGATCTTTGTCAGTGTGCTGCACCCCGAGGTCACGCTGTGCAATGCTCCAAGAAATACTTAAAAACCCAAAAGCTCCATCTTAGACTCGATGGGGCTCGTTTAGGATGTTGAATGCTAACGTTTTTGATGGAACGTTTGGGAAACAAGTATGAATTGTTTTGAAGGCTTGCAATAAGAAAGCTTATTCTCTCTAAAAAGAATACTATAGCATGACTTGGGTTTGCAAAGTTGAATTTTTGACCGACAGTTACCAAAGTATCCTTGACCATAATGCACAGTAGCATTTTTGGAGAAAACCAAACAAAGCATAAAAGCACCAACACCTCGAACCAACTTCCAGGCATGGTGGCGGAGGGGTGATGATATGGGCTTGTTTGCACACACAAACCTGAGCTCCTTGCTGTTGTTAAGTGGACCATGAACTCCGACATCTGTCTGAGAGTCTAAGCTTGCCTCAAACTGGGTCACCAGGAGGGTAATGATCCCAAACTGTGTTGGTCCACAGCCGCTAATAGTATTGTCATATGAAACACATTACATCAGATGTAACTGCGGTGCCTAACAGATAAGCCCTAAAATGAGTTTATGTATAAGCTAATAGACTCATATATCCTCTACACAAAACCCTACCTCATAAAGCCTCAATCATGTGTTAAACAAGTGTTTGCAGGGTTTACACTTAAATAGCCCTTACATGTGAAAGACAAAATGGTCTCAGAGGAACAGAAACATGATGAAGGAAACAAAACATGTTTCCTTTTTTGGTCTTCTGCATAAATACCTAGTGTTTTTGATCCAGTCTTAATCACTGGCATTACAATGTGAATTAAATTAGGTATAATTTTGGTTTAAGTAGTTCATGTTGAATGGAGGTCAATGTCCTAGAAAGGGTTTACTAAGCATGAGGGAAAAACAGACAAACAGTCGGATAAAGAGAGATGCTGACAGCAGAAATGGGGCAGCTGACGGAGAAACAGGACGGTTGGAGTCACCCGGGGGAGCAGAGTTGGATTTGGGGGGGATTTTAGGCTGTAGTGAGGGGACAAGGAGGCTTAGACCAGCTGACTCTGTTCTCTTAACACACACACACACACACACACACACACACACACACACACACAAACAAAAGCCACAGATGGAAAAGCACATTAACAACACTCAAAAATATGAAAATAGAGCAGTAAAGTAACATATGTAAGCACAAATGCTTAGGTTTTAAAGATGTGTATGCATGAAAAAGCACAAAAAAACCATTAAAAAGACATGGAAAATGATCACATACACACATGCTTACAAACACACCACAGAAGAGGCTGAAGGGACTGTTTTGATAACTTTGAGGCACCAAAGTACAAGGCATTGTGTGTAGAAGGGCAGCAGAAGGGGTATAATGGTTGAAAAAGGAATTGACTCTGAGACATGAGACTATGGTTGTTTTTTTAACCTCTCAAGTTTGGTTTAATTTCTAAGAGGAAATGTTGTTAAAAAACATGTTTGAGCAAAGAAAGAGATGAGGTGATGCATGAAGGATGAAAAGATAAGAAATGCAACAAATGAGGTGAAAGTCAGGAATGTTTATGCCCTCTTTCCTTTTTCTCATTATGTTGCTACAATAACTCAAGGTGCATTTGAGAAAGATGTCTGCCTTCATGGTGTCTGCATCCGAGTATGTGCAATGGTGTAAAATCAGGACAGTGTTGAACTCGTTTGGCTGGAACAGGAATTCACACGAGGTCCAGTTACTTTCACCAGTTCTCAGAGGACACAAACGAGCTGTGTGTGTGTGTGTGTGTGTGTGTGTGTAAGACAGACGAGTAAGAGAGTGATTAGGCGTGTGTATATATAGTTGTCAGTGGTGACACGGTGACATGTGCATCTTTCTAGAGAGCTGGGTAGCAGAACTGACTGTGTGAGTGCATCTGCATTCTTTCCATACGTGTGTGAGTGTGTAAAAGAGCTCTTGCAATGTTGTTGTTTAATGGCATGAGACGAGAATATGCATGCGTAATCCCCAGGGAAGACCTGAATGGACCACGTTCGTCCAACTGTTGCCCATTCCAGTCTTTTCCAGTGTAAACCGTCCGTTTTGTATCATTTCAGTGACACCTGTTCACCTGTGGAAGCAGGCACCAGGTTTTCAGCATGTAGTGGGAGTAATTGATATGCAGAGACTTACATTGGTGTTTTGTCACCACGGGAAACGAAATAGTATGCTCGTGTGTTTATGCACGTCAAATAGTGCGGATACTGTACCTCTCAAGAGTACATGCCCCTGTTAAAATACCAAGTTCTTGTGATGTCACAAAATAAGACCATAATAAATGATTTCAAAACTTTATGTGAATGTTAATTTTAGCTAGTACAAGACAAGTGACAAGTTTATTAGAGTAAAAAATTTTAAAAAGAAAAAGCAGCAATAAACTTTGTTGCACTCATGTGCCCACCCTTAAACAAATACTGTATCAAAACTGAATCAAACATCTTTTGATTCCGTTTTTGCATCTACTTGATGTCACACTTGTCAATTATAATGAATCTCATGAAGCAGATAAAAAGTTCACTTGTCCTACAAAGATGTATCTGGCATTTGGTCATTTGCATACTTCAGCTAAAGCATGTTTGCACAAACACCTCATGCCAATGAGAAGCAAGGTGATGCATGTGTGATGATATGGGCTTAACCCTTCTGTACAGTTTGCAGAGAGTTTCTAAAGGATCAACATTATCTCATTGTACAAAGGTATCAGTCAGCAGAAATGTACAAACAAAAATCAGCAGTATTATATTTATACGATGGAAGAGTGAAGGCTGCCACCAATAATTGGGGAACATGTGGAACAACTGTGGCTTTAACGTAAGCTGGACTTTTCTGCAGAATTCCAGAGAAGGCAAACTGGTCAGGAGCCCTACCAAGAGGCTGACTGGTTGATCTGCAGGAATTTTAAACGAGGACTGGCTGTGTTCAACGTTTGACTACAATTTCTCCATATTTCTGGACTAAGGAGTAGGATTGGCAAGACATAATTATTTTTCTTTTTTTTTAAAGAAAGCACACAAGGCTAAAATCTCTAAAAACACTGTGGGAGACACTGTGTTTAATGCAGAGGTGGGTAGTAACTAGTTATTATCTTGATATCTTGGCTACTCTGCCTCCTCTAGTTACTTCCTTGAATTACGGACAAATATGTTATAACCAAAAATGTTAGACTTCTTGTTCAGAAACAAGCTTCATTGTTTTAACGTTATTTTCTATCTGCTGAACCTGTTGAGCCATTTGGAGGTCAGGTGAATATACAGTAAATAGTAGATATTGTCTCTGGAAGTACTTTGTACTTTACTAACATGTATACATGAACTACTATAAGTGCTTGTTTAAAAAGTTTTATGTTTTGGATATATGGAAAGGTGTGTTTTTCTGCCCAAATTTCTTATTTTGTAATGATGTGATTTATTTTTACTCATTTTTCTATTTTAAATACTAGAACCTGCACATAATTGCATATGTTTTCTGTATGATTACATCATTTTCACAAAACAGTACTACTCAGTAGCCTTTTTACCAAATACCTTTTTACTTATATCTGAGCAAGCTACTTATTACTTGTCCTTCAGTGAAAATGGTTGAGGTAGTGCTTACTTGACCACAGTTTGTAGCGATCCTACCCACCTCTGGTTGTATGGTTTGAAGTAACTAAACTTTAAGTTTTGGTCAACAAGTTAAAAATGTCCTCACAGAATCATAGATTTGGAGAACCTTTGCAAGGACAGGTTTGCAAATATTGTCAAGTAAAGATGTAGGATGCTGATATTACTAAGTGATTTAACAAAGCATAAGTTTTATGGACATGCAAACATGCAACTCAGTTTGTCTTACAATCTGTTTTTAAGTTTCAGGATAAATTTTGAAGATATGGAAAACATTTTGATATACATTGAAATACAGGGCTGTGTACTCTTTTTGAGGGCCACTGTGGATGGAAACTCTTTTGGAATTAATGCAACTTAGAGTCATGTAAACAATTAAATTTCCTTACAGTAGATCATCAATAGATCACAGAACAAGTATGTTAAATCATCAGCTGTCAAAGTGGGTAAAATGTTAGTCAGGTACAACAAGAGCAAAACTGCAAATATACAGAAAGGCAACGAGACACAATGACTAGCATCCGCTGATGTTGGGACAAAACAATGATTGGTTGCTCTCCACAAAAACAACAATCTTAGAAGGAGCATAATAACAAATACATTACTTCAAACTTGATATAAGGAGACACAAACCATCAAAGGTACTTATTACTGCAGCTGCTTGTCAATGAATGAAGCAGCCATATTGGATTTTGTTGTTTCTGAATTCAAGCTGCATTTCGGCTGATTTCTCTTGATTTAGAAGTTGGAAGTTCTGATTCCCAAGTCCAGCTGCATAAGAAAGTTGTTGACTGTCTTGTAATAACTTAAAATAAAAACAACAATTGTAACCATATTTTGACATATTTTATCTGATTAATTTATTCCAAACATAGAAATAGGAAAACAAATGTTGTTTAGCTGCCTTTATTGTTGGGTTTGAGGATTTGCTTTTGATAGTAAAAGTAGGGATTCACAAATGCCCCATTTTCCACCAATGATTCAATGATTCAGTGATTCAGAGGCCATTCTGGTTCCTGTACAGGATTTCAAACTGGCGTTGTTTCCACTGAAAAAAGAGGTGCCAGGGTGCAAACTATGGTTCAACTTGGAACCACCGCAGACTACTTGATTTTTTTGCATGAACCGTAATGTCACCTGTGGGCAGGTCCAAGGTGGAAACGATATGGTGGCGTATTATCCTTTTCTGTATTAACTGTGGAGTTTAAATGTTCTCTTTTTGCATTAAAGGAACATCTGTAAACACAAAACGCTTGCAGGTCATCAAGCTCCGCCATCTTGGTGCAATGTTATCCTTCTGTGTTGCGTGACGCCGAAGGACAGCGCATGCTGTTGATGAGACGGGCTTGGTTCCCAAAATGGGTGGAAATATGTGTTGGTACCAAACTTTGAAAACATCAGAACCAAACTGGTTCAAGATAGAGAGTTCTTTTGGTGGAAATAGTTTCTTAAAAGGCTCCTAAACATTTGTTTTAAAAATATCTCCTTTGACATCTCTTTTTTTACTAAACTTACGTTTTGCATGTAAGCTACAAAATGCAACTGACAAGTTTATTTTGCAACCAATCCTTGATCATGTGTTCATGTTAATATTTTCACAGACAATTTTCGTTTTCTTAAAATCTTTTTTTATTCATTTCTATATTTGGTTAAAATCTAACAAAGGCTATTTCTCCCTTAGGGAGATGAAAGATGACAGAATGAGCTTACTCCAATTCTTCACTAGACTGTTGCATGTTCAACATGTTCCTGCCTGTCAGCCATCTGCTTCACTTAAATGTTTGTTAGGTTCACTCCACCCATCAAACTATGACGTCATTCAAACATGTTTTCAGCAAAGATTTCTATTTTACCCAGTTATAAGGGTCAAGGGAGAGAAGAACGAGAAGTGGAGGTAGAATGACTGAGAAAACAAGAAGAAAGTGAGATTGGCCAGCAGATGAGAGGCAGAGGAGGCCAAAGAGGGGGAAAGAAATGTGGGGAAAATCAGGGGAGAGGCCAGTCATGGCATCTTTTCAGCTGTTTGCTCAGCATGGGCCGGGTCACTTGGGCAACAATTGCTGTGCTGCCAAGGAAGTGAAGACAAGAAGGGAGGGAGGAGAGGGGGATGATGGGAATCAAGTGAAGGGAGGCAAACAGGGTGCATGTTGGAGAGTAGTTGTGAGAAAAAGCTGATTCAAAGCATTGGTCACTTGATACAACACTAAACACATTAAATACAATAAATATACCGAGATTTAAACCTACATTGAATACAGAACAGAAAACAAAATTGTCACAAAGTTCAAGTTTTTGATGCCTCCTTTTAATGAAGTTTCAGCTTTATGCCTTATTTTAGGGCTAAATGTTGTGTTCTTGTTGCATAAAGATATAAACACAAGTGGATGATTATGAAGCGTGCACATAACCAACAGAGTGATTAGCTAAGCAGAGAACATGGAGGGAAAAACTGGACAAGTAGCAGCTCCAACTGAGTTACATCAGTTCAGAGGAATTCCTGCCTTTTCTTCCAGCTCCTTTTGTTATTCTTTAGAGCAGGTCGCCTTATTCTTCCCATGTCTCAGGCACTCCGCCACTGCCGGACCTCTGGACAGATAAAAGGGGAGGGGGAGGAGAGGAAGGAGGTGGGGGAGAATGAGGGAGCAGAGCGAGAAAGGGGGAGAGCAGAAAGGAAAGGGGCTGACAGGAAGCTGGGTTTTTACTATTTCATTGTTCCATCGTATTAACAGCAAGTGAGACAACATTGAAAATGACTGCAGAACCTGATTTGTGTTTGGACTGTTTTGATCCTGTGGAGCTTCCTGAGTTATCAGAAATATTAGCTTCATCTAAACCTTCAACTTGTATGTTAGACCCAATCCCAACCAAATCATTTAAGGAAGTGTTCCCTCTGATTACCAGCCCCATTTTAGATATGATTAATCTATCTTTAGTAAATGAATATGTACCACAAGTTAGCTGTAATTAAACCTTTACTTAAGAAACCTTCGCTTGATCGAGATGACTTGAAAAATTACAGGCCTATATCCAATCTTCCATTCTTATCTAAAATTCTTGAGAAAATAGTTGCTAATCAAATGTGTGAGCATTTACAGAACAATGACCTGTTTGAAGAGTTTCAGTCAGGTTTCAGAGCTCATCATAGCACTGAAACAGCTCTGCTGAAAGTCACTAATGATATTCTTATGGCCTCAGATAATGGACTTGTGTCTGTTCTGGTTCTGTTAGATCTCAGTGCTGCATTTGATACAGTCGATCATAATATTCTCTTAGAAAGGCTGGAATATGCTGTAGGGATCAGGGGAACAGCGCTAGGCTGGTTTAAATCTTATCTGTCTGACAGATTCCAGTTTGTTCATGTAAATGATAAATCATCTTTAAACTCCAGGGTTAATTATGGAGTACCACAGGGTTCAGTACTTGGGCCAATTCTCTTTACTATATATATGCTTCCAATAGGTCAAATTATCGGGCAGCATAGGATAACTTTTCACTGTTACGCTGATGATACTCAGCTTTACTTATCCATAAATCCTGATGAACCCAACCAGTTAGATAGACTACAAGCATGTCTTGAAGATATAAAAACTTGGATGACGTTAAATTTTCTGCTTCTAAATTCAGACAAGACAAAAGTTGTCGTCTTTGAACCGGAGTCTTTAAAAAAGAAACTGCTTAGTCAATCACTTAACCTGGATGGCATTAAATTGACCTCCAATAATAAAGTAAAAAACCTTGCTGTTATTTTTGACCAGGAGATGTCATTTAAATCCCATATTAAACAGGTTTCTAGGATTTCCTTCTTTCATCTCCGGAACATTGCCAAAATTAGAAATATCCTATCCAGGAGTGACGCTGAAAAACGAGTCCATGCATTTGTTACTTCAAGGCTGGACTATTGTAATTCTTTACTATCAGGATGTCCACAAAATGCAGTTAAAAGCCTTCAGCTGATTCAAAATGCTGCAGCAAGAGTTCTGATGAAAATTAAAAAGAGAAATCATATTTCTCCTATTTTAGCTTCCCTTCATTGGCTCCCTGTTAAATCCAGAATAGAATTTAAAATTCTCCTCCTCACATATAAAGCCCTTAATGATCTAGCTCCATCATACATCAGAGATCTGATTGGTCCATATGTTCCTAACAGAGCACTTCGTTCTCAGACTGCAGGTTTACTGGTGGTTCCTAGAGTCTCTAGAAGTAGAATGGGAGGCAGATCCTTTAGTTATCAGGCTCCTCTCCTGTGGAACCAGCTCCCAGTTTTAGTCCGTGAGGCAGACAACCTGTCTACTTTTAAGGCTAGGCTTAAAATTTTCCTTTTTGATGAAGCTTATAGTTAGAGTGGCTTAGTTTATCGCGGAGAGAGCCTTCCTCCCTCCCTGTTGGTTGGAGTAAGGGGGAGTCAGGTTTAGCCTAAACCGGCTCAGTTATGGTTGAGGTGCAAACACACCCTCCATTTCTGCTACCTGTATGACCCCTTCTCTTTTCCAATGGTTATAATCAGTCTGACAGAGAGAGGTCTCCCAATCAGATGGCCGCTCACACTGAGCCTGGTTCTGGTTCTGCTGGAGGTTTCTTCCTGTTAAAAGGGAGTTTTTCCTCTCCACTGTTGCTACATGCATGCTCAGTATGAGGGATTGCTGCAAAGTCAACACCAGTGATTGTCCACTGTCTCTACATGCTCATCCAGGAGGAGTAAATGCTGCAAGTCACTGACTGGATGCAATCTGCTGGGTTTCCTTACACAGAAAAACATTTTATCCAATTTGAATAAATAACTGAATCTGACTGCACTGTTAAATTGTTAGGATTAATTGGAATGTATGTACCTGACTTTGTGAAGAGCCTTGAGACGACATGTGTTGTGAATTGGTGCTATATAAATAAAACTGAATTGAATTGTATTTAAAGTGCCTGAACTTTATGATAGAGTTGTGCTGCATAGTTGGCTCCCTGTTGTTTGGATGATGCAGTGTACTTTTGTTTTCTTTCCAAATCTTGTGTCCTTCACATTCCTGCTCACCATGGACCATGGCCCAAATCTAATGCAACACTCCTTTCATGATTAATTCACAAAACCTGATGTGCAGTAATGCCATCATCAGAGAAAATGGTTCTTGTGGGGAACAAAAGTTGTTTTTTTTCCGTAGCATTTGACTTTTGCATCACTGTTTTGGAACAAAAAAACTGTGGAGGGAGAACACAGTTATACATGACATTTGGGCAAATAACGATGCAATCTGCTGGGTTTCCTTAGATAGAAAAACTTTTTATCCAATTTGAATAAATAACTGAATCTGAGTGCCCTGTTCAATGATTAGGATTAATTGGAATGTATGAACCTGACTGTTGTGAAGAACCTTGAGACAACATGTGTTGTGAATTGGCGCTATATAAATAAACTGAATTGAATTGAATATAATCATAAAAACACATCAGGTATTTAATGCAACGTTTCAGTACTTCCACCATTCTATTGTATTAGCTATTTACACACATAAAAACACAAACTTTTTTAAATCACTGTCTGATTTTAAATGCATTATTGGTATTACAATTATTTATATTTCATGTATCTTAGAATAGGGAGAGAGACCAGTTTTTAGGATGTTTTTTCTTCATATTGTTTCTATATATTCATATCCAGAAGCCTACATACACAAAGAGTACAGAGCATTTAATTAATTAGGGAATCCCAGCAGAACATGTCATGGCTTTGTTAGCTTCTGATTTCTGAATTCACAACACCTCAAACACACTGCTTCCTTTTGTGACATTATGGAAAATGACGAAATTATCCAAGACATCAGAGAGGCTGTGGACCTCCACAAGTCTGGCTCATCCTTGGGTAGAGTTTCCTGAAGCCTGAAGATGTCCCGTTCCTCTGTTTAAAGATTTTTTCACGTCTATAAACAGCATGGGAATGTCCAGCCTTTTAACCTTTCAGCAACCGCACGGGTCCCCTTTTCCAAAGATGAATATATTGTATTTTGGTGCAAAGTGTGCACATCAGCTCTAGATAAAAAGCAAAATATCTTGTAAGAAAGACATTATCCACAGCAAAATGAGTCCTTAACCAACATGGCCTGAAACGTAAACCAAGCCAAGTTTATTTAGATTATATTTCCACAATAAGACAACTCAAGGTGTTTTAAATGATGAAAACATATAAAAATACATAGCAATGCCATAATAAAGGAACGAGAAGACAAGTTGTGGTGCAGAAGAACTGAATGCTGCTTCTCATTGTTTGGTTCTGGTTCTGATGATGCAGAGTAGACCTGACCAGAAGACCTGAGTGGTCTGGAAGGATGATACAACAGCAACAGATCTTTAATGTATTAACAGAAGTATTTTAAAGTCTATTCTCTGAGGTCCGGGGAGCCAGTGGAAGAACGTTAGAACTGGGCTGATGTTCTCTACTTTGTTAGTTCTAGTGAGGAAGTGGACACCAGCGTTCAGCTGCAGCTGTCTGATGGCCTTTTTAGGCAGATCTGTGAAGACGCTGTCGCAGTAATTAATTCAACTAAAGATAAACACATGGATGAGTTTCCTAAGATCCTGCTGGGACATTAGACCTTTAATCCTAAAAATGTTCTTCAGGTGATAGAACCCAAAGTTCAGGCCTGATCTGTGGATTTTAGCTGTTTTTAACCGATGCTGTGTGCTGAGTCTTGATTGACTCGGTGAGGAAGAAGGCAGTACTCAAAAAGCAACATAAAATAACAGATTACAGTTTGCAAATGCACAAACTAGAGAAAGAATGCAATCCCATTGGTAAAGTACGGGGAGGCAGTATCATGTTATAAGGGTGCATTTGAATCATGAAGAAAGAGCATTATGTGGCAATAACAAACTTCTAAATACATCAGACAGGAAGGTGAAGCTTGGGCACAAATTAGTCTTTCTAAAGGAAATTACCTTAAGCATACGGTTAAGGTGAACCAGGTGGCCTACAACCCTGACCCAGTTACACCAGTTCTGACTGGAGGAATGGGCCAATATTCCAGAAAACTATTTTGAGAAGTTTGTGGGATGATGCTCACAACATTTGACCCAAGTCATATCATTTGTTTATGTGCAAATCCCTTTCTGATCTTTGTTTTGCTTTTCTTCCCCACCACGAACTTGCCTTCAGCTGCAATAAATGTTGTAAAGTGGAAGGACACAAACCTTTGACATGGGGGCGTTCTCTCCTCCGCCTCATCATATCAGGATACCAGATGAACACTTTTGTTTTTCTTGTCATTTTCTTTAAGGCAGTAAAATCCAGTAGAGTTGCCCTCAGGCTGGCTGTATGCAATAAGTCCAGAGTTTAATAGAGTTTCTTCCTAATTGACCATAAGTTTGCCTGGTGTAAAACAATGTTACAGCCTGGGGGGGAGGGTTAGTGTGTAATACATGCCTGTAAATTCTTATGAGGCAGATAAACTCTTGGCACTTTCACATTTACATCTACAGTAGCTCTTTTTTGTCCGTATATACTCTTGCCTTTGTTCTTTCGCTTTAAAAATTCTCATTGTCTTCCAGTTCCTTGCTCCTTTAACTGCCATTTCCAACCTTTTCTCCTCCTATCTGTCTGTTCTTCCTTCTGTAATTTTCATTCTTTCTCTCACTTCCTCCTCCTCTTCTTTCTGTCCTGTTCTCTCTTTAATGATGACTTGGTCGACTGCAGAAGAGAACAGGTCCAAGTTTCCTTACTGTGCCTGATTACATCAGCACATGCAGTCCTGCACACACAAACACACACACACACACACTTCATTCAGTTCACGCTATTCACTTTTTGGAAGAACTTCTCATGACTTCACCAACATCTGCCCAGCTGCATAAAACAGTGTGTGCTTGGGGGACATTCACCATGTTTGTATGATCTATCTGTCTATATATTAATACCCCCTTCACCCTAAACAAGTGTAAACAGTGACAATAAAATATAATTAAAGCTGCAAGCAGCATTGGGAGGCTCTTGCATCCAGACAGGCCTGGCGCTGAATTCTGCACGTCACCTCTGTGATCAAGCTTTCTTATGATCGTCGATCATGCAGAGTTGTGCTCCGGCAAGAAGCATTAAAAGTTTGGCAGAAATCTGACCTTCTTGACAGAATCTGCACTCACTTCCTGTCTGGTGGTGAAGAAATAATGAAGACTTCCTGTGGTGCTTTGAAACTGTAATCCAAAATTAGTTTGGCTTATTAGTGAAAGTTTAAAACTCCTGGAGGGAGTTTTAAACGGGGCTAAAGTGATGTCATTATTTGACTGTGCCAACGTGCTCAGCATTGGTCCACGATGATGCATATCAAAATTTAAATGGATCCAAGGTAGACAGAGCATTTGAAGTTTCCTAGGGGGTGTCGTTGATCCAACTTCTATTGTAATCCAGGAGAGCTGTTTGGGGGTTGACAAAGATCAACCATATTCACTTTGGACCTGTGGAGCTTGGACCAAGGCTCCAAGAGATTTATTTGTAGGTGCTGTGAACTTACATAGGGGTAATAAATATCACAATCCTCAGACCAAGCATGGCTTAGGGTTGATTTTTTAATATCTTCTAGTAGGAGTTGTGGAGGAAATAGGCCACGCCCCCCAAACATTTCACTAGATCTCTTTTGGTGACTGGACTAGGATCAGTCATATTGAATTTGGTGCAGATCAGATGATATATTTGGAAATTATAACCAAACGTATGGCCATGGCGTGAAGTCAAACTTTGCCACTGCCACACCCTCCAGCGTACAGTCTCTTTGCTCAAGAAGAAGTTAGACCAAGTTGTTATCTGCCTTCTGACTCACTTTCAAGTTGATTCGGTCAAGAGGGTCAGAGAGGGACCTTTCTAAGTGAAAAAGGTTACTTCCTGTTTTCAGGGGGCGTGGCTTTGATGATGTCATCATTTAACCACATAGGATTGTTGGTCACCTGAGAGGGATCAATAATACCAGGCTTGGTCTAATTCAGTCTAAATGAAAGTCATAGCTGTTCAAAATGTTTGGCGAGAAGGCAACTTTGAGGCCTGGCCCCGCCCCTTCAACATCCTCAGAAACTCACGATTTCGATAACTTTTAATCCCCCATGCCTTAAATGCATATTAATCACATATTAAGTCGATAGCTCCAAATCCCTAGGAGGAGTTCGTTAAAGGTTGCAGCGCTTTGCTACTGGGGCCTAATTAAATGAAACGGGAATGATTGTGATATGGATCAGGATCTCAATTTATTTCACTCAGCTGGTTTGAATTAGCAGAAACTAGTATTTTTCTTCAGCGATTTGGTCATTTTGTCTAATAGTCACACTGTTAATGTTGTAAGAAATAGTGTAAGGTAGAGCCTGCTTCTGGCTGGAGATAAGTTCCAGCCCTCCCATGACCCATGAAGGAGAAACAGGACGGATTTTTCTTATGTTGCCACATGCTAGCATGGGGTATTTTACTTTTCCAGTACCTGACCATCTGGGGATGATTCTTCAATGCTTTATACACAGTCTATGACACAGTCTATTTCCTTGCAGTACCAGATATGTGTTGCTGTGAAACTCCTGTCAGAGTTTTTCAACATGTCTAAAAGCCATTGAGCCATCTGATTTAGCAGGAGATCAGATTACTTTTTCCAGTATCCAGAGACTAGAAAGATGATGCTGAAGCAGCGTAACCTCATACTATATTAAAAAACAAGGCAAATATGTAGTAGTGTGGCGTGATTTTTAATTGGACTGATTTTTATAGGAGGGAATTAGATAAAACTGGAATATAACTTGAATAAATTAAAGTGCATTTTTTTTAAATGAATTGGATGCAGCTGAGATGTAACTGAACTGAATTAAAGTGGATTTATTTGGACTTATTTGGATGGATCTGGAGCATAACTGGACAAGACTGGAACTGGGCTGAATTGGGTTCAGTTTAATTCAGTCCAAGCCAATTTAAATGTAACCCTAACCTACCAAAAAAGCTGTTGGTTTGAGTTGTCTGCTCAAAGAATTACAATTATTACCATAATTTAAGTTAAATTAAAGCACTCAATTGTTATTTGGAATAAATAAGAATTGGAAATAATTGTATTGAATGAAAATTTACTAGGAATAAATCAGATGGAGTTGGATAATAATGGCAGAGAACTAGGATGTACTTTGGTTTTAATAAATTGTATATTTTAATTTCTATATGGTCATAGATAGACTTCATTAGATGGTGTTTGTTTAGAATGGCTGGTTTAGTGTTTTTGTTTATAGTGTTTTTGGAATGATTTGGGGCATTGTCATGTTATAAATCAACAGGACTGAACTAGCTTAAATTTATCTCATTTCAACCCTATTGGAAACTGTATTTTTAAAGCAAGTGATAAATTTAGTTGGCTTTTGCAGAACAGACTTCACTTGTTTTATGAAACAAATGGAATTGGTCTTTTTAAGTGTTAAATTAAAATTTGCAGCATTTATTTGGAATAAAATTAATGGAACTGCAGTGATTAATGAATTACATCAGATTGAATTAGTGTCCTTTTTTTGTAAAGTGACTAAAGAGGACTATTAATGAGCACTGGTCCTACATAAATAAATTCAAACTGAACTGAAAAATTCATCCGCTTGCAGTATGTGTACCCTGCTGCCGAATCCAGCATGACTTCATCTATCCCTGAGTGGGTGTGTTTGGTTGCTCACCTCTGTTTTTCTTCCAGCAAACTCTCACCCTAATAAAACATCACTGAGGTCTGTGCGGTCATTTCCTTTGGGTTATTAATATGTCAGTCAATGAATTCATCCTTCTCCTGGTCTGTTGGTCTCATTGTCAGCTCGTCTTCTTTCATACCTTTTGGAAACATTTTGCTTTGAGCCAAAGGGAATTTAAATGTAGTTAATACATCCTGAGATTTAAGAGGAGTCCCTCAGGGAATTCTCATCTGTTTAGAAACCAAACAGCATTTACACAGTTTTTTACTCTGTTGTTTGGGGAAAGTTGTTTTCAGTTTGTTTTGTTTCTAATTGTTTGGGGTGACTGCTGCATCTGAATGAAACTGAGTTAAATATCTGTATTCAGGGAGATGCGGTCAGATTCAACTTCCGGCACCAAGCTTATGGAACGTTCTGGACTTTTACATGAAGAAAGATGTTATTTGTTTCTGCTGAAGTTTGCTTGAAATCAGAGAAGCCCGATGAAAGTCTGAGCTGGAGACCTAATGCAAGGACAATATAATTTCTAACTGACTTTCTTCGCCCCCTCTCTGTCTTCATATGCATTTTCTTTTTTCTGCAACAACAACAAGGCACAAAACCTTTACAAACGCTGTTAATCCAGACGATCTGATCAAAGGTGGCCAGTTAACCTGAGCTCATCCACAGCCTAAGGAGATCTCTTTAATGAGCTTACATTAAACTAGATGTCACATCTCACTATGCTTTCTGTCAGCTTCAATAAAGCCCAGTTGGACATTTTGTACTGAGAGGTGGAGCGTTTGTATATAACCATGCACATGGATTTAGTTTTCACTCCATATTTCCTTAGTTCCCTTTTCAGTGCAGTCTTTCTGGACCTCTTCTACATGGTTGTGTGTTATAAAGTTACAGAGCAGAGACATCAGGAAAGCAATATCTTAAATAACATGATAAAGACAATGAATTACCACCAGATTTAAAAGCCTGTTTAACTCATACATGAAGTCACTTGGAGCCTTCTAGCCATGCTGCTGCATAGTGTTTGTTTTTGGGTTTCCACACACATCTTACAGAATCTTGTTTTCTCTCCGCCTCTTTGTTTTTCTGACATTACTCTGTTGTGACAGGTTTCACAAAGGTTTCTCTCGCAGCACCCTGGTCTGTCCGTCTCTCTCCACATCTCTGTTTGCCTCGATCTGTCACTGTTTTCACTCCATTTTGACATCTCCATGGTGGCTATGCTCCTGATCTCCCTCTGAGTTTCTGTAGGTTTCTCCTGTCTTTCATCCCTTCCTTTCACATCCCTGATGTGACTGAAGATGTGCGAGCCACTGTATCTGTACCCATCGACTGTCTTTCCTTCTCCTGATGTTCTCCCATCTGAGGCATGCTGGAATAGAAAAAGCTGTGCATTTCAGCACAGCAGGGGATGAACATCTTGTACTTGTGAACATGGGACCTCTGGTGTTTCTATCACGTCTTTTCTTCTCTTCTCATGCCCTCTGAGGTTCTCTGCAGATCTTTATCAAATATTAATTATTAGGAATGGTTTAAGAGACCATGTCCTGACCAGGAAGTTGCTTTTTAGAAGTGGATGGCTTTGCAGAAGTTTATCAGAATTCATTTGACATATTAGAGCAGTGTAGCTCCGGCAGAAAACAGACTGTCTACTTTATGTCTATATTGAATAATATAAAAATATCCCACTAAGTATTTTACTAAGTCTGAAATCTGATATTCCTGTGTAGGACATTTTAATCACTTTAAACAAATAGAGTTGGTTTCAGTATCTGTTGCTTCTTTCAGGTAGAAAATGAAAACTGCATATTTTTCTCTATTCCTGGACAAAGATTTAATTGAAGTCGAGGGATTCCCTGGCAATGGGGCTGCTGAAGTCAATGCTGTTTACAGTGTGCTCTTTATGTGCATTTGCCCTCCTTTAGCAGTACATATGTTGGCTTGCAAGGGCGTTTTGTATGTCAGAATTAGTTATGGAAGCTTCCCTGCATTATGCCGACACATATATGCCACCTATATTCACCAGATTATAAAGGCAGTGTCTTAAACTACTTAATGGACACTAATTAATTTCTTAGAAGCGTAATATGGACAAGACTTAAATGTTTAAAGTAGAAATGTTTGTAAGAACTTATAACACAGCCAAAACCTTCCCAGAATCTACATGTTACTTTACCTGAACTAAAAGGTTGCTTTTCAGGAGCTTAACTTTAAGGACCTGCAAACTATCCTATAAATTGCAGGGATGTAACCTGTTAGTCCCAGGGCAGCAGCACTCACATCCTAGGAAAGTCATTGTTATTCATAAAAAGTAGCCTGTAAGTGCTAGGAAAGAAACCTGTAAGATCTGGAACAGTGATCTGTAAGATTCAGGAGAAGTAACTTGTAAGTTACAGAAAGTAAAGGAATTTACAGAAAGTCACCTATAAGTTCTTGAAAGTAACATTCATGTTCCCAAAAAGACTTTTTTCGAAAGTAATCTGAAGAAAGTAACCTGTACATTTCAGGAAATCAACTGTTAAGTTCTCGTGGGCACAAAACATGTCCTGGAAGTAACCTGCAAGTTTTAGGAGAGATTAATCTACATCACATTTTGCTGCTGCATTTATAAACCATCGAGAAAGTTAAAGTTTTCTGACGTACTTTTTCCTCTCTGGTTGTAGTCTGATTATGAAAGTCCAATATTTTATCTCACTGATTCTGTAGCATCAGACATTTTCCAATTCAGATAAGCTCAGTGACACCAGAAAATGTAAAGGGACATTTGCCTAAAAATATGGACCAAATATGACTTTTAAAGTTACAAGTTTAATGTCATTTGCTCTTGTTGTCACGTACAGAAGCCCAGAGAGGCCAAGACTTCCCACCTCTGGCTGGATGAGGCTGGAAAGTATGAATCATGGCTGTTAATTGTGGGTTGACTAATGCAATAACAGGCAATGAGACAGAGTCATCGTTACGGGCCACTTTAACTACACCCTTAGTGGATCTCACAGAGAAATCAATGAATAGGAATTGAACACAGCAAGGTACATTTGCTCTTTGGGGAAAGTTGGTACAGTTATGTACCCTCTGTTATGCAAAGGCAATTCTACAACCCTGGAGGTGTAATATTTAGCAAAAGATTTTCATCCATCCAATATTATTTTAGGTTAAAAAAACATTGGTTGTTTCTTGAAAACCTCCACCAGCTGTGAGGCCTTTCAGATGAGAAGAGAAACTGAGAAAAATCTGCGAGTTACCTTTAATTAAACCACTTCTAATAAAATATTTTACTGTTCAGTTATTACTATATTACTGTTGAGTTAGATGTGTTTGAACCATGGGAGGAAGCCACACTGTGTGGAGGTAGATGGAAAGCATTCAACTCAGAGAGCTCCCAGAACACATTCAAACCAAGAGCCTTCTTGCTATGAGGTAGCAGTGCAAACCAACTATCTGGCTCCAAAAGGAATAGTCTTGCTTTTAGATGGTCAAGTGTAGAATTATGAGGCTTTGAAGGATTACTCATTTACTTGAATAAGAACATTTAAACAGTTATTAGCTGAAGAACCAGATCCATGGCTTACATGGTACTTTTCTGAGAATTGGACCTTTGGGTACAGAAAGAAAACTCTAATTTCTCCTTTTGTGGTCAGTATGGGCTCACACTTCTTTCATTGCTTCCAACAAGTTGCTTCACAAAGACTCTCCTCTTCTCCTCTGATGTTTTTTACGCTTGCATCTAACAAAGACAAACATTTGATCTCTAACACATGGCTCGCTTTGTTCAGTTTTAACCACAGAAGAGCGTTCCAGTAGAGCTCGTCCTGGAGTCCTAACATGCATCGCCGTACCGGGCCCGCATATGTTGCTATGAGTCACAAATCAGAAAACAGCTCTCTGTGCTTTATGTCTGTTACCACTGCCTCTGATCATCAGGGAGAGGAGGAGGAGGAGGAGTGCAGAGGAGGAAGGAGTGAGTCATTTTAGTTAGACCTTAATAAAAACAAGTGCCAGGGTCTGCAACCTGGCTCACAATGATGATGAGTGTGCTGGTGTTGAACGGAAAGGTGCCGGGTCACTTTGTCACTGTGGAAACCGCGAGCAGAAAGTTCATGTCTGGCTCAGGCTCTTCATCTTCAATCCCCATCATCTTCAGAGAACTCCTGTAACTGAACCTTGTGTGTGTGTTTTTCTAGATTGTTGAGATTTACAAATCAACTGGAATTCAGTTGTTCGGTATATGTGCTCCAAATAAAGTATTTTCCTTGGTAGCTGCAGGTGCTTCTTCTCTGAAACTTTACATCCTCCTGACCTGAACTTATTTTATCTGTAACTTGTGCTTTTGTGCTCTTACAGTCTTGAATGATTTTTTTTGTTGGGTTTTTTCGGGACTTTAACTGGTAGTTAATAAGTCACAGTACATTGAATTGTTACTGGTAACGGATCATGCCCAGCAAACTCTGCAAGCATTCACCTCTGGATCAAGTTCCACTGTACCGAGAAAGCATAGGTTGGCTTTGTCCACATAAATATCACAGTTTGACGCATATTTTATCAGTGTTTAACTTGTTATGATTTTCCATTTGCTTAATGGGTTTTAGAAATGCAGTAATCAGAGTCAAATTAAAGAGATTTCTTCTGAAACCTCAAAAGAAGTCTCCAAATGTTAAAAATGTCCAAAGTTGAAATTCTTTTCTACAAGAGCAAATGCTAAAATGCACTTACAGACTCACAGTTACGCACTCACTGAACAGACTGCCAACTGAGCTCACTTTAAATCACTGAGGGATGTATAAACTCTGCTGTGTTGGCGCTGCTTTGGCATTTATACGTCTAGGACTAAATGTTTGTGTGTGGGGACTTATTTCAGGAAAAGGTTATACTCAGACATAATCATCCTAATTTTTATTAAAGCCTATTGACATAACATAATTGCAGCACAGCCAAGTTTGAGATCTGCCTAACGCTCCATGTCAGGTTGGCTACTTTCTCTCTGAATATTTGGGTTTTGGTGTCATTTTTTATCATTTAAAAGGCAGCAAAGAAATCTGATCACAGTTCCTGGTTGGTATCCATAAGGTTATTTTAGCTTGCAGAATAAGTTTACAGCTTCAATAAAAATTAGCTTAAATTATGTTTGCTGGATTGCAAAAAAACACAAAAATTGAATCTCCTTTAAATAGTTATTTCATGTCAGAGCCAGTAGAGGAAAGAATACCTAAAAACACTTATATAAAATTAATAAATACAGAGAGCAATCACTGACATTGAGGAAGAGGAGCAACAAAATCCAACTAAAGTTCTGTTTAGGGCTGAGGTGCCTCTAGAGGGGTTTTAAAGGCATGGTAAGATGAGGGCCAAAGACCAATACCTGGGCTGCACATTGAAAAGCCATAAAAGAATATCTGCACTTTTATTTTGTAGCTGTGAAATGCAGGGAGGGAAGATGTGGGTCTGGAGGTACACTGAATGATGGATATATAAAAGTGGTGTGCTTTGAAGGACAAAACATAGGCATAAATAAATTAAACAATTCAAGAAATACAACAGAAAAGAAAAAAATGAATAAGCAATAAAACATAAAAATAAATAAGTGTTTTAACTTAGTGCAGCTTGTCATGCCAGCCCCTAAACTGGTACTTTGATTGGTGGAAGATGAAAATTCATAGTAGTTGTTGCTGCCTCTGGTTCCCCCTCGGTGTTACCAGTGTCATGTTTGTATTGTTGTTGATCCTTTTCCTATCTGATAAATGACCGGGCGAAACAAAATACCTGAAGGCCAAAACCTGGACCAAAACATACTGTTCCTCAGCATTCAAATAATCTAAACTGACTGAAGTAAAAAAAATTACTTTATTTTAGGACTATAAAAAGAAGAAGAAAGACCATTTATCTTTTACTTCTGGTTTTCTCTTGGTCCAAGTGTGGTGTCTTAACAGACCATGATAGTGTACAGTACAGAGGTTTTAATCACCTCTGCATACATTTACGATACATAAACCTCTTCTTTCTAAAAGTGACAATGTGTTCTGTATGATATGGAAACTCGTGGGTCGTTGGGTAAATATCTGGTAATGGGCTGAAACTGGTCTTTGCTGCCAAAGCACAGCTGTACAGCAGCCCCAGTGTGATCCTCAGTGACAGAGTGGCCTTTCCTACCATTATCACACACATGGACACACACACACACAAGCTCAAACAGCAACACACAAAACAAACTCACACAAACTCTCTCATGCCAAGACAATGGCCTGTTAATCCTTGCATCTGATTGGACAGCAGCAGATTACCCAGAGGGCACCAGCTGTCAGTGAGAGGCGAGGCCCAGTTTCTTCAGAATTAGAGCTCTCTCTCTCTCTCTCCTCTCTCTCTCTCCTCTCTCTCTCTCTCTCTCTCCTCTCTCTCACACACACACACACACAGTTCAATGGTTAAGTGAGGGTGATTCCAAAGAAAGATGAGTAAATTAGAGAAAGTAGCAACCAATGTCTTCGTCTGACAACTAAACCAAGTTTAGCTAGCGGGTTTTAAGCTTCTCATCAGACTGACTCGACCGAATGGAGGCTTTCAGCCACTATCAAGAGATCTGGTTTGTCACCAGCAGATAAAAATAGGAATGCACAGGAACAACGATATAATGTTATAATGCTTTGTAAAAAGATTTAACATGAAAAGGTTAGTAAAATCTGCAAATGACAAACGCTCTGCCTTATTTTTAGCTTTTATTCTCACAAACAACCCTCTTTAAAACCCTCCACCCCCTTCCTAAACTTCACCGTCCTGATTGTTTTGTTTCTCCATCAGCAATAGTTGCCATTTTGCTCTTCAGATTCCTCTTACAGTACCAAATAATGAGTTCCCAACCCCTCCTCTTGTACAAACAGAGCCATTTCAATCCGTCTGCTCCAGTCAGAGCCATGGAGGGCTGAACCGGGCCAAACCGAGCAGGTCCAACTGTGCGGAGGGAGAAAGGGGAGGAGACAGGAAGTGTGAACTGACACGCTGCTGGGCTGTGATAAGACCAGAGCCTTCTAAATACTGCAGTCAAGGGGAAAAGGATGGAGAGAGATGGACAAGAACAAAAATACAGGAGATGAAAGGGTGGTGGAGGGAATCCATGAGCAAAAATAAGGAATAAACAATGAACTAGAAAGAAACTAGAGACAATAAATGATGAGAGATTTTCAGCATTGTTGAGTTGGACTAAGAAGCTTTGCTTTGTCCTAGATTCTTGTTGTCAGCAGCCATTTTTACAGCATCCAGCATTTGTTGGTTTCCAGTTACAGCTTCCTCCACAGTCTTGGGCACCCCTGGTAAAGATTTGCAATGAATTCAACTTTTTTGCAACGTCAGAGAGGCACACCTTTATTTATCAGTACTTTTAATTAAAATCATTTAACAAATTGCACTTCAGAAAGGTTGCAAAATCTTTTGCACCACTTTAAATTAGTAATCGTGACTTTGTGTCGCCCTGGAATAGTAAAATAAAGTGACAAAGGTGCCGATTTCACTTAGGTATTCAAAATGAGAACGACGAGATAATATAAGAGAATGTGTTCATTTATAAATCAGAAAGAAATGTCAAAATGCCTAATATTTGCATAGACCTACATTCAGACCAATAATCAAAATTCTCAAAAAAAACAACAAAATAGGACTATAACAAAGAAGACATGCTGTGCAGCAAAGGGAATGGTATGGTACAGAGGTTCATTAAATCTCCTTAACAACTATAAGGTGATATTTACACTCTAGCTAATTGTTTAGGAGATATCCCAGGAGAAAGCATTTTCTGTCTAACCATACCAGACATAAACATGCAGACATTAATAAATTCTACATTTTTAACTAAAACTATGTGCTTTGGTCAAGTGAGAATATAGTTAACTTTTTCAGCAGCAATATCTGCATAATAAAACTTCATGCCCATGGCTAAGTCTAGTGGAGGATCTATGATGCTGTGGGCTTTCTTTTACTTCAAAAGACTCTAGGAAACTTGTTATAGTGCAAGGCATCATGAGATACCAGGACATGAGCCGCAAAACATTTGGCCAAATCAACAAGGAAATATCGCACCAGACATAAAATCAACCTTTTTCCATGGCTTTCTCAGCCCCAAGACCTAAATCCTACAGACAAGCAATGCCCTGAGGGGAAGACAACAGTTCATAGCAAAGGGTGTCGGATGCCTGCCGCTGGTTTTAAAGTTGTAAGAAAATTATTGTAATCTTTTTAACATCCTTATAATTTGTGGAAACTACATTAAAACCAAGATCTGCCTTAACTTTTAGTAAAACTTTGTAATACAACGTGATTGTCTGGAGTAGTTGACCTTAAATAAAGTAGTTTGGTATCTTTTTCCATGTGTTTAGAGATGTTCCTGAATGAAGAAGGAGACTTGAACTTATTTAGATATTTGCATTTCAACCTGTGTCGTGTTTTTCACTGCTTGTTGCCTGAACCTTTTTTCCTGAACCGTGCTGTTGCCTTTCCTGACCCGGCTGTGCGTGCTTGTGTTTGCAGGCACGACAGAGCGGGTGTGTCTGATCCAGGGGACAGTGGAGGCGCTGAACGGTGTCCATGACTTCATCGCTGAGAAGGTGAGGGAGATGCCTCAGAGCACCCAGAAGACAGAACCGGTCAGCATCCTGCAGCCTCAGACCACCGTCAACCCGGACCGCGTCAAACAGGTCCGTCTGTTCTGTTTGTCTGCGTTTATAGCAACAGGGGGATGATGTCTGAGGATGGGTGGAGTTTGGTTTTTTTTTATGAAAACCTGCAGGTTTTTAGTGTAAAAAATAATGTATAAGCAAATTTCTGTTAAACCAAAGACTAGTGCGACTGATAAGTGTCCGATATTCACAGTAAAGTCAGTACCTTGTGCACTCCTGTTGCATTGTGCACAAGGGTAAGAAGTTAATCATTCACATCAACCTCATTATACAATTGTGTATACAGAATGTGTATGCAGAATACACATACATATTCTAACGCTAATATCAAGAAACCCTTTTCCTGGCCCATGACTCATTTTCTGCAGTAGGTTTTGAGATGAACAGCTTTTAATTGAAAAATTATATTCTCACAGTTTTATGAGGGGCTTTTAGGAGCCCTCTTAAATGTTTTACCATAAACCCTGAGAGGCAACACAGGAACAGTGACGTAGGTGTGTTTGCTCCATGTTTCTGTCACTAAAAATGCATTCTGTCATAGGAACACTTAATGAGGAACACATAAAATCCATGATTGCAAGCAGATTTGTAAGAATATAATTATGGGAAAGATGCTGAAATAAATGAAGGGACATGAAGGAAGGAGAAATAAGAGAAAAGGAGAAAAAAGGAGATAGACTGCAAGTAGGGAGATGAGATTCAGTCGGACAGGATGTTGTGTCAGAGGTGTGAACATGTAAACTGTAAGTGTCGCATGAACTGCAGGCTGACACACACAGGCACACAGACACGCTAGGCCAGAAACCTGAACATCCTGCAGGAAACAGTTCCACACCAGAGGAGGAAGTGGGACCAAGTGTTTGGATTACTCTCCTTCACACAAAGCAGCTCAGATGAAGTATGAGATGGATGAGTTATTATTTCTGAATGCAGGACTGTCAATGTTGAGTGTGCTTTATATTTATGCAAAATTATGACATTAAAACTGGGACTGACAGAAGCTTCTATCTGGAAATAACTACCAGGATCTTACATCTATAATTCATAAATCAATAGTACATCTCCAGGTCATATATATATATATATATATATATATATATATATATATATATTTGTTTTTTGTTTTTTGTAGGGATTTTTTATGTGGTAAACATTGGGTGAACTGAATACTTATATTTACATAATATTCTCATTACTTCATGTCTAATATAATTAACTTTCCATCTGGTCGCCTTTATTATTAGTGCGGTGGAATTTTCCTGTAAAATGATTTGTCATGGGTTCTTGCAGAAAGAAGGTCACAATGCATGAGCTGGTTTTCTTCAGCTCCAAATTACAGTGTCCAAAAATATGACTGTTAGTTTACCTTGGTGCTGTAGCTCTGTAGGTATGAGTGTGTGTGTGTGTGTGTGTGTGTGCATGCATGGTTGTTTGTCCTGTGTGTACCCTGTGATGGGGTACCCAGTCCTGTGTGTACCCCGCCTCTCAGCTGCTAACCTCTGGATCGCTGCCTTGCCCCGGCTCTGACAAGATTACTGTAGGTGGGAAATAGATGGATGATTCATCACATTGTTTTACAATTTAATGCCTTACTTTAAGCTTGGTGTTTAACTAAACTCCAAATATTAATCATCAATCAGCAAAATTACATATCTGAAAATTGTTCCAGGAAAATAATCCCTTAGGTGACAGTTTCTGTGCAAATCCAAAGGTTCATGTCTATTAGGGTTTACAATTATGTTTTATTGGAAGGCCTTAAGTGGTTCAAACTCAGACATAATTAATGAAGAAAATCAGAAGAAATGACAATCTCTAAACATAATTAAACAATGAAAATAAATGTTCAGTTTATCTGTTTGTATTTATATTTTATTTAAAAAAATGGCAAGTTGATAATTATTTATACTCTTTCCAATAATCAATGGAAACATCAAACCTTCGTTATAATAACTGAGCAGCGTTTTACGTTTTTATGCAGTCATATTTTAAAGATTTATTTTTAATGATGATCTCCAAGTGTTTGAGATTGGAAGCCCTCCTTGCCATCACCCTCTTCTTTAAACCCTTCCACAGTTTCAGGACTTTGACTAGGCCATTCTAGAACTGTAATACTACTTCTAGGTAAAACTAAAATAAGACTTTAGATCAGCCAGGGGTATGAATCATTTTGGACTTAACAGTACTATACTTGAAATCTCAGAAACAAACATATAGAAAATGAAATTATTCAGTTTGGTTAAAATCCCAGCTGTCTTTAATTTTAGTTTAATTACAGTTAAAGTAAGATTATTTCTTTTGCAGTCTTTGGAAACTGTTTAATTAATAGAAAAGAGACTTTTTGTTGCATTTAGGGGACATTTGTAACACATTCATTGCATTATCCGCCACCACTACTAACGTACCCATTTTCATAGAGACAAAACTTTGCATTGTGGTTCATTTCTTATCCCTCATCCTCAGGCTGAGTGCCTTTAGCAGCCATTTTATTAAGGACAATTAGTGTGGCCTCTGATTATGATCCTGGTCTGTGTAAATGATTTACAATAATTCTCTCTTCATGATTTAGCCCTTAGATACTGTATTACCACCTGTGTCCACACTGATTACTAGACCCTTATAAAGTTATATTTATTTATATATTTTGCACCACTAGCACTTTGGAGTTGTATGATGCTCCACCAAATTTCATTGTTATCTTTAACTGTCATTTGTGACAATGAGAGTAAATTAAGTAAAGAGAAGTGCTGCATGCTGGTTACTTTTTCTCAGATTCAGAGATGAAGATTTCTCCCCTGTGCATCTAATGTCTCCGTTTGACACATGATGTAAATGGAGGAGAGAAAATCGTGTTATTCCTCTCTGGCTGCAAAAACACATAAAAAGACTCGTACGCACATTAATGGTCAATGGACTGAATTTATATGGTGCTTTCCAGTCATTTTGACCAGTCAAAGCGCTTTACACTAGAGCCACATTCACCCAGTCGCACTCACCAACACACGCATGCATACACTGATACACAGATCAGTAGGCAACTTGAGGTTAAGTGCCTTGCCCAGGGGCACATCAGCATGTGACAGGAGGAAGTTGAAATCAAACTCTTGGATTCCAAGACGACTACTCTTCCCACTGAGCCACAGTCGCCATCGACTGCTAGGATGAATGATCCAAAGTTGCAGCTATGAAGACATTTTGATGCAGGCTTAATTTTTCGGGATGCAAACACACACATTTAGTTTCCACAGTTCCTCCAGGCTTTATAGAACGTAGCAGGATTCTGCTGTGAAAGAATATTGTCGTATTTTTTATACTGAAAGCTTTTTTTGCTGCACGGCATTGGTCCAGTCATCACTGTTCTGGGTTCTGGTCTCTGACTGGTGAGTGTTTAACAAGCTGCCAGATTTTCTGAAATTGATGCTGTGGATCCCGGAAAAGCACTCTGGGCCTACTAAAGTGAGTTTTCATGCCAGGCAGTTTTTTATCATGGCTTCGAATGTAAGAACATTATATTTACATTTAATGGTTAGAGAAAAAGGAAGCAGGGAGGTTGCTTTTATCTTCTAGCGGATCTTTGCAGCCTGTAAGGTTAGTAAAAAAGCAGGTTTATGTCTCAAGGGGCATTATAATGTGTGTGACATTAGGTTCATGCACAGCTGAGTGTAATTACAAAGACGTTTGGTGAGTTTGTTTCTGACGTCGAGGGCGAAGGCCAGGCAGGTAGTTGGAGGTCAGGACCGAGGCCAGGGCTCTTCGAGGGTCATTTGTGCTTTTCCAAACCAAACTCTGCCTCCTGTTTCTAAGCAACAGCTGATGATTACAGGAAATCTGTCTTCTGAGCATAAAAATATTGCAGTACACGATTTGCAGGGTGTTTGCACAGGTTACACAAATGAGAAATGATGTGTTAATTAGTGTGCTTTAGTGCTGGTGGGCGGATTTTGTTACCACCGGTTTGACCTGTGGTTCACTGCACCCTGGGTTCAAGTTGAATCATTATAAAATAGTTTCTTTACAGAATGTGTAAACATTATTTTCATGTTGCGTATAAACCCCAAGTGTTGGAGCCCGAGGCCGACTGGCAGCTGAGTAATCCAGTTCTGGATGATTGGAGAAGCCGCAGGGAGACAGGCAAGCTAATAGCTGCTGATATTTAGACTCTTATAATAGAAGGCGAATCCCCCTGTTGCTCTTAAGGCTATTTATACCATGTCAGAGAGGCAACTAAATGGGTTTGTGCAGCATCTGATGACACAGATGCACACTGAGAAAGAAACACCCACACCAAAATAACCTCTTAAACGCTGCCGGACACTGAGGTTTTCCAAGATTATCGGACATAAGTACCTCAAGCATTAAAATAAATGACATACTTTGTGCATAGCTAGGATAAAAGTCTGTAGGAGCTCCAACACTGAGTAATACAAAGATATTACTGCATTGGAAAATGTTTTTCTAAGTTCTGGTGAATTAGAAACAGTGCATGGATGAGTAACTTCACAGCGTAACAAACTTTCCTGCACAGATTTATCACACTTTGCCAGACTTTTTTTTTTCCAAGTCCTCTCGACAATGCAGCTTAGCTTTGATCTGATGAATGGATCTTAGAAGCAAACATCCATGCCGATATTCCAACCCTGGTTTGACATGTGTTCATCTGAAAGAAGAATCTGTGCCCGCTGCAGTGTGGACCTCTGATTGTCTAATGTTTCAGTTGTGGATAAAATGTCGTCTTCTCGTTCTTCTTGTACAGACAGCGGCTGTTGTGGCATGTGGTGCAGGAATCTCTAGTCAACTCACCGGACTGTCAGGGGGGGAAACTGGAGCAGAGAGACAAAAGATAACAGGAGTGTGTGTGTGTGTGTGTGTGTGTGTGTGTGTGTGTGTGTGTGTGCTGAGAAAAAAGGGAGAACAATAGTTTGGGAATAAAAACAAAGTGTTAGAGACGGTGACATAAAGATAGATGGGTAGAGGACAAACAGAGTGGGAAAGCGGAGGAGAGTGGGTGGCTGAAAGCTTAACGCCGAGCTGAACTCTTGTTAGCCGACAGCTGCAGAGTGACGGCAGGCTTCACTGGAAGAAGCAGCTGCTGATAGAGAGAAAAACTGAGCAGCAACGACACCAACAGACGATACGCCACGCTTCAAGTAACAGGGCAGGGGATGATTTATGAGCTGAACGAATTCCTTTGGTGGCTATGAAGCGGTCGGAGATGAAATAATGAGGAGACAGTTTTATGGGAGGACAGCATTACTTTTATTGTTTAAAGTTTGCACCAAACTACATTCATAAAAAAATAATTTCAATATTTTACATAGTCATACAACTCAGTGTACAAAATGTAAACAAATCATTTAGATTTAAGCATTCCTTAAAATTCTTTCTCCACATTGTGAGGAAATGTTTTAAAGCTTGTGTAATGAAATTTTAAGTATATGTGCATTCTATGCTGTCTTCAGTAGTCTATGATGCTAATGCTCTTTGGTATCAAGCAAAGTGTTGTAGCGGACCCAAAACTCTGGAAGGAGGAAGAGGAAGGCGAAAATACTGAAGATTCTGATCTGGAAAGAAATCCAGATCAGAAATGTAAAAACAGTAGACAGAGGAAATAAGCAGATCAGTTCGTTATCTTTTCCTGCTGCCATTTCACACCTAGAAACAAATACTTCACAGGAACAATTTAGTCTGAAGTATTGTCATTTATTTGGAAATAAATGATTCTTAGAATGCTTAAGTCTCATTCATTCATCTTCTATCCCGCTTATTCCATAGTGGGTCGTGGGGAAGCTGGTACCCATCTCCAGCAGTGTCTGGCCGAGAGGCAGGTCACACCCTGGACAGGTCGTCGGTCCATCGCAGTGCAACACAGAGACACACAGGACAAATAACAACACACACACTCATTCACACCTAAGGACAATTTAGAGAGACCAATTAACCTAACGGTCATGTTTTTGGACTGTTAAGGTTAATTGGGTAGAAGTCTAACGTATATCTAAATTTAACAGTAAAATAATTGATGAAAACTTATTACACCCTATTTCCACTGATCGTGGTGAGATTGTTGAGATCACGACCTCTTATCAATCCAGAATTAGCGTGATCTTACCAACCTCTTGACTGTCCACATCACTTGTTGAACTCTCATTATTACATGTACTTACAGTAGACTATGAATACATTACTTTAAATCCTCTCTTGTCAAAGTGGGTATAAATCGACTCAGAGGAGGGTATGAATTGCTGCATATTCCCCAAAAAATTAAGGTTTCTAAAACACAAAGGTATTGTGGCTACTATCAGCTTTGTTCCAATAAGAAACAGCCCTGCTGTCTACTACAGCAAGAAAAATCCAAACGGCTGCTTCTCACAGGCTGTGACATCTAAGAAGAGGAACCTACTCAAAGAAAGGAATCTGCAGAGAGAACGTAGCACCAATAGATGACCTGAATATGTTTCACAACTTAAAGAAATCAAAAGAAGAAACTCCAGAGCATGGCAATAGAAATGCTAGGTTAAATATTCTGCCAAACATTTGTGACTATTATCGTTTCCTTTTATGAATCTTAAGTTTAGAAGTCAGGACAACGCTAGAAAGATTTGTTGAGGTTCCTGCTACAGAAACAAAAGTAGGCCACCAAGTCGTGTGGACAGAGGCCACAAACAAGTTAAAACATTGGTCCCAACAAAACCTCCGCTTACATGTGGATGAGGTAATGTGACCTCTTTAATACTCTTAGGTAGATTTGTCTTGCCGACAAGAAAGACCAGCATCCATTTAAATATATACATATGTCAATACCATCAACACAAGCATACATAGAAAAACCATTTGCCTAAAATACTTAAAACATCAAGGCTGGACATGGATTTTTAAAAATATAATAAAATGAAACGCAATAAACAAAAGGAGCCTCTTAGAACAAGTGAGAAAATAATACAAGACCTTAGTTAAGACATATTTAAGAACAAAACTGCTTCCAGGACACTTTGGGAGTGCAGTATGCATATCAACGTGGACAGAGGGTAAGCTGCCAGGCACCAGAATGATGAGCAAAATATGTTTCCTTTGAATCTGTTTTTATTATTGGTTTTTTGCTTTTGTTAGTTTCAGAATCTTAGTGTATTTTTCTTTAGGACATTTATTCCGTATCCACCGGCTCCACTCCACTCGGCCTGCTTTGCAAACATTTCCATTACTGTTTTTTCCATACCGGTACCTAGATTTTGGTCCCTACAACCTGGGCTGAGTAGGAACTACATGTGACGTGAACAGACTGCTTTTCACTGATTGGCCACGGGACCAGGAGCAATGAGATTGTTTTCCAAGAGGTAGTGCAGGGAAAAGATTAAAAAAAACTCAAGAGCGACTACAATAATAATAAGGACCACAACGGCCGGAGCGGGTCAATCCCAAATATAATTTTACTATTTACAAATTTGCATGAACCATGTCTGAAAATAAAAAGGACACATCAGCTTTCTGAATTACACGTACGTAGGGTCGCTGTATTTAATAACATCCTAAAATAGCCAATTGCACATAAAATCAGCTGTTCAGATGCACATTAAGGCAGAAGGCAGCTCCCCATAATCAGACTGGCTGCATCGGACCAAACGGGAGAAAGACCTCGCTAAATCCGCAGAGCAGGAATCCTTCCTAAAACTAACTTCACCGCGGTCAAAAGTACCAAAACAAACATAGTGTTTGGAAGGCAACCATCATTTAAATCATTACTAAATAAATACGTAAAGCAGCACGGTGGGAAAAGATGATTATCCCAAAGTCCTGGATTTTTTTTATCTCAGTTTTAAAGCCTTTGTGTTAAGCACCGTGGAACAAAGCTTCTATTTCCACAAGGCTGCATGAGGATCTGCTGCTTTAAAAAAATACAAATTTCCTGTGTGTTACAAGCAAAATCGGTAGGCAAAAAAAGCCTGTGAGGTCAGTCCTTAAAACTAATCCCTAATATAAGTGATCGTTGTATAAAGGTTAAAAGCTCTCTGCAGACCTCGGCGATCTGTTCACATAGAAACACCAACAACTGACAGAACCATCATGTTCGTTCGGAGAGTGAAACCATCTCCGTTGTCATTGGTGTAGCCTGGTTCCAGACTTGAGGGTTGCAAGCATCTTGGGATCAGTTGTAAACCGTCTGGGGGTTCATTGTGGTCTTACTCTGGGGATTCTTTTAGCCCCTGTGATCTTTTGTTCAGACTGAAAACTGCAGCAGCACTTTGACTTTATTTAACTTTAATTTGCTTATATCCAGTCTCTTCCTGTGGTCATTTCCTTTAACCTTTCACCTTTTGCATGAACACCTGTTTCCTGCTTCCTGTTATTGCTGCCCTACACAGGAAGTTTGACATTCATTTTGGGAAAGTAGAATAGGGCTCATTTTGAGTGAAATGTCATTCAGACAACATTCGTAAAATTATCAGTGCTGAACTGTACAGCAGCTTAGCGTCTTTAGAGGGCTATTATTTCAGCTTTTGATTTTTTTTGTGAAACTGTTGAAATATGTTCAGTTTTTTAACTTATCAGTTACTTAGTTATTATTGTTATTACTCCTGCTTTTAAAGACCTGATGGCGGAGGCCAAAACACAAAATATAGGAATAGATGAGCTATGCTAGGATGGCTACATATTTCCATCCATTTTATGCTGCTTGTTGTAGTCAGTAAGATGTTCATATTCAAGAAAAAGACATGTATGAAATCATTGCATATGTGTAATTTCATAATACTACATATTCAATTTTATCACTCCTGAAATTTACAACCTCTGCCTGAAAGCTCAGTCAGCAAAACGGCACTCACTCTCTATCTCCACGTGCCACTTTTCTTCAGCAACAGAGAGGACTGAGTTTCTGCATTTTATTATGGCTGCAGTAACTCACATTTCATAGCACTGTGGACACATATGAGCCTCAGACTCAAGCAGGAATTGCAGTGCAGTTTTGATGTCATTTGTTCCATTTTACTTCCTTTTAGCCTTTCTTTTCAGATTATGCATTCATGGAAAATCTAAATGCACTCTTTCTGCTTCCATAGGATTTAAGAGGGAAAGCAGTAGCCGGGTGCAGTTCATTAAGTCCAGTTGATAAATTGATCATCTTCTGTTAGACCATCTCTGTAAATCAGGAGTTTTAGAAGTTTGTCGGTTTGAAGCATTCAGGTGACAGGTTAACACAATGCCAAGGTGGAAAGATATCAACAATGACCTTCGAGAAACGTAGAAGCCTATCAATCTGGAAAAGGTTATGAACGCCAATTCCAAATAATTTAAAGCCCATCATTCTACAAGATTATTTACAAGTGGAAAACATTTAAGATAGCTGTTATTTAGACATCCCAGAACATTCACCCACTGGTCAAGACATGCTACTCAGAGAAACCTAAAAAATATTGGGCCATAATGCATAGGGCCATGTTGGAAAGAAACAAACACAGCATTGATAAACAGTTAAGTCAACTCAACTGTGAAGCATGGTGGTGGAGGGTTGATGATTTGGGCTTGTTTTGCCAGCCACAGCACCTGGGCTCCTTTCAGTCATTGAGTCAACCATGAACTCTTCTTTCAACCAAAGTATTTAAGAGTAAAAGGTGAGGTCATCTGTTCGACAGCTAAAGCTTGCCCCAAACTGGGTCATCAGCAAGACAAAGATCCCAAACACAGCAGCAAACCTGCAGCAGAATGGCTGTAAAAGAAAATAAGCATGGGGTTTCAATGGCCTAGTCAAACTCCAGATGTTAATATGGTTAATGCAGTGATACCTTAAGAGGCACTGACTGGTTTTGGTTTGCAGTCCTGAGCAATGCAACCATTAAGGAAACAGAAAGAAGAAAGAAGAACTCGGAAGAATCCAAATTTAATTTTATATTGTCCAGATACTTTTACTCGTTTTTTCTATTATCTGTGAATGTTTACAGCACTTTTTGCATTGCAGTGTTCATCTTTTTTTGCTTTTATACAAAAGTAGACCCAAAAACAGCAAACTTCAACATTTTTAATTTGTGCAGTAGGGTAAAAACATGGTTTAATTAATGCGTACACCCTAAAGGAAAGTAATAAAAACAAGCATGACAAAAATATTCCTTTATTTATCCCTCATGAAATATAGTCTTCTACGAACTCTATTGCTTTTATCCAGCGAATTTCTCTGAAGTTAGTTAATTCAGGATCACTATTAAAGGCCTTTTATACTGAACATGTGGGTTTCCACAGTAAAGAAGGGAAATGGAAATTTGCTCATTTAATGGCACCCCCGGTGAAAATATGTAAAAAATTAAAACAAATAATAATTGTTTTGCAGTTATAGTCTATAGAACAGCTCATAATCTTCTGAGCATACATTACCTTCCTCTAGACAATCTAGATCACCTAGAGACCTGGATCCTCTCTTCTCTTCAGCTCACCCCACAGTTTTTCTGTAGGATTTAGCTCTGCAGACTGAGATAGTCTTGGAAGAACCATTATTAGTCTTGGTATGACCATAACTTGGACCGTTATCCTGATAATGAACCAGTGACGACTCTTTTTTAGTTTTCTGACAGAGATCTGAGGTCAATTATTTTAAAATTCATGGTATTTCAAAAAGTTCATGATTCTAAGAACCATATCAAGATTTCTTTGTTACTGAGGAAGAGAAACCGGCCCACAGCATCACAGATCCTCCACCATACTAAACATGAGGTGCTATTTCCAAATGTTCATCCTTTATTTTATCTCAACCTTAGTTTCATCGGATCAGAACACACATTTTGAGTAAAATAATTTAATAAACTCCACGTTTACTTTTGTGACCGTATGACAGAAAGGGACAAATATTTGTAAATTAAGGCTCATACTATCATTATTTTTAAGAAAATGTAATTATTTTCAAAAAAAAGTAAATACTGAATCACTAACAGTACTGTGCAAAAGTCTTGAGTCATTCATCCTGATCTCCTTTCAAGCAACCAGAGTTTAGTGTAATGTCCAACGTTTTAACATTTATTTTTGGTCTCTTCACTTCAGATTTTAATTAATTCTACAAATTGCTAAGAGGTCTCAAACTAATGTCCACCAGAGGGAACAGAAATCAATTGCTAGGCCTCAAGAGGACAAACGCTGAGAATACATGAGCAGACGTTTATATGTGTATCTATTTACTCGTGTCAAAGAAAAAGAACTATGTTCTGTCGCAGTCTGTCATTGTAGCCTGTCTCCTCTGTCATCCTTTTATTTTTAGCTTTGTTTTGGGGGCTGGGGGGATCTCTGTCCTCCTGGTTGATGGAATATGAAGGACAACACAGTGAAGAGGGGGGAGATAGAGAGTGAGCAAGGTAGAGAAGAAGTGGGGAGAGAGAGAGGCGACTAAGCCTGTGGATCAGTGGGAGGCAGATTAAGCTAAACTCCCCTGCTTAAGACTTCAAAGTTCAACCTCCAAGAGCCTCAACAGTTGCTCTGCCGTCCTCCAGTCGCTCTCTATGTTCATGTTGTTGTGTGCAGAGATAACAGACAACATGCAGACATTGTTTGCCTAGCTGTCACTGTGCAGTGCACAGGTTTGTACAAAAGTACAAGTAAAGCCACAGATTCATGTGCAGTATGTCTGCCTCGCCCTTGGCCGTGTGTTTGCGTTAGCATCCGGAGACGACATCCGGAGCTGTGTGACCTGGACGGAACGCGACACAAAGCTGGGATGAGAATATGGATCATCATTATCAACATGGCAGGTCTAAAAATGACTAATCCACAATCTTTTATGGAGGAGGTTACCAATATCAGGTTTAGAGTGAGCTGTAATCAACTACTATAAGGCGATTTAGATGGTTTTGGAAGCAAATTGTCTTTTTATTTCCAAGAAGGAAACTCAAACAATACTATTAATACCCTGTTTTGATGCATAATTATTTTGATTTCCCTCATTAAAAACCTTTTAAAATCCTTACTCTTATTATTTGTGGCCACATAATCTCAAACTGAAAATGTAAGAAAAATCCAATTTTCAACTTGATCACAAATAAATCTCATATTAAGGAAGCATTATTTTTTCCAAACTCACCATGCAACATTTACTGGTGCCCTGCTGTTATACAAGCTTCTTTTTCTAATAGGACAGCAGTTTGACAGGCTGGTCCTGTAACATTTGACCTGGTTGAAGCATACAGAGACGAGGATCTTTGAACATTCCTTTCCACATCATCCAGAGTCCTGGGTCTTCTCATAATTGTTCTTCTGTTCAGCTCAGTCCACAGGTTTTCCAGAGGATTTAAGTCAAGTCAAGTCAAGTTTAATTATATAGTGCTTTTCAGCAACAAGGCACTCAACATTTAGGTATCTTGTATGTCTTCCAGGAAGATCGTTATTCTCCTGTAAGACCCCAATGTCAACCTGTTAACATTTTCTGGCTCCCAAGAGTTTTAATTCAAAATGTCCTAGTACCTTAAAAAGTCCATTATGACATGCACTCTAAGGTTCAAGGAGAAAAAGGGCCACAGAATGATAGATCCACTACCGTACTCTACAGTCTTAGTCTCATTTGACCAAAGCATTCAGTTCCAGATAAAAGCCTAAATTAGCTAGAATGTAGGTGGTATCTAGAGAGCTTTTCATCCCCGGTATCGTTCTTCTCACTGTGCATGCTATAATAAACATAGATCCTTATTCAATAGCAGCCAGTGGCTAAAACAACAGGTCCAGTTGTGTCACATCATTTTAAACCCTGGAAAACATTGGAAGTTCCTAAACACTCAGATGTGAAAATGTAAAGGTTAAACAAATAAAAAAAATGCTTAAAGATTTCCTAATTTTCAGTGCCTCGTATTAAAATTATATTTATTTGCAATATAGAAATAATCTGGATCTGGATTTAATCCGTTTGGCAGTTGTAGACCTTCATAAGCATCCAACACCCCAAATCTGAACCTCTTCCAAGTTCCAAACTCACATCTCCCCCGCTTTGCCCTCAACATTGATTCGGACTTATCTGCTAAAGCCTACATCCCTGCTGAAGTCAACACTTCTCCTCTCTGCTCCTTCGCAAAGTGTGCCTGAGTGGATTCATGCATAGGAGATTGACTTTGACCTATGACCTCAGTCAAACAGCTGAAGAAACAGGAAGTTCTCGTCAGCAGCTGGATGGAAGCCAAATACCCACCTCATACTCTCTACAGAAAGGTTTCTCCCACAAATGTAAACAAGAAAGGCAAATTTCGACACAAAAGTAGTGAAAATATGACGAAAAGAAACAAAAACATAAATCCGAGCTGCAAAAAACAGGAAAAAGTCACTTCTGTAGGATGCTGCAAACTGTCATCTAACCTTTTTTCACCACAGCAGGAATGTGTTCGGAGTCATTAGAGCGAGTTGAAGAAATACTGTCAGCTAAATAAAAGCAGGCTTAACTGGATAATTTAAAGTCAAATGCCCTTCATGCTGGGAACATATTGTGTGCGGTAGATTGAAGTCTGAGGTTTTAAGCCCCGGAAAGAATTAACTATTGTAAATGCACTGGAAAATTACAGCTGTAAAAGTTCATGAGGAAGACACTGTGAGATTTGTAAAAGCTGGAACGCAAATGGATTCTGAAAATGTAAGACATTTGACAGAGGGGAGTCAAAACAGGAGTATGGAAAAACAAAAAGGAGAGGGGAGACCGAAGCAGGAGTGGAGGTGAAAGGAGAGCTTCATTAGTGGGGAATCAGTTGGATGTAAAGACAGTAGATGTGATCATTAGCACCAAGAGGGATTCAGACACGCCACTGTTTATCCTCCCACCTCTACACCAACACTGTGCGTGCTTCAGAGCGGAGTGCAGAGGATGAAAGGATTCGTGGGTAAAAATTTCCCACGGCTTCTCATTTATTTTATCCCTCGTCTTCAATCAATCCAGACCCTGCTCGTCTCGACACAGAAGCATTGCTGTCCTGCCACTCGCGACCAAACATGTGACATTTTACTGCAGAATCATTTTCAAAGATAATATTTGTGGCCCAGAATGATACTCGCAAAATAAAAGTGTTTTATAAATGTGGCATTTTACAGTTAAACTGCAAAACATCCAACAAACCACTTTCCCCTGTAGGTCTGCTTTACACTGTTTGTTCTCAACCCAAAACTCCAGAACTTTCTCTAGCATTTAGTTAAAGTGACTTTAACTTGTAGAACAGAAACTCTTAATGTTTTTTAAACCATTGCTTTTTAAAACCAGTGACGGGTCCACGCCTAGTAGTTTGGATGTGAATTTGGGGTCATTGTTCTGTTGGAATATCAAACTGTGTTTAATTCTAAACATTTAACTGTTGAGTTGAGGTGAAGTTAAAGAAAATAGAGGTAGTCCTCTGACTTGTAGGTAATACCAAAGCACCACTGAAGAATGGAGGAAGGCCCATCCAATGATGCTACCACCTTGCCCGACGGTTGGTACAGTGTTCTTAGGTTCTAAGCTTCACACTGACTTGTCATAGCAGCCAAGCAGTTTAAACTCTGTCTTCTATGACTATAACAAGTTCTCCAGAATGCTTTAAGCTTCTGTAAGTGGGTAGCTTTTAAAAACAGTTGAGCTAGATGATGATGATTTCGGAACCAGAGCTTTTTTGGTCCATTCATGTAGATCTAAAACTGATTTCAGTGTGAACATTGACACTGGTGCTCCTACGGTTTCCAGTTTATGACCGACTTTCTTTGTTACTGGATTGTTCCTAAACACCCTCACCAATTTTTCCCTTTATTTATCGTTTTATCCAAAACATGGTGAGAGCTGATAATCTTTTAACCTGCAGTTGTTTAGAAATAACTCAAAAGCTTTCCCAACTTGCGTAAATCTACAATTCTTGAATCATTAGTAAATTTAATTGTGATTAATTATTGTTTTTTAAAAATATCTTTCAGTTGTTTGTTGTAAAATGCTATCAAATTACTGAAAGAACTGCTCCAATTTTCAATAAAAAGGCTAAAGGTCAGTTAGGCCCATATTAAGTGGATGTAGGCTGCTCTTATTGGTCTAAAAAGAGTGTGGGGCCATTTGTTGACAGCAGTGAGTACACAAAATGCTTATCTGCACATTTTAATATTGGATTTCCTCTGAGTGTAAAGGTTTGGTAAACAGGCAGCACTCAAAGCTCTGCAGAAAGTAGAGTTCACACTTTGTTAGCACATTGCTCTGCTTATTAATCTATGCAGCAGATTGTTGCAGAGTTTCTCGTAGCAGCAGGACGTCAGCAGACGTGTTGAACGATTCTCGCTGTGTTTGAGAGCGAAAGTAACAACTAACTGATCAATACAAACCAGCCACAGCTTCCATTCATGTTTTCAGAGTAAAGACCAAGCAACAAACAAAACTGTTAATTCCACAGAGGAGCTCCGACGTCGCCCATACAAACGTCCTCAGGGAAAAGATCATTCTCCAATATTCAAGCTGAAGCAGCGAGGGGGAAAAATGCAATGCTGCGTGCGGGTTTAAATCTGCTCTTGGTATCAGCTCCCTCCTGTGCCGCCCTTACTAATTTTCTATTTCTATGTAAATTCAGCCTCTGCCTGAGAGAAGGCTGCCGTGCACAAAATGAGGCGTGAGGCAAAGTGGCAACAAACCTCAACGTCTAGGCTGCTGCCACACATGCTGCTTTCAACTGTTGCGAACAGGAAGAGGTGTGGAAAGAAAGAAAAGAGAAAGGCGTTGCAGAAAACCTAATCAAAATGGCCCTTGCATGTTTCTTTTGCAGGGTTAATTAATTTTTTCTTTTTTTTTTCATTTTCTATTCATGCTTTATTTGGAATAGCTTTGCTCTATGTAAAAACACGATCCTGTTGACTGTTTAGTTTTCATCGAGGCCAACTTTTCTCTTTCTGTCCTTTACAGTGCCTTCATCAGTAAACTCTCAGAAACTCTCAACTTTCATGAATACTCAAAAGAACACTTTTTAATTTTTTTTTTTGTTAATGATTTTTGAAACAACTTCAAGCAGAAAGGGCTTCTTTTGTTGTAGCAGATTTTACCTCTGGTGTGAGGTCAGAGCAGCAGCAGAGCTGTGCGTCATTCTCTGCAAACGTCAGCAGACGTTCTGCTGTATCCAGACGTCAGATCAGTGCTTGTTTCTGTTCCACACTGAAAATACACATGTTCTGCTTTGATCTGCACCCAACGTGTGGTGCTGTACATATCTCAGACGGATTACCTGTATAAGTAAGAGTGAAATATTATTTTAAAATATCCATATAAAATGTCCATTTTCTGTAAGTGCTTAATTCTGCTTAGTGTTGTTGTGTTATAAAATAAATATAAATATACATATAGATGCATTTTTCATTGGAAAAAAGAAAAGGGATAATTTACATAAATTTACAAATACTCTAAAGGTTTTTTTTAGGATTCCAGGTTTAAAAGTTCGATTAGTGATCCAAAATATTTTGCCATTGCAACACATTTAAAATTTTCACCAGAATAATGTTGATTGATTTATTGATTGATTGATTGATTGATTGATTGATTGATTATTGTATTTAAGCACCCACCCCCATACAAAACAAGAAGGTCACATACAAATCACAGGCTCCACAAAAATATCTTTACATTTTGAAAATCATGCAGGATATAACACTTGCTGTGTTCTTTCCCAGCCATTGCAAATATAAGCAACAAATGCAAACATTTCCCTATCCTTCATCCACTTTAAAATTTTATCCTCAAACAAAACACATCCGTGTTACCTCTATTTATACATAAAGAAAGTCTTAAATCAGTGTACAAAGGACAGTAAGGAACTAAATGATGCTCATACCCCTGTTTGAGTGCCAGGTTTTTGTGAGGTAAACAATGAGATTATAATAAATCCTTTGCAAAACATTTACTCATTTAATTTGACATTCTTCTTGTAAAATTCAACAGAAAAACAAATAAATCTAATAGAAGAAAAAAAAAAAAAAAAGAATCAGCTAGATTACATATGTGTGCACATCCTTGACCTTTTACTTAAAGTTAAAACACATTTTGATTCAGGCTTTTTCGTTGGAATCCTCATCTTAACTTGGAAAGTATTTGCCAACTCAACCTGCAGAGGTTCCTAAAATGTATTCGATCGTGAGGATATTCTGTTAAATTTAGTTCTAGAGTCTGGCTAGGCTTTTTTCCAAACTTTCATTTTCTTGCATGAAATCATTTTTAAGTGGATGCGGATGAATGCTTGGACTCACCCTGATGCTGAAAACTAAAATCTCTCTTCGTCTTTAGCTTTCTATCAAACACCTGAAGGTTTTTCATCAAAGGTGACAAGTATTTGGAACTGTTTATAATTTCATCCACTTTGACAAAAACCTGGCTATAATTAGATGAACATTAATCCCAGAGCATGATGTTGTCACTACCATGTTTCACTGTGGACATTTACTTACTTTTTTGACTCGTTGCCTCAAAACTTCAATTTTAGTTTCATCAGTAATTCCCTACACATCCTCAATCAACCACAAGGTATTGGTAGATTTTAGCCAGGTTTGGATGGTTTTTTGTTATGTTTTGTTTCAAAGAAAAGCAGAACATGATGTCTAAATAATGCTGTGAAAATTTTTGTTCATCTTGGTTTCTCTGCGACGACTATGTTCATTGCTTAGCTGATCAAAGTATTTAGATATACAGCACTGCATTCAGCAGGGAGAATTACGTGTTTGCATCTTTGTGTGCGTATTATCACCCTGCTCCCTTTCTCTACCCTTTGAATACTGAAGCTGTGTTTCCATGGCAACGTTGACCCTTGGGAGTCAATGTTATTTTTTTCCAGAGAAGTAGCCTCTTTAGCATTCCTCTTTCTACTCTCTCTGTCTCATCCATCCATCCCTCCCACTCGGTTTACCTCTTTCAGCCTCTCCTCCCCTCTCTCTGTTATTCACCAAAGCAGTAAAAAAAACTCTGCACAGTTCATAATAATTATAAAAATCCATTTTATTTATAAGCGCCTTTCAGGACACTCAAGGACACAAAAGTGGGCCAACAGTCAATGAAATGAAATGTTAAAAAAGTCATATCAAATCAAAGAAAAAAAAAGGAAAATATAAATAAGTAGAGTTGAGAAAGATGGGGTAATCTAAAGAGATGGGTTTTCAAACCAGTTTTGAACAGTGATAGAGAGTTGATGTTTAGTAGGTCAGGGGGCAGAGAGTTCCAGAGTCGAGGGGCAGAGCGACTGAAGGCCCTGCACCCCATGGTGGTGAGGCGAGCAGAGGGTACAGAGAGGGGAGGTTGCCTCCATTAATGGTAACACAGCATAAAATATGCTAAGATTTCTAATGAAAATGGAGCAACAGCAAAGCAATGCCACAAGGTGGAGACATTCACATAAAATAGAGAAAACAAAAAACATCCTGATAATGGCTAAAGCAGTGCTAGGCTAAATTACAGTTTTATCTGACAAAAGGAAAGATCTTAATTTTTTTGTGGCACAGAGAGCGGAACTGATTTCATCATCATTTCTAATAATCTTCGGGGATCCAGCCCACACTGATACCCATCCTTTTTTAAAACCGTCCACTTTGGAAAGTTTCCTCACCAAAAACGTAGGTTGCATGTATAGAAAAGATTTGTTATACAAAATATCTGGGTTAGTATGAATTGGGCCTTATTTAACCCCGATTCTGCTCCTTTGATATCATCCCTGTATGGCTGTACTGGACATGTGGTAGAAATATTTTCACTTTAATAACTTTTCTTTCTCTTTTTGTGCTCTGAACCCCCCACCCCCACCCCTTTCAACAGGCCAAGCTGATTGTCCCTAACAGTACAGCTGGGCTTATCATTGGTAAAGGTGGAGCTACAGTCAAGGCAGTGATGGAGCAGTCTGGGGCATGGGTCCAGCTATCCCAGAAACCTGAGGGCATCAACCTGCAGGAGCGTGTGGTCACCATCAGTGGTGAGCCTGAGCAGAACCGTAAAGCTGTGGAGATTATCATCCAGAAGATTCAGGAAGATCCACAGAGCTCCTCTTGCCTCAACATCTCCTATTCAAACATCACAGGGCCAGTGGCCAACTCTAACCCCACCGGCTCTCCATATGCCAACTCCACCGAGGTAATGCCAGCAGCAGCGGCTGCTGCAGCAGCTACGGCTTCCTCTCTGCTTGGCCAGGCTGGCTTGGCAGGAGTTGGAGCCTTCCCAGCCACCATGTCCAGCTTCTCAGGCAATGACTTGCTAGCCATCAGCTCCGCTCTCAACACCCTGGCCAGCTATGGTTACAACACCAACTCTCTGGGTCTCGGGCTGAATCCTGCTGCTGCTTCAGGGGTGTTAGCTGCTGTAGCAGCTAATGCCAACCCAGCAGCAGCGGCCGCAGCTAATTTGTTAGCATCATATGCCAGCGATGCATCTACCAGCGCAGCTCACTCTGCTGCTAGTCTTGGAGGCCTCTCCCTGGGATCCCTGGCTGCTGCTACAGGGGCCACCAATGGCTACTTGAGCGCAGCATCACCACTGATGGCGTCGTCTCTCCTGGCAACGGAGAAGCTAGCAGAGGGAGCAAAGGAAGTGGTTGAGATCGCCGTCCCAGAAAACCTTGTTGGAGCCATCTTGGGAAAAGGAGGGAAGACGCTAGTGGAGTACCAGGAGCTGACCGGTGCCAGGATCCAGATCTCCAAGAAAGGCGAGTTCATCCCGGGAACTCGGAACAGGAAGGTGACCATCACGGGATCCCAGGCTGCCACACAGGCTGCACAGTATCTGATCAGCCAGCGAATCACCTACGAGCAGGGGGTACGCGCCACCAACCCGCAGAAAGTGGGCTAAACCTGACAGCTGATGAGAAATGAGGAGGAAAAGAGGAAAAAAAAAGGAATGGGGGCCTGGGGGAGGAGAGTAAAAATAAAGCAAAAGGGAGAATGGAAAAAGGAGAGGAGAGAAAGAATATTGGAAGGAATCATTTGCGCCGTTTTCTTCTGCGTGTTTTCAGTATTCTATATTAAAAAAAAGTTTTTTGACTCAACGCAAAAATGTGCTGAGAAGATGAGGAGGGAGGGGAGCGAGTTATTACGCTGAAAAACCAAGAAAAAAATGTGTAAAATGTAAATAAGGTTTTATTACTTAACGTCTTGACCTTTTGGGAATTTTTATTGTTTGTTTTGTTGTTTTTTTTTTTTTTTTTTGTTCAGTAAATTAAGCTGTCTGTTTGTGTATTGTGTGGACAGAGCTGAATGCCAGGCAGACTGCCTGAGAGGCTACAGAGTGCGGGAGAAGGGGGGGGGGGGGGGGGGTTCGGGTATGGTGAGGTGGAGGGTTGGTGTTTACAGGGTACAACCCTCCTAAATCCTTTACAGATCCAAACCCTTCCCCTCTAGCCCTCACACTGTATTCTCAAACAGGTTTTCGTTTTTGTTCCAGGAAATTTGCCCCCTCCAGCAGAAATCCCCCCACCCCACCTTGCTTTACCCCTCCCCTTTTAACAGTTTGAAAAAGCGCAAGATTGCAAACTTCAGCCAAGTGTGTAAGGAAAGAAATGTCCTCGACTTCCTCCTTCCAGCTCCGCATGTGATTTCGCCTCCCTTCCCAGGAAAATGGCGAAGGGATAAGTTGAATCTTGCGAGGTGCAGGGGGAGGAGGGTGAGGGTGATTCTTTATTTGCACACACACGCACACACACACGCACACTACAACTTGTGTAGCCCTGCAGGCGTGTGACAGAACACACCACCCTCCACATGTGGCACTAATGTTTTGGCACATGCTGATGACATGATGTAGTGCGACGCCTGAACATGCCACCTCCGGCAAACACAGGCTCGTCAACATCTCTGTAGTCTCCTATAATAATAATAATACTAATGATGATATTGTCTTATTACTACAGGAATCATCACCATTGTCGCTATTTATTAATGATATCGCCCGTATAAAGCGCAGTCTTCTATTTTAATCTGTGAATTCAGGTTGACATGAATGTAACTGAGACTATTGTTTTGGTTTAAATCTTTTGTTTTCATGTAAGTGGACTGAAGAGGAATAGTAATGTCAAATAGTGTAATATATGTCTTATTTATGTCCAATAAGAGAGCCGCCCCAGGCAGTAGGATCCTTAGTGATATATCCAGTCAAAGAGCAGAACAGGAAATGCACACACACACACACTGAAAGGAAACATTACAATGCCGTATTTGGTGCTACAGAAGGGAATTCATCATATCTGTGGCGCAGCCTGCAGTAAGATTTCTAATTTAGCAGGAAAATATCTAAACCACTCACACGATAGACTGCAGTGCAGCTATATCAACTTTCAATACCCTTTTGTTTTGCTCAGATACTCCTTCTCATGATGCAAAATATCACTGCTGTCTGCAGCTGTAGTGAAACGCCCTGTTGTAGTTTGCCTTCAGAGCAAAACTGCAACTAAAATTAAATAATTTAGTTGAGCTGTTGAGTTGAGACTCAATCTCGGCTGAACTGCTGCTCCTCGGCGTGTGGTCTTCCAAACCCCTTTAGTTTGACCTCCAAACCACAGACTATATCAAGCAAGAGCACTTAAAGGCTAACAGCATACTACTGAGAAAATACAATCGTTGAGTAGGACGAAAAACACTGAAATAGGACAAGGGAACGTTATTTGTCTGGGCTCCACTGCTAAATCTGCAAGCCTTGTAGGCAGATTTGCTCTTCAAAGGCATCATGTATATCAGTAAAGGAGATAAATAACCTAACTAATACTTGCCCTTAGTCCAACTGCCAGGAAGTAAAGGGCAGATGACAAATTTTCAACAGACATCCAGGGAGCAGAGCTCCTGTTTGTTTACCACCCAACGTAGACCCACAAGGCTGATGAAGATGAAGATGCTGGTGTTTATTGTGTTGAATATATTTTGTTTGTGTTGTGTTTTTTTAAACAATCGGAGTACACTGAATTATTTTTTTGTCTTAATGCACTGTGAAGCTAGAGAGCAGTTTTCCCAACCTACGAGGTCAGGGATGTGTGCTGCAGATGGCATCATGACTGGCAGGGAAAAACAAACAAAAATCCACATATATGAAATATATGTAGAATGCATATGAAGAACTTCATGACGAAGCATGTCATATCTGAAGGAGTAGAGAGAGACTAGGTCGATGAAGAGGATCAATCAGTTGTGGTTCTGGTTAGGTCCATTCTGCCTCCCTGTTCCCTTTGTGATGAGAGGGCAGGATGTTAGGGGAGTGTTGGGTGTCCAGCAGCAGCTTAAGAAGACTGGATCAAATTCTACTAAATCTACTTTCAGTTCTTTAATGCAGCTCAAGATCCAATAGACAAATCCCTGGAAGGTCCGAACAAGAGGAGAGGGTGTGTTTGATTTTCTTTTACCTAAATAGCCTGTTGAGGGATGGGAAAACCTTTGATTCTTTGGTAAAAAAGAAAATAACAATCTGACCCCAAACCAGATATCGAACATGTCATTCTCTGTTGGAGCGCCAGTGAGGGTTTAATCTCCACAACTTGGTAAGGAGGCTTCTTTACTCCCATCTAACACCATCCACACCCTCCTCACCCCTCCCACCCGTCCTCAGTTTTCCAGTGCACTCCCATTCTGACACCCCCTTCTCCTCCTAACACATCGCTCCATGGGTGACTATGTCTGGTGTTCCGATCGATGCATGTCTGCTGCTTGCCCCAGCAAATGCCTCAGATTGAGTGTGTCCTGCTGTGGCCTGTGTGGGTAGTGGAGGCTGCAGAGGACCACACCTATGGAGGACGCAAGAGCTGGCAGGACGCAGTGGAAGAAAACACTATTAGTGTGCAGTTTAGATCAGTGAATTTTACGTTGTGACTCTGGAGGCAAGTATTGTTCAGCTGGAATCCCCTATTGCACAAACACATATCATGAGGTAGTATTTTGACTTTGTCAGGGGTTTGACTGGATTTCATGGTAAATAGTAAAAAACTCAGCGTAGGAAGATTATGCGTTCCCATTCTGCAGTGAGCAGATGCTGTGCTGCATGTAAACAAAATCATCTCTAATTTCTCAAGTGAAAATGTCAAACAATTTACTGCAATTTATTATTATTTAAATGTGCATTTAAAACTTTTAGGCATACCTTTTCACAGATTCATGGTTTTAAAGTCAAAAATACATTTTAAGGAATATCTGTATAAATTGAAAGTGCAATATGAAGAAAGCATGCATGCAGCACAGTATTGGCTCCTTCCAGAGGGAGAAGTGCTGAAACAGTTATTAAATACATGTGAGATAGAAATGATTAATGTGGGCGGGATTTCTAATTTAACTCATTGATCAAACCTTAAAATATTATTTTAGTTATCTCGACGTTAGGAGACTGAAATAAAAATGTGACAAGTACTGGAAGCAATACTCGTGTCGGCATATCGTGTTGTCCCGTCTCTTAACCTCTGTCTGCCGCATAGGAGCTTTTGGATTTAACCGTAGATGTTGGATAGGTTTACAAAAGTACATCTTTTTTTTTCCTTTTTGAAATTTGTGGAAATGCTGCTATTTAATAATAACTGATGTACAACGACAAGTTTGAAACATATCGGAACCTGTCCTTTAGCTGGAGCGGCTAGTTTTAAGTGACAGTGTAAAATATCGCTCTGTTAGATGCTGAAAATAAGTTCATTTTGTGCCAAAATATGTCTTGAAGGAGCTAAAACTCTAAACGTGTCAACTCAAAACAACATTAGGTATGAAGAGACCTCCTTTTATATTAAGAAAATGTGAAAAGTGCCAAATGAACCATATTTATAGTTAAGGGTGAAGTTCCCATATTTGTTTTTAGGAACTAGATAAACTAAGATGAAGCACCTCAGTATAACTTTGTGTTAAAGTCCTCTTTTGTCCTTCCTGCTAAGGAAGGGACCGCCATCTTAGTGTTAGCTGATCCTCTGGGAGATTCACATCCCAGAATGCAACAGCACTACAACTCTGGGGCTCCACCGATCAATATAGCGATAGGTTAGCATCATCGTGCTAAAGAAAATGTGACTAAGATAGCATTCTTAAATACGACCTTTTATAGTTACAACAAAAAAATAAAATGTATTTTGTGGAAATAGATGTTATCTTTTTTGCACGTCTATATTGCATGATATCAAAGTGAAGCGTGGACAAAAAAAAAGGAAAAAAAATTCAAAGAAACAAAAACAATTGAATAAAAATAGGAAGTGTGTGTTGTTGATTTTCTGAAACAAATCTCTGCATGTCAATAAGGGTAGAGCATTTTGATATCGTTTTACATGCGTTCAAACTGTTATTGTTATTCCATGCAGTTGCGTTAAACCTGCCAAACGTGCGCTACATATTTGATTTTCTTCTTACAACAGAAAACGTTTTTTAGAGTTTAAATTGACTAAACCTTCCTAAGAAGGATATGAACAAAGCTCTTGAACAAACCTAAGACTTTCCTTTGTGATATCTTAAGCGAGCTTGGACTAAAACATTTTTAAGTGCACATAAACAAATCTATATATTTATTAGGATTTAGTTTCAAACCTTGACAGAGATTGTCCACGAATGTTCTCATCATTTCATAAGTTTCACTTTTCTGACAACTGTCGTGCTGCAGGAGCTTCCATGTGTTTCTGTGTGGTTTTGTACTCTAACATTACTAACCTGTCAACACACTCTGCCGTGTGTTCTTTTATACCCCCACGCTCGATCTCTGGCTTGTCTTGGCATTGATGCACCTGATTTATCTGGAGCATTTAAAGTTATAGTAATGGTAAAAGTTTGATTAAACAGTTCTAGAGGAATCCAGGAACAGTGTGTGAGAAGGGGGTAAAAGCTCCCTCATCCCACATGTGTTGGAAACCTTAGAAACCTTGCTGCTGAACTTGGGACAGTTTGTGTTTTTACTTGGGATGCACCAATCAGGTAATTGAAACAGGATGATTTTCACATTATTTGCCTCTGACATGTTATGGCAGGGTTTTTATTTCCTGCTCAAATGCATCAAAACAGAAAACTGACATTTTTCATACTTTAAACACTTAACATGTTTTGAGTTAGAATAGGCATGGGCCCATATGGCATTTTTACAGTATAATAACTTGAGTGAATATACAGCAACAGTATTTATTTACTGTAATTATTATTTATGGTTATTTTGATGACTAGGCAATAAAATGTTGCTTATTGCACAGAATAGTGTACTTTATTGCAATTTTGTTTATAGAGTAATACAAGAATAACAACCTGATAATAGCTGGTTAAATAATCAAACTATTCATTGGGTTAGCCTGTGGTGATGGGTGGTATGGTGTTCTTCTAGGTTTCACACCTTGACTGTCCGTGTTTTTGTGGCCAGGAAATATTTCCTGCAGCAAAATTGATATTTTTTGTAAGTGAGTCAATGCTACAGTAGCCTTTTTAAACCATCTGACTGGCAGTGCACAGTGCAAGAGTTTTAAACTTTGGTAGCAGTTGGTTTTGAACCTGCAACGTTTTAAAAAATCTTAAGGAATTATTCTTTAATGTATCAGTGGGGATCATCTTGCAATCCTTTCCATCAAGAAACATTGGAACACATTTTCTCTGTCTATTGTGAATGTTACATTAAATTACTGAAGAAAAACTAAGCTAACCTGAATAAATTTGTATCTGTTTAGTTCTGAGATGAAAATCAGAAGTTACAGCTTAGGTTAAAGAAAACTGAAAATCAGGATTGGCAGTAAAAGCCTGATCGGTGCATCCCTAGTCTACGCTCCTTTAATATCCAGTCCAAGGCTCAGATCCCAAAGAAAGAAACACTATACAGTTCCAGTGTGCTTTGAATCCTAATACCTCCCCTATTTGCTTTATTGGCTTCAGCATGATCATTCTAAATATTTAATTTTTCACCACAGATTCTCTCTGTCATTTGTTTTTGTTTTTAAGTTAGAAAGTATTTTCATTGGGGTCAGGTATTGGAGCCTGGCCCAAACCCCCCATGAACAATGTTCCCATTCCTGCTCATACGTTTGCACTAAACTCTCTGCTGACACTGCATGGCAGGCCAAGCTAAGTTGGGGGTCAGTGTGTAAGACTACTGTAGATGTTTAGCATTAATGTAGATGTTTTGTGTGTTTAGATGTGCATGCTTCTTCTGTCCTCTCTGGGTTTGTCCGCTATAGGGCAGCCCTGTGCTCATTGTGTCTTTGTTGACAGCCAATAAGTCATCATTTTTCCCATGGTTTTAATCTGACTGTGATGAGTAGTGAAATGCTAATTTAACCCCTAACCTGCTTGACAGGTGAGCTCATAGCTTCTTCTATTTTTTTGGCCCCTCCACTCCACCTACCTCTAGAAACCTGCTCTCACCCACACATACCACCTGACACCCTTCAAACAACCTCCACAGTGTATTAAAGGACTTCACCCTACCTTCTTTTTCCCTTCCTACTCTCCCAAAACGTGGTCCCCATTGAAACACCAGCAACTGTAGACTGCATTTGTCATATCACTGTTCTTCGGTTTCTTCTTCTCGCTCTTTTTATTTACTTACTTTCCTGGTTTTGATTTGTATTGTATGCTTTAACCCGAACCTGTTTTAACAAAATGCCATTTCTGTGTGTAGCCTGTTTACCCTTTTTCCACACACACACGCTCAAAACACATGCTCCATGCCCTCTTTTTCTGCACTTTCACTGCCCACTCTTCCTCCTCCTCCTCCTCGCCCAAACATACACTCACAGCACACACTTTCCTCCTCCGCCTCCCACGAGTCTCTTCTCTCGAGTGCCAAAATAGAACAGAGAGGAAAACAAAAATGACAACAGCGACTACTACTACCATTCCAAGCGTTTCTTTGAGTTGTTCTTGTGTCTTGGACATTCATCCTGGAAGCACCCATGAAGCCAGCATGCTCCGCCCTCATAACATGATGTCGCTCATGACACCTCAACTGAACAGCACCTTGCCCCCCTACCACCACCACCTTCTCCTCCTCCTTCTCACCACCCCTCCACAGAGCTAAACCCGACAAGGATTAACCCCTCTGCAGGTTGGCTACCTACCTACTGTCCTGCCTCTCAACCCAAAAAACAAACAGCCCTACCGCTCATGCCAGCTGCTTTCCTAATTCTGTCATTTCTTCAGCCTGTTGGACTCCATTGATTGTGTGCCATGGTGTTGGGGGCACCTTTCACTCTCCTCACCTCTCTCCTCTCTCTGTACCTCCCCCGCCCCCACCTCTTTTCTCTTTCTTTCTCTGTGACCCCCCACCCCTCTCGCTCTCGCTCCATTTGATTTTTCTCAATGGGAAAGATTCAAAAACTCCATTTTCTAATGAAGATTTTTTTGTTTCTGTTTGTCGTTTAACATCCAAACCACGCACGCCGACACACCGCACCGCCCTCCGTGCAGTGGTGTGTGTGGGGAGTGTTTACGCACCGTCAGCTGCGCAGCCATCCTCTGTCTTCTTGAACTTTTTGAACTTTCACCCCCTCATGAACTTTATTGACCTTCCTCCTCCTCCTCCTACCCCACTTCTGTGTTCATCCAACTGTTTGGACGATAACTCTCCATTCCATCCCCAAAACCTCTCTGAGACTGTGCAATGCTAGCTGATATGATTGGATTTTTCTTTTTTGTTTGTTTGTTTGTTGCTCATCATTGGGGACATTTCTCTGAGATACAAGTCAAAAAAAAAAGGAAAAAAAAGACATGAAAGTAAGAAAAAGGAAACGCAGACAAACAAAAAAACGATAAAAACACTAAGCAACTGTTTCTCCACAATTTCATTTTTTTCTCTCTCATTGTAAATATTTTTGTCAGAGTTTTGCCAAGCTGTAAAGAGAGAAATGTTAAGCAGAAAGGGGCTGGCAGCATAAAGAGAGAAACTCGTGGAGGCGATCATCCCACTCCTGAATCCCATAGTTAGGTCTGCCTGTATAATCGGCTCTGGTAGTTCTACCGTGTTGCCCTGTGCTGTTGTTATTAGTGTTGATTTACCTCCTGTGTGCACTGTTAGCTTTCCTGTTGGCTTGCAAACTCTTTAGAAAACTGTGTTCATCAGATAGCAATTACTAACCACGAGAACTGGTCCAAGCCATTCTCGATGTAGGCTTGTTCATGTGCATTTGTTGATGTTTTTTCTAACAGTGAGTTGTAGTGGCATTAGTATGTTTTATTGTCAGGCCATAGTTATAGTGTTAGAGACATATCATTATGGAATCACTGAAAATACTTTCTCAGCTCCTCTGTGTTGGAAAAACCCCTGGAACTGAATATAATTTTTTACTAAAAGAAAGCAGTTCCTCCTGGGGTTTATAAAGAGGAGGCTGAGCTGCTAACGCTCTTGCAATACAGTCGTAGTTTACATACATAGATCCTCTGCAGGTGCCGCTCAACCATCCTGCTGTCTGCAGAACCAAACTCAGATCATATCTCCATGTTTCGCCTCGGCATCGAGACATTTTGAAAAGCAGTAATTTGCTTGAGATTCGACTCCACCATTTCATTGCATTGCTCTCAGCTCCACTCTTGATTTATGCTGCCTGCCCCATCGCCCTGAGAACACCACATGAGCTATTTATTTCTCAGACTATTATTGATATACTATTAATAAATAACGTCGCAACAAAAAAAGGGAATGACTGGAAAAAGGTGAATTAATACTATTGTTTTGTTTTTATTTTTAGTATCTTAGTGGTTGCTTTTAACAACATTCATTAACTGACTTAAAGATTATTGAATATTTAATGTAATTGTAGCATTGTGTTTGTAAAGCAAAAAAAAAAAACTAGTGAGTTGTGTTTCTTGACTTGTGGATTACCAGTGAAGTGGGCAATCTAGTGCTAATATATATATGAGGTCTTTTTTTTAAGGATTCTTATTTTGCGACAGCAACAGCAGTCATTATAAATGTTCATTTTAGCATCACCTGTCTTCCGTTGTCTTATTCTTCACCTTCCACCACACTCTGCATCATCACAGTAACACATCGCAAGTCCGGGGTGGGACCGAATGCAAGTTCGTCTGAGAGATGTGTGTTGTGTCCTGAATGAACAAGCGTATTGTGTTTTGTGGTAAATGTGTGCATGTGTTGCTCTGGTAACTTGCCTTTGGATGCATGTCTATCATGGTGTGTGTGTGTGTGTGTGTGTGTGTGTGTGTGTGTGTGTGTGTGTGTGTGTGTGTGTGTGTGTGTGTGTGTGTGTGTTAGTTCTGTGAGGGTGGGGTTCGGGGTGGGTGTTTCTGTCAAGTGTCCACCAAAAGCTAAAACCTGTCAGGCTTCCATGCTCCCTGATGGAACCTCCTGACGTTATAGCTGCAAACCCTCATCATGTGATCTGACTCAACTCGACTGTCCATAACCCCTTCAGTCACCTGACCAACCAAATCAGCCAATCACTGTCCACCACTACCGCCTACCCCTGCGCCATCCTTTGCTGCACACCACGTCAGCCCCATGTGATGTTCTCCATCGATAACATACTACTGTCACAATCTACTGTTACATGCTTACAGATCTGGGGATAAAAGCTTATGTAGCGTGTTTTCACTTTTATATTGCCAAGGGTTTAAAACCAAACAAAGCCCAGCCAAATTCAAGACAAGTGCACCTCAAGTTGTTTGATTCTTCAAAGGTTTAAATAAATTAAGGTTTTATCAGTTTTAACATGTCTGTTCCTTGGATTTCTACCTCCAAAACCGTGGAGGTGAAGGAAATTAAGCCTGTGGTGGTGCTCACAGCATAAAAGCTTAAAACAAAATCAATAGGAAACTTTCAGTGATGGAGAACATGTCCTTGTTGCTCTGGGTAAACCATCTCTGGGAACAGTTTTACTGGGACAATTTTTTTCAGATGAAAGCAGATGTAGTTGTCATGCAACGAAAATAAATTTGTATTTTTTTAAGGGATGGGGACAGACATTTGTGGCAGATGTGTCAAATCTCTATGTGTTAGAATGTATTTTGGCATGACAGTAAGCTGAACCTAATCTTCATGAGGTGCACTTATTTTACACCATTTCACTCATTTAAAATCATTGTTTTTATTTTAAAATCAAGATTGTTCTTTTCCCCAGAGCTGCATACTGCATCCTATTGTTCATGCTACTGTACGTGCTGCATACTACCTTTACCAGGTCAGAATCCACCTTAACCTGTTTCCATGCCAACCACAGAGGAGCCAGTTGCATGGCAACTGGCTTCCACTACAACAAACCAACCAACCAGCCATATTGCCCAACTGATGAAGCCCGCCCACCTGTCTATGATTTGCTCTTAGAGGAAGAAGCAGAGGGAGAAAAAGGAGAGGATAGGAAGAAGGGAGGACAGATGAAGGAAAAATAATTGTGATTCTCAGGGTGTCTTACACAGATTTACTGTTTAGTCTGTTCTCCAGTCTCTCACTGGTGTCTTGTTGCCCCAAACTGAGCCCAAAGACGACCATAACCTCCTATGAGAAAATAATTTTTATTCCCTGATTGACCACTGACCAATTCTTCTCGATCAGCTGATTGATAGCATTGATTGACCAGTTCTCTTGAGAGATGGTACGCAGCCAGCTGAAAGAAGCTTGGCACTGTAACTTATGTTTACAACCCAAATGAGACCAACAACGCTGTTGACAGAATGTGTAGGACTTAAAAAAAGAGAGAGACAAATCTCTGAAGAGTACTTATTTCTAAATAATGGATCTTTTCGCTTACTTTTTATGTGACATGAGGTAATGTAATTTTTTTCAATCATTGCATGTGACTATTTTATTTGCAATGAAACTGTTAGAATGGATGGTACATTTGTGACGTCAGTGCAACTTTAAGATGCCGATGCTAGGAATCAGTCGGTGTCTAAACTTTTATGTCGCCCGTGAGGAGTGCTTTTGGACCAATGAATGCTAAATGTGTGACCATACAAAGCTGTAAAGGTTTTGTTTATTTGTACATGGTTATGGGTAAAATAAATCATTAAAGCAAAGTAACATCTTTAGTCTTAAGCAGTAAATCCTCACACTTGTCTGAAGAGTCAGCAACAGGAGGGGTCTTTTGCTTTGGATAATGATGTAGATGCACTATTCAGAGGTAAGTTTTAAGAGTCAAAGCTCATCCAGCATGGCTCCTGGGTATGATGTTTCCACTGAGGGTTCTAGAGGGCTTGACTATACATGTTAGAGCAGTAGTAGAACTGAAGACAATCAGGGTTTTAAAACCTTTATCGTCTTCCTTCCGATCCACAATGGGCAGGGTTCAACTCTATGACATATCCATCTACCCACAATCCTCCTGTGCACCAGAGTCATCCGACCAACACCTGCACCTTTTGCATCCACCATGATTCCACCGTCAGCTCCTGTGACCTCTGGCCAATTCGACTCTCTTCATGCCATCGGCTAAGCGGCTAGCTGCTTTTGGAGCTGTTGTTGCAAAGCCCCCTCCCACCCCCAGGAAATGGAGTCACACTTCACGGCATGGTACGAACAGCCACTTGTCACTCTCCTCCCACATACCTTTCTCCATAAGCCACCTAAAGAAGTTCCTCCAGCTTCCAGTGAGAAGATCAATCTGTATCCTGATGATTAAGGTTATTTCAGACAATATACATTTAGGGAACTGATTAAAACAGTTACAGTTTCTCCAATTTTATTGATGGTTAAAATTCATACTGACATTAAATATTTGAGAATTCTCTTTAATTTAAATTTTTTTGGAGGCTGAACTGCTGGGAACAAAATGCAAAGCAAAAAAAAATCAAAAAATCAAACTTTTCTGTAACTGTGAATTTCAAGCGACTCTCTAGGGGAAGCCAGCAGCTCTGGGGAGATGAGAAATGCCAGATATTAGAATTGAAATAAACATTGTCAAAGCAGCAGACTGTAAACATTTAAGTATTTTTAGAATAAAACTGAAAAATACATAAAGGTATTAAATCTATTCTTGCTCCAGTTAAAACACACTTCAGGTGAAAAGCATCTCTATTGAACACAAAGCTTCAGAGATCATCTAAGACTTATACTGAAAATTTAAAACGTATATAGTCTGCAAAATTTCTCAATTAAAACAAATTTGCTAAAATGGTCATAACACAGTTCAGACGTTTTAAACATAATAAAGGCTGCACAGTTATGAAGAAAATTAGGTAAATAAGGAACCAGGACTTACTGTAAAACCTTCTTGTTTGTTGGAACAAAGGCAAACATCATTGTAATTAAGTACTGTTTCTTTACAGATTCTCTTCTCACAGATTCAAATCCCAAAATACTGCACAGTTAGACAAGGAATAAAATAATACAGCAAAACAATAAAGACAAAAATATAAATTAATGAGATTAATGAAAAAGAGTGATAAGAGAGTACCAGGTGGCTCAGTGTTAAAGCAAGTGCACCCTAAGCAGAGGCTACAGGTTCGATTCCCATCTTTAGATGAGTACCCTTCTCTCTCTGCTCTTCTTCTTGTCGAGCTACAAATGAATAAAAGCCACCAGTGCCACAAAAACCTTTTAAAAAACTGAGGGATAAAAACAACACAAAGTAAAAATAAGACACTATAGAAAGTAATAACATTGGAGCGATAATGGAGTGCCTTTCAGAATAAATGTGCAGTCAGTGTTCAACATAAAACCAGAAAACTTATATAGGTAATGTTTAATACAATCATATTTAATAAAACTATTCAGTAACCTAATTCACTAAGTGAAACACAATGTATAAATTAAGCACACACAGACAGATGTTTTCAAGCCTTTGTTTCTGTTAATTATGACAATTTTCTGCATACAGCTAATGAAAACACGACATTTAAGATTAGAATATTACATCGGGCCAATAAACAACACATTCTTTAATACAGATACATGGGCTTATTGAAAAGTGTTTAAATCTGCATTAAGGTTATCATTGAAAGGTTCTTTTAATCTGAAAAATGAGCCTAATTGGAACACATGTATGACCAAAAAAACTGATACAACCAGCAAACTCGATGTGACGCAACATGAAGACAGAGCTAAAAATTGAAAATTACTTTAGCAAAACTTTACATATTAATTACATTTTCTAGGCTGTATGTTATGTAGAAAAATTATTAGTTTATTAATTACTTTGCTTATGAAATCTGTCCAAACCATCACATTTTAGGCTTAAAGTATTTGGTTTAACAGTCAAAAATGTTAATTTAAAAATAATTTAAACAAACTAGAGATTACATTTACTCTTATAGTTACTCTGAACAAGAGTCTGGTCTCTTTTGTCCTACAATTTTAATTTAGTGTAACATTTAACAGTTTTTACAGTATTTACATCATATTTATATGAAACGTTTCAGGTTTTTTTGTGCTATCAACAACTTTGTACTTAATGGGGTGTTTTGTTTCTATTGTTTGCTTTTTTTAAAGAAACTTCAATGCATAAATGGGCATAATCTTACTTTTAAAGTCATTTTTAGTTATATTTAATTGTTAAAAAAAGCTACGTTTTAACAAATAGGTTTAAATGTGTTATAGTTCTGAGAGAGAAAGTCATGAAGGGCCAAAATGGGAATCAACAGGTCAGATAGCAAAGAAAACCAAATATTGGTATCAGCCAACAAAAAGCTGATCGTTGCATCTTTGCTTTGAATAGATGCATGTATTAAAATACCAAGGATTACAAATAATTTAATTACAAGATAATTATAGAAATATACACTTTATAGATATTGTGTACATCTGTTATTTAGATTCATGTCAAATTTTATACTTTACACGTCTAGTACGTACACCCTTGGCTTTTTACTGCAGTTTTAATGTGCGTATGCCAACAGTGCAGTCACTCTCAAATACAAAGTACGTCTGTGTTAGCTCGATTCAGTATTAAAATGTTGCCAGGTGAGTGGTGAGATATACAAGCTTACCGTACTTCCTTGTCAAATATGTACTTCTTCTGAAAATATGTTCTGTATTTGTCTTCCATTTTGGATTTATGTTTACCTCTCAAACAATGGCAGACTTTAACCGGTATATCTGAGCTCAGCAACAAGGAGGCGGATGAAGTGACAATATGCTTTTTGTGGTGTGTAGTAAGACTGAGGTCACGTAGTCCACAGCTGCATGGTGTGAGCTACCAAAGTAATACATTGTTATGATTACTTGAATGCAATTTTAAATTGTAATTTAACTCTGGCTTTTTCAACAGAATTTTAATCAGCAAACTAATGAGGTTATTAACAGAATTAGTTTAGGTCAACCCAAGGGCTTGTTTATCTCTGTTATGGTCCAAAAATGATAGACAGCATCTTCACGGTCCCCGAAGCAGATGTATTAAGATCTTTAACTATGTGGGAAGGAATCACATTGTAGAACCTGTTATTAGCCATTGTGGATAAAATGAGTGTTAGTTTAAATAATGACCATGATAATTACCATGATATTTACAATGCCCTATGGTTATTATTTATTTTTAAAATGTAAAACTGTGTAATGACTGCAATATTAAACACTGATTTTGAATGAAGCGTCTCAGTTTAACAGGAATAATTCAACCAATAAAGAGCTAAATGTAGCAATAATAAGGAAAGAAAGACATCTCTTAAAAGACAAGACAATGTAAAAGGTGAAACCATTTTGATAGAAATAATCTGTTTTTATTTACTTTTTTTTATGCCATGTAAAAAAGTTTTCTAAACTTGAACAATGAACAAAATCAGTATTAGCATTATAGAAACCAAGCCCTTCTGCTAATTGCTGACCGATGTTTTTACTTGTCTCCACTGGTGTCTCTTCAAATTCAAAAATACTTTATTAATCCCAAAGGGAAATTAAATGTAGACTCTTGGTAGACCTCTTTCCCCTCACCATAATATTTATCTACCTCTATAGATTCTCGACCAGATTCAAGTCATGGTTCTGGATGGGCTAAAATGTAAACATAACTTTCAGTTAGAAGAATCATGGTGGTGCAATTAAAAAATGACCTTACCTGGGTGGTATAAAGGGCAGGTGTCAAATTTGTCAATACATAACACACTAATAATAATAATAATAATAATATAGTTCATCAATACATTTTTCCTGCTGGCTTCCTTTTTTTAGGTATCTTTAGTAAAAAGACTTTTTGCATACCTTTAATATATTTCAACCAAACCTTGATAATATTGATAATGTTTACTCACTGGCAGAATGTGTTCTGTGTAACTGTGTACTCCTTCACTTTAATAAAATAGCTGACATAAAAAGCTTGACTCTGATAGATTGAACAACACAAACAAGCAAAGACAGTCTGATCAGCACCAGCTGCCATATGATTGAATAGTTCAAATTAGATGTTCAAATTATCTATTCATTTTCCAAGACAATGATCACTTTAATTACAAAAAAGATATGCAGTTTATACATGCTACTTTTTTTTCCGGCTCATATTGAGTTTAAGAGAACTGCACATTCCTCCAACCTCCACAGTAGTTCTTCCTCCAACTAATAACTGTTTAGAAAACTGGATTTCTGTTCACTTTTAGCTTGTAGATGAGCAGAAGTTAAATGTCTTTCCCCCTGCCCTGAATGATGGTTAGAAAGCTTCTCACTGTGTTGTGATGGATGATACTGTGTCTTAGATCAATTCCCAAAGGAGTTGTAGGTTGTGTCAAAACCACAGAGGTTTTTCAGGATACCAGAGGTAAGTTACCCACTGCACTTAGAAAGGTTAAACTCACAATGATCTCCATCTTTGCATTTATTGTTACATGCCAAATAATTCTTGCAGTTTCCAGTTTTTTGGGGGGAGGAGCTTTAGCATATTTTTGTCCCAGCTGCCCTACTTCTGCCTAGGACTGAAGTTTGTACGGATAAAGCGGCTGTGCGGGCCCCAGAGGAGCTAGTCAGACAGCTTCTTTGATTAACTATCTGTGCTTCTGCACGCCTGCGACCAACATATAGAGCACAGCCTGAAAGCTGAAAACTAGGGCACTGGGATGTCATTGTGCTGCTGTTGCCTCCCAGCATCTGCATGTACTCTAAAGTTTTAGAGTAAAAGGAAGAACAGGGCCTAATTGCCACCAGAGATACTAAAAGTCATTTAATTAATCACAAAGTTAAACATCTTGCCAAAGAAATGCCTATGCTCTTAGCTGTAACTCTTTATCTCCTCCTGGCTAATCCATGCAGATTATCTGTCTTTGTCAGCGTTAACAAAGCTGCTACTAGTGCTAATAACTCACCTCTACTCTAAGAGGCATCCATATTGATTTCCTTCCCACTTCTTTTGCCCTTTCTACTTTTTCCCATATTCCCTAATTCATTAAAACTAATAATAAATGCCAGCACATCCCAGAGGAGCAGTACACCGAAATGTCCAGGTTGGTTCCTCTGAAGTCTTCTGGAAGTTGGTGTGCAGATAAATTAGGACCATCCTCCTGCAGAGACTCCAGTGTATGTGTAGCCTGAATCTCTGTTGCCAGCATTGGCTTTCATGGGCCATGGTTCACGTTTTCCACAATATATCCATTGTTTTACGGGATTAATACAGGAAAAAAATACTTATATGGTTTGTAGGTTGACAACAAACTGTAGGAAACAAACCAAAGCCTGAAACAGGTAAAACATTCCCACTGTAATGTACCTTTCCTAGTCCATCAATCACAGGATATGGTGTTAAAAAGTACAGCAGGCAGCCGGAAGAGGGACAGGTCATTTAGATTTAGGCTTAAAATTATTCATACGTCTGTTTCTGATCAGACAGGCATCTCTCAAAAGATGATAGAACAATGTAAAAGGAGTATAAATTCTGAAAGTAATCATTTAGTTTTATTTACATTTTCTTAAAGTATATCATGTCAAATGATATTTATACCTTTCCCAATAATCAAGGGAAATGTCTTTATTGACATTAGAGCTATCAAGTCTTTCTAATTATTTCTGAGGAGCTTTTTGTACGTTTCCACTGATATTTGGATGATGATTCGTCTTTGATTATGAACCAGTGAGCTCCCAGTCTTTGGAAGGCCTCCTTGCCATCACCCTAATTTTCAGTTCCCATCACAGATTTTCTATTAGATTCAAGTCAAAACTCTGGATGGGTCACCCAAAAACATTTATATGAGTTCCAGTCAGAAACAATATGGTCACATAAGTAGACAACTTTACATTTAAAGCTTTCTGGGGTGTGAATAGTTTTGGGCTTAACTGTGGATGGAACAACAGTACAGTTGATTTCGTTCTGCCCAGCTTCAGGGAATTGTTTCATTTTTGGGCTAGGACAGCAGGCGATGTTTCAGAGGGCACTATACGACGTAACAAACAGCTGAAAATGGGAAAGCAATGAAGGTTGGACTGAACTCAGATTTCATCAGGGAAGGCAGGAAAACCTTATTTTAATTAGTACAGATGTACAAATAAAGTACTTTCATTAATCCAGCCCATAAACAAATATATATCATTAATCCTTACAGAAATGAACCAGTTAAAGCCAGTCTGTATAAAAGTCCTTTTGTCTTTATGAATGTATGTCACAGTTGCCATTACCCCCACCAAAAGCCTTACGTGCCCCTTATTACTGTGGTGAAGCTTTTGCTAACATAAACAACAGATGTTTTAGGTCTAAGAGTCGCAAAGTCTTTCAATTTTCACCCACTCACAGATTGGGGAACACTGTGAGACGTTAATGACCAAGATTTTACTTTGTGTTTAATTTGGGGTGTCAAAAATTAAACTAGGTTCTGGTTTTAGTCTAAATTTAATTGAGTGCCACCATATTTGGGATGTGCTGCAAAATGTGGAGAAAAGCTACATTTCTGTTAGAAGCTACCTGGAGGAAAAAAAAAATGTTTTAAATTGAATTGAATTTTGTAGAGAACTAGCAAGATACTGTTTGTATATATATATATATATATATATATATATATATATATATATATATATATATATATATAATTTTTATGCATTTTAATGAGCTTTTGAGTAAAAGGATCTTGACTTTTAACATATATATATCTGTATATGTATAGATATATGGATATTTCTACCTTCAATGCATTACAGTATAAATTAAAAGGAACATTTTTAGCATTTAAACCAATCTCGTCATCAAGAGATTTCAAATCTAATTTATAGGCATGATTAAATATTAACTATAAATTTTGACAAAAACATCACAATATCTCTGGGCCAAAGTGATCTTGAGGTTGAAAACTAACCAACATCCTGGTATGTCTTTCATTTTTAATTAACAAGTCACACTCAGTATAATGAGTTAGTGCAATACAGCAGTCAAATATTAACTTTTTTAATAAATGTCTAACTCATCTATAATTTAAAGAGCACCAATGTGCAGAACTAAGAAATTATTCATGCTGTTTGTAGCATTTTTAACTCAAGCTGACTCGTTTTTTTGTCAGTGCTTTGCTTCTAACGGAGATATTTGAGATTACCGAATGTGTTTTTATTTATGCCGTAACTGCAATGCAAACGCTATGATTCTTAAAAGCACTGTAGTGTGTACAGTAAGTTGTTTATCAATTTTATGGTACATAATATATTTCTGCAATCTTGCAGTTGCTGTTGTTCCTTTTTTGTGGGGCCTGAATGCTGTAATAAATATGTTTTCTACTTTAAAAAAGGAAAGCCTACACAGTGCTTGGTGTGGTGTGTCTAACAGGACACAACAAGTCCTGCTTCCTCTTCCTCTTTTGTGTTTTCTTTTCTGTAAATTTCATAAAAAGGTACATTTTCTGCTTTCTCCACTTCTTTCTGTGCATTTAAACACAATTTTAGAACTTTTGATCTTTGTCTCTACTTGGAAGGTTTGTAAAAGAGAAAACAGAAGTTTTCGGATTGCAGGTAAGGCCCATCTTGATGGCAGGTGAAACTTAATGCTACACAAATAAAATATAAATTATTTAAATTACCCGTGCAGTTAAAATGTTGGAGAGATTCACCATCTGATCCAGCAGACCACATTACGCCTAAAGAACATTTCGGGTTTTTTCTTTACAGCTGCCAGAAACAGCTCAAAGTCTCTGACAGCGTGGCATTATTCACCAAGCCAAACCCAAGCTTCTGAACTTCCAATTAGCGACATGAAATGTTACAATTTTCAGCAGGCTCATTTCCATCGTCCTTATTTCATCTAAATTCACAAAACTCCTCCAAGGCAGGTGTGCAGGATAAAGTCCGATCTAAGTGGGATCTAAATGCTGTGCTGCAGTGGAAGCATCCAGAGCTGCTGCGTGGGCTGACAGGGACAGATTAGCTCAGTGAGGGTACAGGCAGCATCTATAGGTAATCTTCTAAACATATTGCTCTGAGCGAGCACGGAGAGTGCAAGTGTGAAGGAGGGGAGAAAGAGTAATCGGTCACGCATTCTTAAACCGCACATGCTTGAATGTGTCATAACAGCAGAACAGAACAAGTCTGTTTCTAAAACTTACATGTGTGACAGACAGGATCATCCTTCGACTAAAATTATTTTCATATGGAATTTGGCTCCACAGAGTTTGCCACTGACTATTTACTTAATAAACACTAAGATAAAATATTCTGGTTAAATTTAAAGCCAATTTTTAACATTCTTATGCACTTCATTCCTAAAGCTTATAATGCTATACATGAGGCATGAGGGCAACTTAACTTTTTAACAGCTAACAAAATATCTGCTGCAGAGAATGGGATGAGGGATTAAGCATCATCTTCTACATGTAATCTCTCTGCAAACCATAGCTCCAGCTAAAGGATGCAGATGAGAAAATGTCTGGGAAATTCTACTAAGACGTCCATTGTCTGTATTCGCTTATCCATGCAAGGTTGCTGGGGGGCTGGTGCCTATCTCCAGGGATCATTGGGCAAGAGGGGGGGTACACCCCGGACAGGTAATGGGTCCATCACAGGGCAACAAAGGGGTACGCAGGATAAACAACCATGCACAAACATATTCATCCCCAAGAGAAATTAGCAGGGACCAATTAACCTAATAGACATGTGGGAGGAAGCAGGAATGCCCAGAGAGAATCAGATCTCCCGATGCCAAGGAAGCTTCCCTCCACTTCCAGTGTCAATCCCAGTTTTAGCTCAGAGATGCACCACAAATCCATATTAAGCAGACAAACATACTGGTACAAACTTGCAGATGTGAACGATCTATCCTGTTACCCTCTGACTGAATTTAGGTTGGAAAAGATGAAGGTACGAATAACATGGAACAGAAAAAGTCGTGCTATGCTCTGGGTGGTAAATGGCTACTTTAGCCAGTCACTTCATTCAGCCTTACAAGAATAAAAATGAATGGAAAATAATTATCAGATAATTAAATGTATAGTTATAAAGGACAGGGTTTAAGAGTATGTTGGAAATACCACTGCTCTGGATGACTCAACTAGGCAGATTGTTTACATTAGCAAACACCAGTAAAAACAATTAATTAAAACAATAATAAGTGTCTGGTCATAAATATAACACAGAAAAACAGGTTTTTTTTCTTCTAAACATCTACAAAACACTTATTTCATCTCACATGATCACAAAATTACTACAAATGACAACATACTATTCTGGGTCACCAGGAGTGAACTGCTCAGTCAACTCAACCTTCCCAATTTTGTAGCTCATACACCCCCTGATGTGTCCAGAAAACAGCATTAACAACCTCTCAATTGCTCCCAATCTGTCTCTGAAATGAATCCTTACAGTATCCTTGCTGTAGTTCACCTCCATGCTGTCTTCATTGCAGAAAGCCATTATGCTGCTATAGGTACAGCTGGGCCAACTTCCTTCTGCTACGCTGCTCCTTGTTGTTGACCTTAGGCAGGTGTTCAGCTGCTTCTGTTTGCCTGTCATATAATTGTTTTATTTTATTTTTATTTTTTTCTCAAAACCAGTGTGTGGTTTTGACAAAAAACAAGCAATTGACAGTGCTTGTGTCAAAATCTTATTCTTCAGTGAAACATACACATAACTTTGAAGCAGGTGCCTAGTGCTGAGAAAAGGCCTTAAAATTATTTTTATGTTGATTTTTCATCAAAACGTTCAACACAAAAGAGAGTCTATGTTTTAATGCTGACATTTGCTCCCCTAAACTACTTCTGCTGTTGTTAGAATTTATTTTGTCACCAAGTCAAACGTTAATGTAATCTTTATAAGTAAAAGTCTTAAAGTTTTTTACTAGACGACCTGACAGGACCACAAATTGTTAAATTACAAAGTACATGAAGTAGATGTTAATTTACTAAACAAAACATGACGCTTTTGCCAAGAAGGTGGTGGCTTTCTGTAAAAGCCAGACGCAGACATGCAGGCGGGAGCTTTTCGGTGATTTAAAGATTTTAATGAAGAAAAAGGCAAAAAATTACAGGCAGGCATGAGGGCCTCCGGAAATGGGGCGCCTGGTTTACCATTACATCTCCACACAGTTCACAACTTCTCGGTCCTGTTAAAAGGTAATCCGGCAGGAAACAAGGTGGAGAGAGAAGGGGAAGACATGCAGCAAAGGCCCGAGACCAAGAATCGAACCCAGGACAACCACGTCGAGGACTACAGCTCTGCACATGGTGCTCTACCAGCTGAGACATCCAGCATCCCCACAAATTATACTTCTAAACATTTTTACACATATGTTGTGTAAATGTCATTATATGTGGCATAAACAATCATAAAGGTCACACTGAACCTGAAAAACAAAACAGAGAAACTGACTGAAAAATAATAATGGCTTGGATGACCTTCATCGGTGAACACACCCAACACACACTGAGTAGCTAACACAGCTTTATTCAGTGGAAGATCAGAAATTTACGTCTAACATCTCATCTAGAACCAAACAGTTTAAAAGCCTTATTGTGTCATGGGCTCTCCCTCTCGGACCGCTGCCTCTTCTGCAGCAGAGCTCACAAGTAGCAACGGCAATCCCAGAATGCATTGCAGTGTGACATCAGTGGAAACCCCATTAACATTTTTACTAAGCTTAAACTGAAAATATTCATCATATATGTCCTTTTAAAACTAACAGTTATGGAAAGCAATATGGTCAAAAAAAACTATCACAGGTATTTAAAGTCAGCAAGGCAAAAAGAAAATCCACCTGTAGGAGGATAGTTGAATAAATGGCCTAATTAATGTAACTTTGGTTTGCATATGCACAGTACCATGATGTAGCACTGATCAGGGCTGGGTTGGGTCTATTGTTAGAACACCAGGCCTGGTTTCTACAGCCACTGTCAGTAGAAAACACAGATGGCTGGCAGTTCATGTGTTGCTGAGTCATTGTAATTTCGCATTGCTTCTTCAGTATTAAAGTAAAAAAGTTATTTATTTTGATTAAGATACAAGTGTTACTCTTTGCATATGTTGTCATGTTTTGAAGCAGGACTAAAACCCAGACCAGAGCATAGAACATTGAACCGGGGAGGATTAAACAGAAGAAAGGAGCAATAAAACCAGGGGGTTTATATACAAAGGAGGTGTTATTAGTGACATGGAAAGCAGGTGAGTCTAATCAGGGGAATGGTGGACAGCTGAGGGAGTGTTCAGAGCAGGGAAACTGATGGAAGGAGATAAAACAACACAGAGAACACAGAGGGAGCTGAAACAGACACAGAAGGAACTACAAACCAAGGAGAAATACACCAAATACAAAAAGAGAACACAATAAATAACAGCCTGAACCTACATCACAAGATCTTACTATAAATAATAATAAACGAAGAAATACTCCATACTCCAATACCAAATCACAAACCCTCATGGATCAAGACATATTAATACATTTCCTATTCATTTAAAAACTAAACATAGAAAAAACATATTTTTATGTGAGCTGTCCATATGTAAAACCTATACAGAGATTTGAAATATTCTTTATTGTCCCACAGAGTGAAATTCAGGTGCAAAAACAAAGTGTGCAGGTAAACACTATAACTGCATACATGGTCACGTTAGTCATTTAAGAAAGCAGAGTTACTTACATTATGCAGCATATAATAGTGATTTTCGCCACTTTTCATTTTAAAGTGTTGTCTGGTTTGTAGATCATGAGCATTATATTCATTTCTTTGTCCACTTGTTTGACTTTTAGACAACTTGGACTAAAGTACATTTTAAATGCAGCTACTTGTCATTCCAACAGTCTTGGCATGTTAAAACAAATGTCAAGTAAAACTTTAGAATAAGGGACACAAAGTAAGTTAAGCAACATTTACCTCAAACATCGTTATATTCTTGTGTAAGTAAAAGAAAGTGAGCATAAGGCAGCAAAGCACAGTTTACTGTCTGCTATTTGAAGTAAACATTAAAAATGAATCAACAGTTGGAGGCTGACATCTAAGATTTAATTAAAACATTACAACAAACTAAAAAATACATTTTATTTTTAAAATTTTGCTGCGGCACTAGTGGCCTTTATTGTTTTGTTATCTTCTGGAGGCTGGGATTCAAACCTGGACCAGCTGCGTCGAGGACTGAAGTAAATGGGACGCGTGATACATTTCTGTATTAAATAAAAACATTTTTGATACAGAAATGTCAGCTTAATGAAAAGTATGTTTAATACCTGCCCAAAGGTTATTTTCTAAAAGTACTTTTTATCTGAAAAATGACAAATGAATCCTATGAATATTTTTTTAATTAATCTATATTTTCTCATATCAAGATTTTAAATGTGGTTGCCAACTTCAATTCAATTCAAAATTCAATTCAAAAATACTTTATTAATCCCAAAGGGAAATTAAATGTTGTTGTAGCTCATTATGAAGGTTTCTTCAAAGAGTCGTTGTAGATGCTGATGGCTGTGGGCAGGAAGGATCTCCTGTAGCGCTCCGTCTTACAGCAGATCTGAAGAAGCCTCTGACTGAAGACACTCTGTTGTTGTAGGACAGTCTCATGAAGAGGATGCTCAGGGTTCATTTTATGAAGAATCTGTCTTTCCACAATGATCTCCAGAGGTTCCAGAGGAGTCCCCAGAACAGAGCCAGCCTTTTTGTATCAGCTTGTTGAGCTTTTTTAAGTCCCTGGTTCTGATGCTGCTTCCCCAGCAGATGATGGCAGAAGAGATCACACTCTCCACAACAGACTTATAGAAGATATGCAGCATCTTGCTGCAAACACCAAAGGACCTGAGCTTCCTCAAGAAGTACAGTCTGCTCTGTCCCTTCTTGTAGATGTCTTCACAGTTGCATCTCCACTCTAGTCTGTTGTCCAGGTGAACACCGAGGTATTTATACTCCTCCACCACCTCCACTTCTTCTACCATGATAGAAATAGATTTTGACTTATTCCTGTTTCTCTTAAAATCTACAATCATCTCCTTTGTTTTAGTCACGTTCAAAATGAGATGATGGTTTCCACACCATGCCACAAAGAGGTCTTATGAACTTATGATCGTGTTGCTAGTGATGATATACAGGTCCTTCTCAAAATATTAGCATATTGTGATAAAGTTAATTATTTTCCATAATGTCATGATGAAAATTTAACATTCATATATTTTAGATTCATTGCACACTAACTGAAATATTTCAGGTCTTTTATTGTCTTAATACAGATGATTTTGGCATACAGCTCATGAAAACCCAAAATTCCTATCTCACAAAATTAGCATATTTCATCCAACCAATAAAAGAAAAGTGTTTTTAATACAAAAAACGTCAACCTTCAAATAATCATGTACAGTTATGCACTCAATACTTGGTCGGGAATCCTTTGGCAGAAATGACTGCTTCAATGCGGCGTGGCATGGAGGCAATCAGCTTGTGGCACTGCTGAGGTCTTATGGAGGCCCAGGATGCTTCGATAGCGGCCTTTAGCTCATCCAGAGTGTTGGGTCTTGAGTCTCTCAACGTTCTCTTCACAATATCCCACAGATTCTCTATGGGGTTCAGGTCAGGAGAGTTGGCAGGCCAATTGAGCACAGTGATATCATGGTCAGTAAACCATTTACCAGTGGTTTTGGCACTGTGAGCAGGTGCCAGGTCGTGCTGAAAAATGAAATCTTCATCTCCATAAAGCTTTTCAGCAGATGGAAGCATGAAGTGCTCCAAAATCTCCTGATAGCTAGCTGCATTGACCCTGCCCTTGATAAAACACAGTGGACCAACACCAGCAGCTGACACGGCACCCCGGACCATCACTGACTGTGGGTACTTGACACTGGACTTCTGGCATTTTGGCATTTCCTTCTCCCCAGTCTTCCTCCAGACTCTGGCACCTTGATTTCCGAATGACATGCAGAATTTGCTTTCATCCGAAAAAAGTACTTTGGACCATTGAGCAACAGTCCAGTGCTGCTTCTCTGTAGCCCAGGTCAGGCGCTTCTGCCGCTGTTTCTGGTTCAAAAGTGGCTTGACCTGGGGAATGCGGCACCTGTAGCCCATTTCCTGCACACGCCTGTGCACGGTGGCTCTGGATGTTTCTACTCCAGACTCAGTCCACTGTTTCCGCAGGTCCCCCAAGGTCTGGAATCGGCCCTTCTCCACAATCTTCCTCAGGGTCCGGTCACCTTTTCTCGTTGTGCAGCGTTTTCTGCCACACTTTTTCCTTCCCACAGACTTCCCACTGAGGTGCCTTGATACAGCACTCTGGGAACAGCCTATTTGTTCAGAAATTTCTTTCTGTGTCTTACCCTCTTGCTTGAGGGTGTCAATAGTGGCCTTCTGGACAGCAGTCAGGTCGGCGGTCTTACCCATGATTGGGGTTTTGAGTGATGAACCAGGCTGGGAGTTTTAAAGGCCTCAGGAATCTTTTGCAGGTGTTTAGAGTTAACTCGTTGATTCAGATGATTAGGTTCATAGCTCGTTTAGAGACCCTTTTAATGATATGCTAATTTTGTGAGATAGGAATTTTGGGTTTTCATGAGCTGTATGCCAAAATCATCCGTATTAAGACAATAAAAGACCTGAAATATTTCAGTTAGTGTGCAATGAATCTAAAATATATGAATGTTAAATTTTCATCATGACATTATGGAAAATAATGAACTTTATCACAATATGCTAATATTTTGAGAAGGACCTGTAGAGGAGCATGTGTCATATACTGGATGTTCATGTAGGTGCTGAGAGAATAATTTTAATCAGTATTTCATTATTTTTAACCAGCTTAAATATAAAAATCTAGATTTCTAAAAATGACTTTATCCAACCAGAGCTTTTCATTTATTAAATCAACTTTTGAGTTCAACATTTCAGAACCATTTTAGCCCATCCGTTCACCGCCAGGTAAGCTCTAAATAATCACACCCGTGGCAGGTTTAGGGTAAAAGAAACTTGGAATTTTACCATCGCGGGTTTTCTGACAGGAAGTATAGTTAATGTTTTGGAATGGCCTGATCTGTGGAGAGAGCTAAAGATTAAGATTAGGGTTATGGCAAGGAGGTTTTCCAACCTCAAAGACTCTAAGCTAATTACTAAATGTAAATCATCAAAACAACAAGGGAAAAATGCAAAACGCTGCTGAGCAATTATAAGATTTTGATGTTAATAAAAATAGTTTTCAATTTATTTGGAAGGATATGAATTATTTTTGATCTGCCAGTTTTAATAAAATAAAATAACAGAAAATAATTTTTTTTCCAAACTAACACTGATTTATTATCTTTTGATCACAATTTATATTAGATACAAACCTCATGGTTGAATGAAAATAATTTAATTAATAATCTAATTCTGCCAGGGTATAAATAATTTGGGGCTTAAACGTAGACTTCACTCAGGTAATGAAAAAGGTGAACAATGTGATCTTTGTATGTCTTGTTTTTATTGTGGCCAAATTTTCAACAGGTTTGATCTCTTTCAGATAGGTGCTGGTTTCTGTTATCAGACTGCAAGAAAAGTCTCACATTTGGTTAGAAAATCTAACAAAAAATACTTAATTTTGTAGTTTTTCCCTTTTTTTAAATTTTGTACCATTAAGGTCTGCTGTAAATGTATATCAAACTTTTTTATTTACACAACCGAAATGTGCAAAAAGCCAAAAAACCTGGAAAGGTGTGGTCATCCTCTGATGGAGCATGCAGTGTGTCAAATGCTTATTTTCTCTCAATATGTCGTTTTCATACTGGGATCTGAAGAGGATAAACATGACATATTTGGTGAAATGATGCAGGGCCACCAATAAATCTTGCTATTTATTTGCCAGTTAGCACAGTTGTAGTTTGAAAACATGCATTGAGACAGTTTGTTATTTTAGCTGTTGTTCTATTTTTACAGTAATGAGCTTTCTTCACCTCCTGGCTCTGCAAATCACACAAATCCACAAGGACACATTCGTCTCACGACAGTTTATGAGAAGCCGGCAACCCTCTGCTCCCTCATGAACATAACACATTTCTCCAAAGATTCAAAATGGCACTTAAAAAATGTGAACAATTTAATGCGAGGGGCTATAAATACAGGCATAACTCAGAAAAACTCAGTTTAATGGGAATATAGAAACCCAACAAGAAGAAGCCTGTCTAACTACCAATTTAAAATTAAAAATTCTTATTTATGAGTTAAATGACTAGATTACAGCAGAATTTGTGTTTGTCATTTAAAATATATCCAGCATTAGTATCTTTATGCAAAAAGCAAACATCTTTCTTTCTACTTAAAAATCCTCCTAGGAATATCAAGCAATACATGTAATCTTGGTATAGTTTCAACAACAGATCTTTAGTTTTGACATTGTTGGTGTCTGTAAAAAAGGTTAGCTTCCAGGCTAAAGTTATTAGATATTATGATTAATTGATGAGATACAACAATTTACTTCAGCCCTCAGCTCAACAACTTAAAATCTCTCTGCTGCACTACTGTAGGAGGAAATTAAAATACAAAAGAAATGGTTAAAAGCCTCAGTTTGGTCTAAAATAAACCGGAGATCAGTCTCACCACAAGTACCAGAAAAGTATTATTAATTGTTGCAGCTGTAGTAGTGTGCTTATTTTACACTACTATAAATACAACAGTGACTGAGGCTGTCAAGTAAGTTAAAGACGGTGTGAAAACATTGTGATGTAGTGTTTGAGAACAGACTTCCTGTGAGAAATCCCCCCTGCAGGTAGCAGACAGAGTCATTTTTAATCACTGTGTTCCCAAGCTTCTCGACGTGCGCGCCTCTTCCCTGCGGGTGCAATCGTCCACCTGTTTTGAGACCCCCCCAAACATCACGTGAACCCTGTCAGGAAACATTAGCCTTTCTGTGATGTATGGAGGAGAAAAACCACATCAGGCTGACTGCATCGAGTGCCTCGGGCTGCTACACCTTGTAGGAACAGCAGGACAGCAAAAACACACAAAATGAAGGCTTTTTTTCTGTTATTTGTTTTTAAGATCCAGAGATATAGTTCTGTAGCGGTCCAGCTAATATCTTTTTTTATCAATAAGCTGCGAAGAATTCTAAGTTTTCCAAATTATCTCTATGAATTTTATTTTTTATATGCTTCTTTATATGCTCAGAAATCACCTGATAATGTTGCTAATCTGTGCGTTTTATGTATGATGGTATGATAACAATTATTTGGTGTTTACCAGGTTCTACAATCGTAAAATTCTAGCCTTCTAGTGTTCAAACCACAGGCCGTCATTATTTACTGAACAAAAATGAAGCCAGAATGTAAAAGCTGTGCGTCTGTACATTTAAAACGTTGGATCTCATCAGGACCTTCCTGGCTAAAAAAAGGCTTGTTTATTGTTATTATCAAAAGGTTCCTGACAGGACAATTAGAAAAGGACGAAACAAGCATGGTTTGCCTGGAAGGATTCAAGAAGGAATATTTTCCTCACTAAAATGAATTTTGCAGCAGGTAAAAAAACAGAAATTGAATGTGAATTAATCATACAACTACTGGAACAATGCCCTTTGGATAAGTTAGATCAAGGTAGATATTTTTGGCCATAAGGCACAGCCACAGGTTTGTAGAAAACTAAACACAGGCAATTAAACAACCACCTCAGAAACTACTGAGCAAGGTGGTAGAGGGGTAATGATTTGGGCTTGTTCTGCTGTTATTGGACTTGGGCACCTTGCAGTCATCGAATTAGCCATGAACTCCTCTGTAAGTATTATACAATCAACTGTCAGACTGTCTGTCTGACAGTTGATGTTTTGCCCAAACTGGAGAATGACCCCAAACACACCAGCAAATTTACAACAGAGAATAAGCTAGGTGTGGCAAGGCCCCAGTCAAAGTCTAGACCTCAACCTGACTGAAATGCTGTGGGGAGACCTTCAGAGAGCTGTTTAGAAAGAAATAAAACTCCATCAGCTGCATTGTGTTGTATTGATGTGAACTTTGGTGCCTTTGATAAGAGCCTCCCAATAAGAAGAAACAAAATCAAAAGAAGACCAACGTGGCTGCAGAAGACAACTAGATATGCAAGGCGAGGGGGAACAAACAGAAATGAGGAACATGTGAAGCATTTGCTTGGGCTGTAAATGTGTTCACTTTAAAGTCACAGCTATGGTTGACGGATGTGTTTCAACAGTTATGGGTCTGCACAGCTACATGTGACAAATATTTGTAAATCATACAAAAGGGAAACATTTAGTGCTTTAAGTAAAGCTGTCAGTAATTCTTTATTAAGAACTCAAAAAACAAACATGTTTTCTCAAACGTCTCATTTTTTCCTTTTTTCTTCATCTTCTCACATTTGGTTCTACTTTTTCTGTTTTAGCTTCCCCTATTCCCCCTTTTTTTCCTCTTCTAATCTCCAACCTCCTTCCCTTCCTCATTATAACAATGCACCATCAGGAACAGCAGCAGAAAGCTAATAAATGTCAGGCCTAAGTGAGATTAAAGACAGACTTAGTGGTTTGGTGAACTTGAACTAACCTTGATTCTCTGCATTCCTCTGCAATGCTTTTTAGTCATCATGATCTCTGCTCATTTAATAGCTGAATGCTAATCTGATCAGGCTAAGTGCTTGGAAATAAAGAAGATGAAATAAGGCTGTCCCCAGGCCTCCAGGCCAGACAGATGATCTGTAAAGACTTCAGTCTAAAATGCAATAAAACTGGAAAAGATGACATGGTCATAAGGTGGAGATGTAAAACTGTGACTACTCACAGCTACCTATGGATCAGAATCAAGATGCCTGCCTAATTGTTAACCTTTTTTAGTTGATTTCAGATCCAGTTTGGGAGTGTTTGATGTGTCCTGTTGGAAAACCTCAGCTGGTTTGTTTTACTAAAGTGAAGTTAAAAAATTTGGAGGCAGTCTTCCTTCTTAATATTTTGATTTAGTTTGTGCAATGCACTAGTACCAATGCCAGTGAATAGCTTTACAGTTGGTATGTTGTCTTGTTTTTGAAAGCCTCATTTTGACTAATGCAAAATACCTCTTTTGAATGTGGCCAAACAACTGAAGCAACGTTTCTTCAGGCTCAGTGTGAGCGGCCATCTGCCACGACCGACTGGGGGTTTGAGAGAAAGAACAGAAACACAAAAAGAACAAAGAAGCACTGATCCAGGAGTCCTTTCTATGGGAAGGAAAAGTAAATGTTAATGGATGTAGCTCATTTAGTCGTTTCATCTAGAAAGAAAGAACAGATAAACTCTGAGCCAGTTTTCAAGGTTAGAGTCTGAAAGAGAGCACATAGAGTTAGTCACAGTAGAAGCTCAGTCAGTAGCCATGTCTAGGAGAGAGAAAGGGTTAAACACTGAAAGACAGGGCCATGTGGATCATCGGTAGAGGGTGAGCATTAAGTTGTTGCCAGCAGAAGCTCGGACGATGCCCCTCTCCAGAAAGGTGTCACAGGTAGACACAGAGCCAGGCCAGGTGTAGCTTCTAGGAAGAGAAAAGAGAGAACAAGGTTAAAAGCTGAAATAACAGCAAATAATGCAAAATTGGAGAGTAGTGTGAGAATGTAGCAAAGAGGGTGAAAGTGGTCATTATGTCCTCCAGCAGCCTAAGTCTATAGCAGCATAACTACACAGATAGTTTCAGTTCAGATTATTTAGTTAAACGGCGCTTATTTACAACAATGTCGTCTCAAGGAACCCCATAAAGGGTCCCACTGATGTTCATTGTTACACTAAAAACCACAAGGATCGGGATACCTCCCTCTGTCAGACTGATTATAACCACTGGAAAAGAGAAGGGGTCATACAGGTAGCAGAAATGGAGGGTGTGTTTGCACCTCAACCATAACTGAGCCGGTTTAGGCTAAACCTGACTCCCCCTTACTCCAACCAACAGGGAGGGAGGAAGGCTCCCTCCCTGATAAACTAAGCCACTCCAACTATAAACTTTATCAAAAAGGAAAGTTTTAAGCCTAACCTTAAAAGTAGACAGGGTGTCTGCCTCACGGACTAAAACTGGGAGCTGGTTCCACAGGAGAGGAGTCTGATAACTAAAGGATCTGCCTCCCATTCTACTTCTAGAGACTCTAGGAACCACCAGTAAACCTGCAGTCTGAGAACGAAGTGCTCTGTTAGGAACATATGAACCAATCAGATCTCTGATGTATGATGGAGCTAGATCATTAAGGGCTTTATATGTGAGGACGAGAATTTTAAATTCTATTCTGGATTTAACAGGGAGCCAATGAAGGGAAGCTAAAATAGGAGAAATATGATCTCTCTTTTTAATTTTCATCAAAACTCTTGCTGCAGCATTTTGAATCAGCTGAAGGCTTTTAACTGCATTTTGTGGACATCCTGATAGTAAAGAATTACAATAGTCCAGCCTTGAAGTAACAAATGCATGGACTAGTTTTTCAGCGTCACTCCTGGATAGGATATTTCTAATTTTGGCAATGTTCCTGAGATGAAAGAAGGAAATCTGAGAAACCTGTTTAATATGGGATTTAAATGACATGTCCTGGTCAAAAATAACACCAAGGTTTTTTACTTTATTACCGGAAGTCAATTTAATGCCATCCAGGTTAAGTGATTGACTAAGCAGTTTCTTTTTAAAGACTCCGGTCCAAAGACGACAACTTCTGTCTTGTCTGAATTTAGAAGCAGAAAATTTAAAGTCATCCAAGTTTTTATATCTTCAAGACATGCTTGTAGTCTATCTAACTGGTTGGGCTCATCAGGATTTATGGATAAGAAAAGCTGAGTATCATCAGAGTAACAGTGAAAATTAGGTAAGGCAAGGCATGTTTAGTTATATAGCTCATTTCAGCAACAAGACAATTCAAAGTGCTTTACATGATTAAAAGAGTACTTTGCAGTGATAAAAATCACAAAAAGTACATTGCAGTGGCATAATAAAGGAAAGTAAAAAAGTTAAAAGCAAAGAAAGGTTGGACTACAGACTAAAATGAATTAATTTTAATATTGCATGGCTCCCTGGGGAGGAAGTAATTCCTTTGTATTCTTCTGGCCCATTACGCGTCTGGGTAATGGGGGAATATTCCTTTAAAACCTGTCCACATCTGGACCAAGAGTCAGAGCTTCTCTGTGCTCTGCAACCTCCCCCCTAACTATTGTTAGGAGAGCCCAGCTCAGACTTGATCAGTCGAGGAGGGATATTCTGCAGTGAACTGCTTCTCACTGCACACAACGAGGTCCGCATCACTCACTTCTAAGGTAGAAAATCCCAAATCACCTTTGTCCCAAGTAGAAAATGTTGTTCTAATTTTAATAAGTTGATAATCACCTGTTAACATTGTAATGTAGAGCTGTGTATTATCTGCATAGTCATGGTAACTTATCCAGTTTGTTATGATCTGAGCTAGGGGGAGCACGTAGATATTGTCCCAGGATGGAACCTAGGGGTGTCTCACGTGAATGTAGTCAACTCTGATGTAAGGTTACCTACTGACACAAAAAAGGTCCCTGTCTTTCAAGTGAGACTCAAACCAACCAAGTGACCAACCAAAAAGCCCGACCCAGTTCTCCAGATGCTCCAGTAATATACTGTGTTCAACAGTGACGAATTCTGTGGTGAGGTCCTATAATACCAACACTGTGGTTCTTCCACAGTCTGCATTTATGCAGATCTCATTGAACACCTTAATAAGGGCGGTCTGGGTTCTGTGGTGAGCACAGAAACCTAAGTGGAAGACGTCAAAGCAGCTGGTCATTATTAAGAAGGTTTTTAACTGTTGAGACACAGCTTTTTCAGTAACCTTACTGATAAATGGGAGATTTGAGATGGATATAGCAACTTTTCCAGATTATTCTTTTTGTAACAGTGGTTTGATAATTGCTTTTTTCAGGGCCTGGGGGAAAACAACTGACAATATAGAAGAGTTTATTATTTGAATCAAATCAGACACTATGACCGGCACAAAGCTGTGGGTAAAATGTGTTGCAGTGATCAATCCGATGAATGTTGTCAAACTGCTCGCAAACAAGGAAATAGCAGCTGCACTTTATCATGATCACCAGCAAGTTAGTAGGCATTAACTTTTTCAAGTTAATTTCTGCACAACCTCTTAAAGATTCAGGTGAAGGTATTTGAGCCTGGATGTATAACTAACTCATCATATATATGATACATGTCCAAGATGATGTGTATATAAACTTCTGACCATAATTGTTTAAAGTAAAAACTTGTGACATAAAAAATATTTATTACCCTGAAGAAATCCTCCCAATTTAAATCAGTTTGGTCTTATTTTAAATGAAGTATAGTTTTAAACGTGTGTTTAACACGTTATCCAGCTTCAGATTGTAGCCCAGTGTTTCCATCATCCTTATCCTGGTCCGTACTCCTGCCCGTTCAAGAAGCAGAGGCTGGAACACTGACACTTGGCCATGCAGCTGTCATGGTATGACATCCTTGGCCTATGTTTTCCTTTATTGTTAATTAGTTCCACCTGTCCCTTATGCCTCCATGTCTCCTTGCCACACCTGTTCTTAGTTCCTGTGATAATCTGCCTTTGTTTTCTCCCTGTATATTAGTTCTTTGTTCCCCGCTGGTTCCTCCGTCACACCCTGGTTTAGTCTTGTTGTAAATATGAATCTGAGAATATTATTTAATATTAATATTTTAATATTAATATTTTATTAAATAATATTTCGGTCTGTTAAGGGTTGTCCTGTGAATACCAGCCCAGTAAGGCGATGGTATTAGGACAGAATAGAAAGGTGTGAGACGAGCTCTAACATTATTGAACAGCATAAACTCTGCACATATATGGAATGAATTCACACAATTTCTTAAAATACAAGAATTTATTAACAAAAATAAGTCATCTCAAAGTCAAACATATTTCAATCAACAAACTCTTTACTATGCTAAAACAATCCAACTAAACTACCAAGCAGAATTAAAGAATAATGAAGACTAATGGGCTATGTACAATATAAACAAGTTGATTAAAGATTATTGGAAATCATGACCAAAAAGAGTGATGCAACATTACCATGCAATGTTTATGTTTGAGAACCAAGGATTATCTTGAAGAATCTGGAAATTAAGTTAAGTTAGTCTTGGAACTAACTTAGAAAATAATCAGCAAACCTTTAGACAACCATTCACAATGCAAGATCAGATAAATATTATTTTAATAAAATAATGTTTAAATAATGATCTGCTGAATAAAACCAACCTTCTGGATGACCAATTCACATCGGTGTCTAATTAGCTGCCTTTAGTTATTGAAATAATATTCAAAGAAAGATTATAAAACGGGTATTTTGGAAAAGAGCCAAATCTTTCTGGAGAAATGGGGCTTAATGGTGTTGACATAGTTATCAAATCTAGTAAATGATGTTCAGGGACGATTATTCACTAGCTTGAAAACCAACAACCTTTCTGTTTAATAGTCTTAGTGCTACCATGTGTCCTTACCAGCTAGCCGTTGAGCTAACAAAGAAGCGGAGAGCTTAGCACCAGAATCAACACATACCTTTAAAATACCAGGATTAATAAAAGGGTTAAAATGCATAAGCGCGGACGGCGCATTATGAGCGATGTTCTGGTTAAAACCACCCTTTAAATAAAGTTTATCTTAACTTTAAAACATACAAAGAACACGGAACCGGCGCGTGCCGTAGCTAGCCTACTAGCACTAAGATAGCCGGATTTCACAAAAACAAAACTTCATGGAATGAAAACGTTCAGATTATTTCATCCTAAATCTGTCTCTATATTATTCTGCCCAAACACTTGACCTCATGAATTGTGGTGAGGAATGTTGTCCAAGCGACGAAGGTTGAAGAGATATCCACCGTGAACAAAGGTTAGCTTCCCGCTAACTTCCTCAGTTTCTCCCGATCAGAAGGTGCGTTCGTTCTGTGAACAACGGGTTAGCTTCCCGCTAACCTCCAGCTGTGGATGAAGAACGGACGTTGTCCGCTGCGGTTTCTGCCGTCTTCCTTCCAGACTGCGTCCTTGCCGGGGATTTCTCTCGAACACCGTTTGAGTCTGCGCAATGCTTGTACCTTAATTATCCCCGTTCATGAATGAAAATACCGGATACACAGACAGTATTTCATTCTACTTAACTTTGCATATGATCGATGATCGTATGGCTTTGGATCCAGTTTAATTTTATGTCTTTTTGCCAGCAACAGACATCAGCGCGCTTTGTTCCCTCCTATCCCGATGGGGGTCTTATACGGGCAGTGGTATCACTGGGACGTCCTCTGCTACCCACCCTTCCACCTTCGGAGTTGTGCTTTATTTTGGGTAATGGCACCACAGGAAGTCCGCAGTTATCCCCTTTCCTGGCTGTGCTGGAAGAAGGTTAATGCACTTTATTTTGAAAAGTTCCAGAAAAGTCTGTACCAGAGTTTTAATGTGGAAATCCATGGCTGTAGGTCCCAACAGTCTTGTGTTTGTCTACTTGCCTGCAGCAGTGACCTCTCATGTGAGTTTTTGTCTGGACTCTTGTGATACCTGAAGTGACTCAGAACGTGACAGCAGCGCTCAGGGAAAATGAAATCATGTCCATACAGATTGAGCTACCTGTTGTTGAAAGTGGGGTCAACTGGATATGAATTGTTCTGTAAAAATGGAGGCCAGGAGAAGCAGTCGGGTTTTCTGTGAGGATGACCGAGCACAAAGGAACCATTTATGCAATACACCCGGTGTCAGCTAAATCCCTTTTACATAAGTCAGCTTATGGAGCAGTAGACTTTCTGAAAAATCACTGCAATACGCTGGTATTATCACTGCATACAAAAGTTCATCGCATCTACTCTTGCAAAACATTCAGTTAGTGGATAAAATTAAAGCCCTTTTAAGAAGCATTTAGATGAACAAACATGATACATGAATGGTTTAAATAATCTGACTGTGTGAGAAGCAATAAAGTACACTATAAGGAGAGAAAGTGACACTACTGCCATCATGCTGACCTGTTTCAGAGTTATATAATATCTAGAGCAGAGTCCCAGTTCAAAATACTGTGAACAGCAGGATTTTAGAGCAGGTAAAAGACAGATGGAGGTCAGCAAATACAGAAAATAAAACCCTCTACATCTATTTACGCTCATTTAAAGAGTTATGTTAACATACCTATATGTAATAAAACTGACATTTTTTTCTCATACCCAATCCGTTATTCAGGTGTGCCTTATCTAAACGGGCATGTTCTCTTGTTTTCCCCCTTTGAAGAGAATTTGTTCTTCATTATTATATATTGTACCCTGCGGAAACAGGACATTATGGATTACTAATTAAAGGTTTCTAGACACTCTAATCAACTTAAAATGTTTAGTTACTTTTTATTTTTTAAGAATTAAAAGTGCTTTACTTAAAAACAATTATTTGTTAAATATTTTCCTGCATTGAACAATTGTAGTCAAATTAAAGGCTGGGTTGTTTGCAGTGTGAGGTTAAGCTGTTACAGTAATATGCATTTATTCATCATTCAGTCATTTAAGACATCTCTGCCAGAGTGCCATTTGGTTGAGATCTGTATGGTAAAGAAACACAAGTAAACCAACATTCATAAAAAACCTCAAAAGACTCCATAAATCTCTGTGCAGATTTGCAAACAAAACTAAATTTTCCCAAAAGTCAGAAATGTGCAGATTATTCATTCTCATAATTAAAGAAAGAAAGCATATCCATAAATATGTTCATAAAGCTGCATTACTCGTATTTTCTTTTATTTAAAACACCAAACCAAAGTGAAATTTATTGCATGTGCACAAGCCTTCTTCTTTTATCCTTGCCAAAAGAAATACAGGAACGTCCTTCTGTCATGGCTTGCGAGATAGAGGATCCCGGAATGCAGACTAGCAGGCAGCATGATGGTAAGTGGAAAAAGATTTAATGGATAAAAAACAAATCTCACTCTCAGATGAGGCAGGAACAAAACAGAAACAGGCTGGCGAGACAGGCATGGCATGGTCCAAAAAGCAAGACATGAGCATGATTTGAAAACAAGACATGATTTGAGAAATGTTTCCTCGCCGAATAACTTAACAGGTGTGTATATATATGGAGTGTGAAACAGGTGGAGCAAGGAGACAGATTAGCTTGGAGCAGGTGAACCGTATAAGGTTAATTGACAGACAGAACAAAACGTGACTGGAGCAAAAACAGAGAATCTTGAATACAAAACCAAAACTAAAGCATGACTAGGAAAATAATAAACAGAAGCATGATTCAAAAAGTGTGAGAACATAGAAGAAAAAACCAAACACCAAACAACCCCAAATCATAACACCTTCCTTAAATAATTGGATATATAAGTGTTTCACTGACTTCTAAGATTCCAGAAAATGTATTGAACTGCCAGAGGAAAACTTTGAACACTTAACATTTAAAGAACCACAAGGAGAAGAGCTTAATTTTTAGGGCCCCAATGCATCGTCAAGGCCTTTTAATGACACCTGAATAACTAACCTTACACACAGCAACAGTTATTTAAAACACCACACAATATGACAGGACCAATGAATTTAAGTGGCAGGACGTCAGGAAGTCTGGCTCTGTAAACTAGGACTAAATACAAAAAGCCTGCATGTTTAAAGCTGCAGTAGGAAACTTTTGTTAAAATGTATTTTTCACATTTTCGTTAAAAATGTCACTATGTCCTGACAGTTGAATTTGGGCAGGTAAACTGTGAAAAAATTAAGCCCCTCTGGCTCCTCCCAGTGGTTCTACTGCCATTTGCAGAAACACACCGCTCCTGGTCAGAAACAAGCAGTTTCAATCACACTTGTGCACGCATGTTAGGGCTTGCGAGATAGAGGACCCCGGAATGCAGACTAGCAGGCAGCATGACGGTAAGTGCAAAACGATTTAATTTAAAAAACAAAAACTCACTCTCAGAAGAGGCAGGAACAAAACAATTAACGGACAGGCAGGACAGGCTTGGCATGATCCACAAAACAAGAAATGAGCATAATCTGAGAATGTTTCCGCGAGGAATAAACAGGACAGGTGTGTATATATGGAGTGTGACCAGGTGAAACAAGAAGACGGAATAATAGGTGCAGGTGAATCGGATAAACTTAATTGACAGAAGAACAAAACGTGGCTGAAGCAAAACAGAGACTCTTGAACACAAACTAACAGAAACTAGAAAAATATGAAACAAAAAGCATAACCAGATCCGAAAACCAAACTTGACAAAACATGAACAAGACGACAAAACTAAAGCATGACCAGAAAAATAAACAGAAACATGATTCAAAAATCTAACAATAATAATAATAATAATAAACAGAAGAACGATTCAAAACCTTAACTGTGAAAAACATAAAGAAAAAACCCGAAACCAAAAAACCAAACAAACCCAAACCATAACAACGCACTTCTCACACCACTCCACTGCACAGAGTCCACCATCATTCTAGCTCAAGATTGCCAGTGTCAAAATAGTTTTGACTGTCGGCAAATTCAGTCTGATACTTACTGAACTTCACTCCTATTTTTCCTTTTACTGATTAATTGGCAGAACTCTTACTTTAAAATTATTGACTTGTATTTGTGAGTGATTTTAATATTCATATCTGCTGTGAAACTGGACTTTTAATCAAAGTGTTCTTAAAAATGATTGACTCTTTTAATCTAAAGCAGTCTGTTTCTGGACCCACTGATGAAAAAGGCCACATTCTTGACTTGGTGTTGTCTTATGGATTGGATGTACATGTTTTAGAAATCTGTGATTTGTTTATCAATGTCGAAGAAGGATCTTGGGTTGGACCGAAGTGCAGACAAGAGCTCGGTAGCCGCATCATAGTTACTTCCTTGTTTATTCATAAAAGTCCAAAAACGTAACAAAAGCACTGCAGGAATAAAACAAAGACACGATCAAAAACTTGCGCTAATCTGCAGGTACTCATGGCAAAGCATAGCATAGTCAAAACGAAGCATAGGTATCCAAGGCATAGCGTAGCATAAACAAAGCATAGACGTGGTAAAGGGGTAGTGACAGACACAAGGAACACAAAGAACACAGAATGAACCAGCGACGAACAGAGACACCAAACCAACTAATATACTGGAGAACAGAGAGGGGAACAGAAGGCAGGTAATCAAAGAAACTGAGAACAGGTGCGACAAGGAGGCAGGGAAGCAGAAGGAACAGGTGAAACAAATACCAATCCATAACTAAACACATAGATACTAAATAAGAATCCAAGGGTGAAATAATAATAATAATAATACTAATAATACCACAAAAAGTAATAAGAAAGCAACCCACAAAGTAAAGTCCAAAATGTCACTCCATGACAATCAGATCAGCTACCTTTGGTACTTTCTACTATGATATAGTACAGTACAGTAGTTCTACAGTAGTATAAATTACTACTCATAAATAATACAATCCTACATCCTCAGAGTGTTTTTTTTTCACAATTTTAAAAGACTTGTTTTTTTTAACTTGCAGCTTTAACTCCACTTGCCCTGATAATTTAGACTCTGTTGCTCCACTACAGACCAAAGGCAGAAAACCATTATTTCAGCCCTGGTTAAATGAAATTTCTCAGTCTCTCAGATGTCAGTGCAGACGGACTGAGAGAAAGTGGAATAAGGACAAATTTCAGGTCTCTTTAGAATCGTTAAGACCTCAACCTTCATTCGTATACCCAAGAAGAGCCCTCCTGCCTGCCTGATTACCTGAATGATTACAGGACAGTAGCATTCACTCCAATCATTACTAAGTGTTTTGAGAGACTGGTACTGATCCACATTTAGAGCAGGGTACCAGGCACCCTGGATCCATTGCAGATCCACCTCAGATGTCATTGCTGCTGCCCTCCATTACTGTCTCCATCTGGAAAATAAAGACTCCTACATTAGGGTGCACTTTATTGATTCCAACTTTGCCTTCAACATGATCATCCCCCACAAACTGACCACACTTGGCTCAAATCCCATTCTCTGTGACTGGACTTTCTGACCGGCAGGTTGCAGGCTGTCAGAATCTGTGACTTCACCCATCATCACCACAAACATCGACGCCCCACACAGCTGTGTTCTCAGTCCCATCCTCTACACCCTGTTCTCCCATGTCTGTGTCACCTTCTAAAAGGATAACATCTTCCTGAAGTGTGTGGATGACACTGCTGTGATTGGACGTATCACTGGTGAGGATGAAGCAGCCTACAGGAAGGTGATGGCCAGTCTGGTGCCCTGGTGCGAGGACAACTTCACCCAAAACACCAAGACAAAGGAGATAACAGTGGTCATTAGGTAGGGGATTTGTCATAACCCACTGTTTATTCAGGAGCTTGAGGTAGAGAGGGTGAGCAATTTCAAGTATTTAGGTGTCCACATCAGCAAGGACCTCACCTGGACATTCCACGCAGCTGGTTAAGAAGACTCAGCAGCGGCCACTTTTTGAGGAGACTGAGGAAGTTTAGGATGTCTCAAAAGATCCTCAAAAACGTTTACAGCTGCATCACCGAGAGCATCTTGATCAGCTGAATTACAGTCTGGTATGGCAGCACTACTGCAGTGAACTACAAGCGCCTGCAGAGAGTGGTGAAGACAGCAGAAAAGGTCAGCAGGACTTTACTGCCCTCTCTGCAGAGCATCTACCACTCTAGAATGCACAGAGGCCGGCACCATCCTCAAAGACCCGATCCCACCGTCAGCATGTACTCTTCACACTTCTCCACCCAGGCTGGAGTGTGAAATGCAGGACCTCCAGACTGTAGAGCTCTTTTTTCCCCTCTGACATCAGGCTTTCAAACTGTTTACAGTTCACTGCAGTCATGTAGTATATATACTCACAATCTCCATGTAGATAATTCTACTTACTGTATTTATTCTGTGCATCTTCCTCCGCTCATCACGCGCAACTGATTTAAAACACTGGCCCTTGTATATTCATATATTGCTGGTATGCCATCTGATCTTTCAGTTCGTTTTTTTTCTTCTTCTCTAACTATTTCCAGTGTTTACATTATTGCTTCTCCTGTCCATCTGGCGACCATACTCTAAAGGAGGAATTTTGTTGCAGGGAAACAATTTTTTTCGTTGTGATTATGACAGTAAACTAGAAACTGAAGTTTGTCAAAGGACCAAAGGGCTGTGAAGGCTGCTAAGATTTCTTTTCTGTCCAACATTGTTCTAAACAGCAACAGACCTCAGGTTTTGTTTATCGTTTTTAAATCAATTGAGTTACAAATCATTCTGTGGTCTCATCATCTCATGAGAATAAAGATCCCTTATATTCTCCCTTACGCTCAACTGTTCTTCAGCACTTTGAGCCTGCAACGTTCTCTGCTATAAAGCAGATAGTTCATCAGATCAGGGTCTCACGTTCCTCCCCAGACTGTATTTCCTGGTTCAAGTCATACCTGTCCTACAAACTGTGTGTAGGGTCTATCTTTAGGAAGCAGTACATACATTTTAATTGTTTTGCTGGTGACATTCGCACCTATATGCTAGTTAAACTAAGTGGCAAAATTGCACTGACACCCTTATTAAATGGTCTGGCTGAAATTAAAACCTGGAAAAGATTAGGTTTTCTAAACCTCAAAGCTGCAGAAGGCAACTTTTGTAAACATTAGTTTTTTTTTACATATTTGTAAAAAGTGTCACTATGTCCTGACAGTACAATATGAGCTGTTTGTCCGCCAGTATTGGTGGCCCTGCTCACTAGCTTGCGCGTCCACAGCAGACTTCACTGTGGGGAAGGACCTGTAGAGTGAGGGCTGTAGCACAGGAGAGAGCTAAGGGGAGGGACCTGTAAGGTGTGCCTGTTCAAACTTTGAGGCTCAGTTCACAGTTTTCTCAGAACTCCCTACTGCAGCTTTAATGATAAGAAGACTGTCTGGGTGATTGGTAGCAGTTTCTTTACCACTAGCAGTCTCTCTGCAGTAAGAAATAGGGGTGTTGTTTTGGATATTTCTCTGAAGTTGGACAAACAGATAAGTTTGTTATTAAGTCAAGCTTTTTTTTTTAACTACAACTCATTGCTAAACCTGAGAAGGTTATTCATGCTTCCATCACGTCTGGACTATTTTGACTATGTACAGGTCCTTCTCAAAATATTAGCATATTGTGATAAAGTACATTATTTTCCATAATGTAATGATGAAAATTTAACATTCATATATTTTAGATTCATTGCACACTAACTGAAATATTTCAGGTCTTTTATTGTCTTAATACGGATGATTGTGGCATACAGCTCATGAAAACCCAAAATTCCTATCTCACAAAATTAGCATATTTCATCCGACCAATAAAAGAAAAGTGTTTTTAATACAAAAAACGTCAACCTTCAAATAATCATGTACAGTTATGCACTCAATACTTGGTCGGGAATCCTTTTGCAGAAATGACTGCTTCGATGCGGCGTGGCATGGAGGCAATCAGCCTGTGGCACTGCTGAGGTCTTATGGAGGCCCAGGATGCTTCGATAGCGGCCTTTAGCTCATCCAGAGTGTTGGGTCTTGAGTCTCTCAACGTTCTCTTCACAATATCCCACAGATTCTCTATGGGGTTCAGGTCAGGAGAGTTGGTAGGCCAATTGAGCACAGTGATACCATGGTCAGTAAACCATTTACCAGTGGTTTTGGCACTGTGAACAGGTGCCAGGTCGTGCTGAAAAATGAAATCTTCATCTCCATAAAGCTTTTCAGCAGATGGAAGCATGAAGTGCTCCAAAATCTCCTGATAGCTAGCTGCATTGACCCTGCCCTTGATCAAACACAGTGGACCAACACCAGCAGCTGACACGGCACCCCAGACCATCACTGACTGTGGGTACTTGACACTGGACTTCTGGCATTTTGGCATTTCCTTCTCCCCAGTCTTCCTCCAGACTCTGGCACCTTGATTTCCGAATGACATGCAGAATTTGCTTTCATCCGAAAAAAGTACTTTGGACCACTGAGCAACAGTCCAGTGCTGCTTCTCTGTAGCCCAGGTCAGGCGCTTCTGCCGCTGTTTCTGCTTCAAAAGTGGCTTGACCTGGGGAATGCGGCACCTGTAGCCCATTTCCTGCACACACCTGTGCACGGTGGCTCTGGATGTTTCTCCTCCAGACTCAGTCCACTGCTTCCGCAGGTCCCCCAAGGTCTGGAATCGGCCCTTCTCCACAATCTTCCTCAGGGTCCGGTCACCTCTTCTCGTTGTGCAGCGTTTTCTGCCACACTTTTTCCTTCCCACAGACTTCCCACTGAGGTGCCTTGATACAGCACTCTGGGAACAGCCTATTCGTTCAGAAATTTCTTTCTGTGTCTTACCCTCTTGCGTGAGGGTGTCAATAGTGGCCTTCTGGACAGCAGTCAGGTCGGCAGTCTTACCCATGATTGGGGTTTTGAGTGATGAACCAGGCTGGGAGTTTTAAAGGCCTCAGGAATCTTTTGCAGGTGTTTAGAGTTAACTCGTTGATTCAGATGATTAGGTTCATAGCTCGTTTAGAGACCCTTTTAATGATATGCTAATTTTGTAAGATAGGAATTTTGGGTTTTCATGAGCTGTATGCCAAAATCATCCGTATGAAGACAATAAAAGACCTGAAATATTTCAGTTAGTGTGCAATGAATCTAAAATATATGAATGTTAAATTGTTATCATTACATTATGGAAAATAATTAACTTTATCACAATATGCTAATATTTTGAGAAGGACCTGTATAGGTCAGGCTAGATCAATCATCCCTGGAGCACTGACAAATAGTTCCCAATGCTTCAGCTCGTCTGTTAACCAGTACAAAGAAGCATGAACACATAACTCCCCTCTTAAAATCTCTTCTTTGGCTTCCTGTCTGTCATCGCATTGATTTTAAAATTGCTCATGTTTAAAGTTTTAAATGGTCTACCCCCATCCTGTCTACGTGATCTCCTCAACATCCCCACCCTTTCCAGAGCCCTCCGCTCAACCAGTCACTTTCTCTTCGATGTTCTGAGACCAAAGTTAAAACGCAAAGCCGATCAAGCATTCGCTGTGGCCACCCCAAGACTGGAGAATGCCTTACCTCTCCATGCCTGCACAGCTCAGATCATAGAAACATTTAAATGTCTGTTCAAAACTTATCTGTTTTCTTTTGATTGAGCATGAGACACTAAGCAGTTCTTAGAGGTCTTAACTCTTCTCTGTTTTATTTATTTTTGATACAGTTTTATTCAGTTTGCTAATTTATGATTGCTGGTGTAATTGTGAAGCTTTTTGGTCAAATGTTGCTGTTTTTAAATGGACTAAAAGAAGCAGAGTTCAGGGTTCTATTAAATATGGCAAGTCCTCCAGGTCAAAAAGCAGCAGAGCAGCTCCAAGCAATCAAACTGCCTTTACTATGTTTGACTGTTGGTATGAACTTTTGTGCTGTGTCAGTTTGACACCACATGTAACGGCAGACACACCTTTAAAAAAGTCAAATTTTTCTCTTGTCAGTCCACAGAATATTTTCCCTAAAGTCTGAAAGAGTATCAAGATGTCTTTGGACAAATATCCAATTTCTTTCCTACAGTTCAATCTTGAACTCTGACTTTAACTGAAAAAAGTGAGGTCTGCAGAGCTTCGGATGTTGTTCTGGGTTTTTCTGTGATCTCCTAAATGAGTCATGGATGCGCTCGTGGAGGAATATAGGTAGGCTGGCCACACTGTTCCAGAATTTCTCCCCTCATGGATAATGGTTCTCAGTGGGCTTCCCTGTGGTCCCAGAGTCTCAGAAATGGCTTGGTAACCCTTCCTAGACTATATATGTCAAAAACTTATTTCTCAATTGTTCTTTAATTTCTTTAGGTCCGGTCAGGATGTGCTGCTTTTTGAGATCTTTAAGCCTGCTTCATGTTGTCAGAAAGGTTCTATTTAAATAATTTCCTTATTCTATGGGTCAGACAGTAATCAGGCCTGGGTGCGGCTGGTGAAAATAAGCCAAAGCTGTGGTTAATTCGTGATTTAGCAAGGAAGGTCATTCAAATTTTACAGAGGGTTTGGTTGGTTTGTGGAGATGTTTTTCCTTCATAATTAAAAAAGCAAAACCAAAAGAAATTCTGGAAAGGATTAAACACTTTTATTTAAAGACCTAATTTGAACCAACATTAGCTGTTACTTTTACAGTTCAGTGTAAAACTTTGGTAAAAAAATAAAAATGATCCTCTAAAACTGTGGTAGTACCTGCACCCTGTACAGCTGTGAGGTTTGAGGTTCTATCCAGAACATGCACATCTCTCGTATCTTGTTTGGCTAAAATAACAAAGATATTCTGCTTCAAACTATTGGTGGATGTTCTTTAACGCAGGCACTGTGTAAGTTTGTAAGTCCTCTCCTGTATTTTTGGTTTATTTTTATGACCACATTATGACAACTAACCAGCTAAACTAAGTGAACTAGATAGTTAATTTTGAAAAGTTGGATGTGTTGTTTTAGCGAGAGCAGCCAGGTTTACAGTATGTGTGTCAAAGGCTCTCTTTGTCACTGATGCTTGATTGTAATTCTGTCATCTCCCTGGAAACCTATCAAGCATGTTGCTACTGATTTCAATAATGGTTCAATAACAGTTTGCAAGTCTAATGTCCTGTTAATGTAAATGTTGAACTTTACACCCGTTGGACTTTACAGCATGCAGCTATTTCTGCAGCCTCAGCAGTACTGGACCAGCCGACGGGCCTGAAGGTGAAATGTTTGACTTGGTGATTGATCTGCAGATTTTCAGTAATGATGTGGGGTTAATGACAGAAGGAACAGGATCCCAGAGCTCTTCTGAGACAAGGTGAGACATCCAGATTTGGTCCTAATTGATCTGTTTTACCATATGAAATAAAATAAAGTTCAGAATCAAACTCTAATCCTAACTGTGGCACAAAGCTAGCCAACCAAATCTGAGATTAAATCTTTTTTTGTCAATGCATTCATTCTTTACTTACATTTTATGTTACATATGTTGTGTAACAATAGGTTTGGTTTGGCTATTAGCAACTGTTAATGATTAGAATTAATAATTATTAACAAATTATTAATAAAGTTGGAGTATTTATTTTATTCAAGCTAACAAGTCGGGGCACCATGTAATTATTAGAGATTAATAGCCAATCACCTCTCAGTCTCAGTCAGTCATTGTTTTATGAATACCTGCCTGGTGAGGTGTTGTATTAGAGAACAATAGATGAAGGAGTGAATTCATGCACTGGTGTTCTCAAGTCCTGCACACATATGCAAAATAAAGACAGACAACTTCTCTCCAAAATATACGAATTTAACAGAATAACTTAACTTCAAGTTAGAATATTTCAAATATTTTTTTACTTTCAAATAAACTACTGAATAAAAATGAAAAGGATGTTGAGAACTAATAAACTACAAAGAAAAGGAAACAAAAGAAAAAAACCATAATCAATAAAATGAAGCAATGTTATCACAGCACAGTGTGAATGTGTCTGTTGAAGAACCAAGGTTTGTTTAGAGAACTGGAATGATGGTCAAATTAGCTTTAAAACTAGAACAATAGCATGTATATGTTCAAACAACTAGTTCACAATGCAAATCAGAAAGGACAATACATTTTTTAATAAAATAATATTTTGAAAAACATTATTTGCTTAATGAAAATTAGTAACCGTTTGGACAATTGATTCTTAATGTGTAACTGGCGCTCAAAATGATTGATTGTGATTGAATGGAGTGATGGGACTCCTACTGGAGTATATTACCACGTGGGCTCGAGAACACTGTCAGTTAACAAAGATCGTCGCTACATCTACAAGTTAAAACTCTACCATGCAAAGCCAAAGCCATATATCAACAACATCCAGAAACGCCGCCAGCTTCTCTGGACCTGAGCTCATCTGAGATGATCTGATGCAAAGTTGAAAAGGGTGCTGTGGTCTGACGGGTCCACGTTTCAGATCGCGACCTGCGGGCCTAATAACTTTTGTTATCAGCTAAAAGTTCAAAACCCAGCATCTGTGATGGAATGGGGGTGTGTTAGTGCCCATGGCATCATGGCTAACTGGCACATCTGTTTAGGCACCATTAATGCTGAAAGGTACACACAGGTTTTGGAGCAACATCTGCTGCCATCCAACCAACGTCTTCTTCAAAGACATCTCTGCTTACTTCAGCAAGATGATGCCAAGCCACACTCTGTCCGTGTAACAACAGCGTGCCTTGGTAGTAAAAGAGTGTGGGTACTAGACTGGCCTGCCTGCAGTCCAGACCTGCCTCCCATTTAAAATGTGTGGCGCATTATGAAGGTGAAATACGACTACGGAGACCCCGGGCAGTTGAGCAACTGAACTTGTTCATCAAGCAAGACTGGGAAAGAATTCCACAATCAACAATAAACAACAGTTAGTATCCTCGGTTCCCAAACGCTCATTGAGTGTTGTTAAAAGGGAAGGTGATGTAACACAGTTGTAAACAAGCCCTTGTCCAAGCTTTGCTGTAATGTGCTGCGAGCATCAAATCAAAAATGAGTGAATATTTGCAAAACAACAAAAAACTGTAAAGTTTATCAGTTTAAACATTAAATATATCTTGTCTTTGTAGTGCATTCAATTGCATATTGGTTGAACCGAATTTGCAAATCATTGTATTGTTTTTATGTTTTTCACAATGTCCCAACTTCATTGTAGTTAGGGTTGCATAAGCTCTGTTCAGCTTTTATCTGCTCCTTGTCCCTATAAAGAATGTTTGCTTCAGTTACCGGGGATTTTGGCTCTTTGGGAATCACCTTGATCACTCATGATGGCAAATGGACTCTGGAGCAAGCAACAACTACGGATACAGATAACATTTTTAACAGATTTACTTGAAGCAGACTAGGGAGTGGGAGAGAACTCTGTAGCTGGACCGGTCTGAATGCTGAGGATGAGGATGAGAGGGACGTGGTTATGGGTCTGGTTGGTAGAATGGGGACAATCCAGCAGAGGATGTAAGCTGCTTTCCTGGAGCCTTAGTTGGAGCAACGGAGAGACTGGCAGAGATCCACATGAGCGGTTCCTCCTAGGACCCATGGAGCATGGAACCATTCATCAGGGCTTGGGAACTAGGTCTAAGGCAACAGAGAGAAATTCTCAGGTAAGCTTAAGTGGTTTAGAGAATCAGTAACCTGCTGATAGGCTGGCCTGATTACCACATTAGCAGCGTTAACAATCTGGCATCTCTCCATGGGTTTTCAGCTCCTTTTAAGCGCTTCTTAACAAGAAGCAGCTGCGCAGCATCACCTGCCAATCACACCTTGCACAGAGAAGGTGAGGAGACAGCACAAAAAAACACACCAACCTGCGCAAAGCTCTCTGGGTATGACAACAGCTCTTATTTCCTGCCATTAAAACTGTTTTTCCTTTGGTACCGTTCATTGATTCAGTGGAAAAGTTGAAAGAAAAGTGTCTTTGTGATAAACTGCTGGGAACAAAGAGCCTAAAGATCCAACTTAAAGTTGTCAGTTATGTGCTAACCTAACACTGGTCTATCTTCTGACTTTATAATGTTGTTATGCCTCATAGATCAGGGTTAAGAGTTCATTGAAATAATTTTCTTGATTTAGTAAAAGATGATAAAAAGAGTTGGAGATTCCATGTGTAATATACAGGTAGCTCATTGCAAAAGATAAATGTCAAAACCCTAATGGAGACATGTGAAAGGTACAATTTTTAAATTAACTTTGTTCTGATTCAGAAAAAGATTTTTATATATTAAAACTAAAAACTAAAACTAAAGTTAATTATAGATAAGATTAAAAATTTAAAATACATCATCACCTGCTAATGTATATGATGCAAGATGTGTATTTTTAAGAAAAGCAAAGAAATTAAAACCATTTACGCACATAAGCTAAAAATATGTATGTTTTTATTATTTTGAAGATTATTTTTAATTTTAATTGTAGGTCATTAATGAAATTCAAGGTCTTGTTTAATTTCTGATTTGGTGTTGATGTTGCATTTTGGAGATTTACATCAGGGAATGGACTTCTGATGAAGAAAATAGTAATTTGGCTGATTACATGCTGTCCGTTTTCAAATAAATAAATCATAACTGAATCATTTATTGTGGTCCGTCACCGCTGCTTCCAGCTTCTCTGTGATCACAGGGCGGCACACATATCATCTCTGTCTGCATCTGCCGTGAAGGTCAAGTGAAGGAGCTTCACACATCTACAGAGCCACAGAAACACACTCACATTGTTCCAGAAATCCATGCATGGACTAAGATTCTGCACACATGAACAGATTGGACCAAACCAGCTCTTACCGCAGGTTTCTAAGGCTTAAATGTACCAAGACTCTATTAGAAAAATAACATTAAAAAAAAAAGCTTTCAGGGTATCGAGCGGTTCAAACAATGGGGGAATTGGCTTTGGGGTTTCCATGGCAACTGCAGCAAGCTGCTAAGAGGGCTGCTTTGATAACATATGTCAGACTTGACTGCTTTGTTCACAGTGAGCCTAGCAACAGATTCTCAGTGCAGCCAATCGCACCGTCTTGCTGAGCGTTCACTGCACCAACATCTGACTGAAACAGTTATGACTGAAACAATGAATGCAAATAAAACCGATTTCATTAAAAATGTGGAGAACCTCATGTTTAAAAGCAGAGATGTTTCTGCTGATCAATAGTTCACCGAAATGGTTAATCCTAACCACAGAGAGAAAGAGTACAAATAGTTGTGATTCTTAAGATCTCTACCTCTGAAAGATCAGAATCAGAATCAGATCAGAATCAGAAAAGCTTTATTGCCAAGTACGTTTTTGGACATACAAGGAATTTGTTTTGGCGTAGTCGGTGCAATACAGTACAAATTAAACAGTATAAACATATCTACAATATAATATAAATATATGTGCACAGTTTTAAGTGAGTGAGAGTAAATATAGAGCAGTATAAGATGCAAGAGCAATACAACAGTGCAGGTGCACTGTTGTATTGCAGTGCACCTGCACAGTAAATTCTCAACATTTACTGGGAGCCAAAATATGATTTGGGAGCATCTTTCTATTCTGTATCAGTCTTCTAAATGCATTTTATGATAAAACTGTGATGGTTTAAGAGCTGAGAGTCAGATGCCTTCACCTGGACTTCACTATGAAATCTGCTGCAATTAGACCAGGTGAGTCACCTTTAATAGCTGCTCCTAAATGGGGGATTAGTTCACATCTTGACTTTAATAAAAAGGGCGATAAATAATCCTGAATAATGAAGTCATAGTGGCGTACTAAAAACTCCCCTACTCTGTACATGCAGCTGAAGCTTCAATGTAAAAAGTTTAGACTGTAAAAATTCCTGATGGCTTCTTCTTTTTCCTGCACATCTTCATCTCCCTTGTGATTGAATTCCTGTTTGTCTCTGCAGCGATGGTGGGTGGGTTGCATATAACGCAGCGGCTCGGTGCCACATCACTGCCACACTGAATATGAGGAGCGAGGTGGGGGGAGAGGGAGAAAGACGTGGAAGGAGGTGGGAGGGGATGAGAAACAGGAAGGCAGACAGATGAAAATAATTGAGATGAGAACGGGAAGGAGGGGAGGGAGAAGTGAGGACGGGAAGATGTTTAGTAGAGAGGATGAGGAAAGAGGGATGCGTTATACAGAAACATTAGTATGCAATCAAGTTGTTGGTGCGGTAAGGAACTGAGGCTGCTACCGCAAAGCCTCACATGCTAAAACGCTCATGTGGAAGAAAATAGAGGCACATGAAAGAACCAGCATGTTAGTCTGCAAAGAAATGCTTCAAATATCGAGTTATTGATCAACATATTTGACAGAGCAGACAGCTGGAAAGGTGCTCCTCAGCCACACAGTTCCTGAAGTCATCAACAAGCTTCTGTAATTATCTGACTGGATGTTTGACTGCTGTTAGCAAAATAGGTAGAGTTCATTTAAATTTGGTTGGTTTTCAGGCATGGACATGGCTTTAGAAAGATTTAATGTGAGTCTGCTTTATCCAATCCAAAACCAGTTTTGATGAGTGTTGAGATGGTTGCTCTATTGGAACATGTGTCCAAGTTTTAACCATCTAGCTTAGGGTTGTCAAACCCCAGTCCTCAAAGCCTTGTGTCCTGCAACTTTTAGATGTGTCTCTGCTTTAACACACCTGAATCAGATAATCAGGTCATTAGCAGAACTCTGTAGAACTTGACTTCATGCTGAGAAGGTTCTGATTCAGGTGTGTTGGACCAGGGACACATTTGAAGTTGAAGGACGAGGTCCTCAGGGACTGGAATTTGACATCCCTGCTCTGCTGGAACATCCAGTTGTGTCCAAGTTTCAACCTTTTACCTGTTGACTGGCACCAAAACAGCTCCACAGCATAATGCTGCCACCACCATGCTTGACATGTAAGTAGGTAATGTTAAGCTTATCAATAAATCCTCAGCAAACAGCAGTTTTTCATTCTTGTTTGTTCCATTTTTCTTTACAGGTGTCAGATCCTCAGACCCAGAGATATTTTTTTATCATCATTAATTGCAACACAGACAGATATTCTGGAGATGGTATTAGCAAGTTACATTTCAGCTCCTTCTGATTTTCAGAGTTGGTTTGTCGAGCAATGCTACCAATTCATTCTTTAAAGTTGTTAGAGAATATTGAACCATAACATAACTCAAGCTCTTTGGGAATTACCCAGAGTCCATGAGTGACAGGATTTCTACAAAGTGTTAAGAAGAAAGAAATTACTTTTAGGATTTTCCAGGTTTGGACAAGTATGGGAAAAAAAGAAAACTCAATAGTTTTCCCAATCACATTTATTTCATGCTAAAAAAAATCTAGACTTCTAAAGATTAACTAATCTGGTGTGTTTTTCATATTATGACAGATAGAATTCCCACTGTGGTCAGTTTTTGCTTCTTCAGCCAGATAAACTCTTGAGGTAGACATTTTGGTCAGTGGTACCTTGGTAAATGTTTCTGAGAGGCTGCAGACACACGCATCACTACACAGCTTTACATATGCATGTACTGTATGTTAAGCAACACAACAGATTATGTACAAGGCCAGGAGTGTATTTAACGGTTTCTCTACGTGCTCTGTTATCACAAAACAGTAAATCCTAATTGCAACAACGTATTTTAATGATTTGGAAAGACAGAACCCTAGTTTTTCCCGAGTTTAGAAGCAGTTCAATGTTGCACAAGTATTCATTCCTCTTGAACCTTTTTCACATTTACAGCCACAAAGTTTAATGTGTTTTGTTGGGATTTTATGTCATGCCAACACAAACGTAGTGCATAGTTGTGAAGTGGAAGGACACCAAGCAGTTATGTGAATACAACCGGCTGACTTCCTATCTCTGATCTGCTGGGTAGTTGCACCATAGACCCACCATTCAGGCACATTACAGTTAGCTGGTTTGGTCCACAACAGTTTGGATATGGCATCACACCTGTTCAAACAGAGTGGATGATCTAAGGAACCACATTTTGGCCCTTTTAAAACAGATCATGCAGCTCTGATGTGAAATTGCCCTTAGGTGAACAACACTTTGCTAAAATTACAATTGCAAGACAAGAGTTATGTCTCTACCTATTTTACACATTGAGAGACTGAAATCTTTGGCTGTTCTTTTTTGCAAAATAATTTTAGCTCATAAAGGTTGAACGAAGGACATGAAACATCAATTCTCGAGCCTTCCACCAGATCCTTAATTAGATTTAGGTCTGGGCTTTGACTGGGCTACTCCAACAAATGAATATATTTTGATCTAAACCAGGGGTGTCAAACTCCAGTCCTCAAGGTTCAGTGTCCTGCAACTTTTAGATGTGTCCTTCATCCAGCACACCTGAATCAAAGGGCTGAAATATCTCCTCAGTATGCAGTCTAGTTCTCCACAGTCCTGCCCTTGAGGACTTGGGTTTGACATAAGTGATCTAAGCCATTTCACCATAGCACTGGTTGTATGTTTAGGGTGGTTGTTCTGCTGAAATGTCTCATGTGTTTGAGACCCTTAAACGTATTTTCCTCCAGAGTTTTCCTGTATTTAGCTCCATCCATCTTCACATTAACTCTGACCAGCTTCCCTGTCCCTGCTGAAGAAAAGCAGCACCACAACACAATGCTGCCATCACCATGTTTCACAGTGGGGATGATATGTTCAGGGTGACACATAGTGTTTTGCATTTTGGCCAGAAACTAAAATTTTGGTCCCATTTTACCAGGGCACATTCTTTCTCCAGTGTGCTGTGTCCCCTAGATGGCTGGTAGCGAACTGCCAAAGGAGTTGCTATTGTATTCCTTCCAACAATGACTTTCTTCATGCTTACCCTCCCGTAACGACCAGATGTGTGGATTGCATAGCTAATAGATGTCAGGTTGACAGATTTTAATTAAAGTGAACAAATGAGGAAGGTTTAAGGGGTGTGGATACTTTCTGCAAGGCACTTGAGGCCCAAATGATTCATTGGTAAAAGTAAAGTGGCTCAAAAAACGTGTGATAAGCAGATACTGGGCTGAAAACAAATAGGTCCTTTGAAAGACCTTCAGAAAGCCTGGAGAACTATTTATCTAGACCACTTTAAAAGATTAGAAGAAAACTCTGGTTCTTTGGAAGAGAAAATATAAAGATGTAGGAAGAGTCAAAACTTTTGCATAGAACTGGATTTATTTTCACAGTCTGACATTAAATCAGAGTAAAGTTTTCCTGTTTTAGGCCAGTTAGGATAACCAGGTTGATTTCTATTTGCTAAATCCTAGTTTTTATAACATTTTTCAAATTTAGAAGTTTAAAAACATGTTCTTAGTATTTGGTAGAATTGCCTTTAAACTGTATGACATATGGGGACATATGACGTTTTTAAAACCTTCCTTATTGTCCTTAAATCATACAGTTGTGGTCCATATAAAGTGGAACTACAATGCTTTGGTCTGAACTCCTTCCTATTGTAGCTCCACAGGCTCCTCTTTTACCTGTTCTGAGGTGCAACTGAGAACAACTTGTTTTGGTGCCGTCTCTTTAAATGCTAATGCAGCACCGTATGCCCCGCCCCCCTCCAGGTCAAATAGTGTTCAATTTTAACCCATTTGGCCATTTTTGTTGCATGATAACAATTATCTAGCAGTGCAGAAACAGGACAAATATGGCAAAAACAATGCAAAACCTTTTATGTAGTTATAATATTGAAAACACTATCCTCAAGAAGCTAAAAGCAGCACACAGCCAAACATAAGGAGAAGGCACAATGCTACTGCTATTAGAACAATGGCCAGGACATCATATCAATGCACAATATATTTATTTCTAAAATAAAGTTTGTTGTCATTTCACCATTATTTGCACCTTACCGCTTTGCTGTTTCCGTCGTTTCCATAAGGTGGATACGCAAAATTGATCAGCCGGTCGTCCATAACCTTATTTAGCTGTTCCGCAGCAAATACTGTGACATAACAGTTCAAAAAACGTAACTGATGATAGAGAAAACTGTACGGACTCAAAAATGTGACCCAAACAGAATATAAAGATATCTCTGCAACACCCTGAGAAACTAAATTCAACCTTTCTCCTACACACTCCAAGTACACAACAAAACATATTTAGAGGCTAAAAAAATGGATTTCGCATGATTCAATTCAATTCAATTCAAAAATACTTTATTAATCCCAAAGGGAAATTAAATGTTGTTATAGGTCACATTATGAAGGTTTCTTCAAAGAGCCGTTGTAGATGCTGATGGCTGTGGGCAGGAAGGATCTCCTGTAGCGCTCCGTCTTACAGCAGATCTGCTCTGTCCCTTCTTGTAGATGGCTTCACAGTTGCATCTCCACTCTAGTCTGTTGTCCAGGTGAACACCGAGGTGTTTATACTCCTCCACCACCTCCACTTCTTCTCCCATGATAGAAATAGTTTTTGACTTATTCCTGTTTTTCTTCAAATCTACAATCATCTCCTTTGTTTTAGTCACGTTCAAAATGAGATGATTGTTTCCACACCATGCCACAAAGCGGTCCACCACCTTCCTGTACTCAGCTTCTTGTCCATCTCTGATCCACCCCACAACTGCAGAATCATCCGAGTATTTCTGCAGATGACAGGAGTCTGTCTTGTACTGGAAGTCTGAAGTGTACAGAGTGAAAAGGAATGGTGAGAGTACCGTCCCCTGTGGTGCTCCTGTGCTGCTGACTACCTGGTTAGACTCACAACCCTTCAGTCTCACAAACTGTGGTCTGTTTGTCAGGTAGTCTTTGATCCAGGAGATTGTTGAGGCCTCCATCTGAGTCTTCTGGAGTTTCTGACAAAGCAAATCAGGTTGGATTGTATTAAATGTTCTGGAGAAATCAAAGAACATGATCCTCACAGTGCTACTGGCTTTGTCCAGATGACAGTGGGTTTGTTGAAGCAGGTGTATGATGGCATCTTCAACTCCAACTCCACAGCGATAAGCAAACTGAAGGGGGTCCTGATGGTTTACTGTTTGCTTACTCAGGTGGGCCAACAGGAGTCTCTAAAGGACCTTCATGATGTGAGATGTCAGGGCAACAGGTCTATAGTTATTGAGGACTGATGGGTGAGTTTTCTTTGGTACCGGAACAAGACAGGAGGTCTTCCACAACACCGGAACCTTCTTCTGGGCCAGGCTAAGGTTGAAGAGGTGCTGCAGAATCCCACAGAGCTGCTCTGCACAGGCTTTCAGGACTCTAGGGCTGACATGATCTGGACCTGCAGCCTTATTCCGATTCAGTTTCTCCAGTTGTCTCTTCACCTGACTTCTTGAGACACACAGGTGGAAGGGGAAGCAAAGGAAGCATGCCCCCTTTGTGATGGCCACGCCACAACATTGACTTTGTTGTCCTTAAGCCAAATATAGCCTAATTTGGTGGCATGCTTAAGGTCATTGTCGATTTGGATGACCCTATTTGTGTCCAAGCTTTGACTTCCTGGCTGATGTCTTCCCCACAGTGAGGTTGGTTGTCACAAATGCACAAGATGTATTTGGCGGTGTGTACCTTTTGAACAAATTTATCTTGAGAAATATAAAGTTAAACTATTCTGACACTTTAGGCTTCCATTACACATTGAAATAGTAATGACTGAACATAGTAATATTTTGGAATTTAAATGAATGTAAAAGTGTGACAACCAACTCCGTTCTCCCCACGATTTGATGAGTCTGAGTCAGACTTGCCAAACCAAACAAAGAATGGTTAGCAAGGTTGGGATTTTTTATTTAAAATTATATAAATTGTATATGTAAGAAATTGTGGATCTGTAAGAGTTTCTGCTTCTCTGCTGCAGATTTTTGATTCTGTGTGATGTTTTTGCATGGAAAAGGGGGCTCTAAAGACACTGATGAGCTGCAACCTCCCCCCTTCCTCTCCCTCACTTCTTTCCAAGTTTCTCTCCCCATCGCTGCGGTCCTCGGCAGGTCCGTGTTGCCATGGCAGCACTCACATTGCCGCAGGCTGGCTGGAGCAAGGCGCGCTGGTTGAAAAAGAAGGCAAAGGAAGGAAAGGGAGACAGATCACTGCAGAGGGAGGGGTGGAGGAGGCGAGAATATGTTCTACAATTCATTCCCCTACAGCATCCCCCAACACACTCCAAAAAAAATAAAAATAAAAACAGGGACCATCCCCCATCCACCCCCCCCCCCCCCCCCCCCCCCCCCCCCCCACACACACACACCTCATCATTGGCATCGTCTCAGTCGGGCCGCAGAAAGGCCTCGGTCCTGCTCAGTAGTCCACACACGTTGGATCAAAACTTCAGGCTGCATTTATTATTCATCCTGGTCTTCTTCCACGTCAGACAGCTCTGCAGCCAAACACCAAATCACAAACACACACACTGAGAGGAATGGCAGAGACATAAAGTGCATCAGTCTATTGCCTTTAGATATAGTGTATTACAGTGCAGAATCAGATCCGGCTGGTGGATGGTTACGGGCTGTAGAGCGAAGACACCCATTCACCCAAACACAAATGGACTTTTATGCTCTGTCAAGTTGTGACATAGAAGAAAAATGTCCAGGGTTGCTGTGTTCAAATCCAGCTCTGGTGCTCTACAAGGAAAACCTTAAAATAGAATAGAATAGTCTTTATTGTCATTGTACTGAGGGGGGCACAATGAAATTGAGATACTTTTATAAATCACTACTCACTGAAGAAATTCTTAGTGTATTTAGCAATATTAATGCAACACCCTCAGAAATGACCATTTTGAAAATGACTGTGTCCAGTCCTCACATTTGGTATCTGCCTAAATGCCACATAACAAAAACCAATAAATAGACATTAGACAATAAATGAGACAATAGTCTTCACAGCAGTGGGTCATGGGAGTTTTAAAAGGCGGCCTTCCTAACTTCCTGCTGCAGCCAGCTGTGCTGCATTAGTTTGTATGTTAACATAAACAACTAGAGATTCATTTTAGCTGTTAAAATGTTCTGTAATGCTGCAACATTGGGTCACCACAGGGGGGCGCTGTAGCTTGGTAGCCCCCTTTGTTTCTGTGCTAACGCTAAACCTTTCCTCAGTTTGCTGTCTTCTTAAAGAGAAAAGTCCCACTAGAAATGTCTTTACTGAAGAAGGCAGTTAAATAACTCAATTGTGGTACACACAAGTCATCTTGTTTAGGAAAAAATATTTAGATCACATTCCTGATGAACCACTGTGAACTTGTCAGTCATTTTCTGTTCATAGTCATAGTTTGGGTAAAAAGAAAGCACATCTCTTCATTGTGGGGTTTTACGCATCAGGATATAAGAAAGATAATCTGGTCTTTCTGAAAACACAGCAGATTCTACATTGTCATTATGTACTACCTAAAAATGAAGCTCTAAACTGAAAAATATTTTTTGAAAACGATAACGTGTGTTACCACAATGCGGAGAAGGAAAAACATCGGCAGTGACCCTCAATAAGCAACTGTTGCTCCCCATTACTCTGGAACGGGCTATCAGACAACTTCGATTCAGCAGTGAGAAAAGAATATTCACAACTGAAAAACATTCAAGGCAACTGCCAATCTCCCCAGAAATGAACATCACAGCAACTTCAGCCTGAGATCAGACCGTTCAATGCTCAAAGAAATTACAAAAAGCCCAAGAGCCTCACCTCAAAATCCTTACCCCATGTTGTGCTTGGACCACCAACTATCACACAGGAAACATCAGCTTCTGAAAAACAATAGTGGCAACTGTTGAGAGCAAATCAGGTATGATTTTAGGTTTCAGAAATAATGTTAATCAGTTTATGACTTCTGTGTCTTTCCATTCCTGACAGCTTTCTCATCTTACAACAAAAAACTGGCAATAGAAAATGCCAGGTGTAAAATTAAAATGTATTTTACCTCTGTTCTTTGTCCGTAGGAGTGGATATAACTAAATATGCTTGTTAAACATAATCAGAGGTCATTTTTAGGTCATCCTCTAAATCTCTGAAAGAAGTTACAACTGTACTTAGAATATCACATTTAAAGCGTAAAGGTTATTTTTAATATTCTTTCTTTCTAGATGAAACGACTAAAGGAGCTACATCCATTAACATTTACTTTTCCTTCCCATAGAAACTACTCCTGGATCAGTGCTTCTTTGTTCTCTTTGTGTCTCTGCTCTGTTCTCTCAAACCTCCAGTCGGTCGTGGCAGATGGCCGCTCACACTGAGCCTGGTTCTGGTTCTGCTGGAGGTTTCTTCCTGTTAAAAGGGAGTTTTTCCTCTCCACTGTCGCTACATGCATGCTCAGTATGAGGGATTGCTGCAAAGTCAACACCAGTGACTGTCCACTGTCTCTACATGCTCATCCAGGAGGAGTGAATGCTGCAAGTCACTGACTGGATGCAATCTGCTGGATTTCCTTTGATAGAAAAACTTTATCCAATTTGAATAAATAACTGAATCTGACTGCATTGTTCAATGATTAGGATTAATTGGAATGTATGAACCTGACTGTTGTGAAGTGCCTTGAGACAATGTGTGTTGTGAATTGGTGCTATATAAATAAACTGAATTGAATTGAATATCAACTTATAGATTCTGCGATTTCTTCCTGAAATTGCTAAATCTATTGGCTGAATTTGTAGTTTTAAAGAAGTTTATTAGAGAAGAAAACAGGTGTCTTTGACTGTGATATCTACGTCCAGTTGACACCCACATGTTTTTATGGAGTAAAAAACATTACATATTCGTAGGGAAAGTAGAACGAGTGCAGAGAACTGGCTGTGTACAGCATAAATAAGCAGTTGAAGCCTCCCGAGTGCAGCACAATAAGAAAAACACGTATAAAAAGTCACTGATGTCTGCTAAAAGAAATGCATGAACAGACACCTGAATTCTGGGACTCCATCCGGCTGTTTGTTTCATCTGATGATCTGCTGACAGCAGGCTCTAAATGTGGCAGAAATGAGATATGGATCTGACATATCTTCATGATCACGCAGCTGCACACACACACTCACACACACACAATCCAGCATAGGAATACAGGTTCAGCTACCCTGTACGTCACATATGCTGTCCGAGTTCAATGTGGACCGATGGTTTTGCTACTTAAACAGGTGTCTAAAGATGCTTATAGAAACTGTAATATTAGGAAATTCTAATATCTTTTCTCTTAACTGTGCTTTTATAAGAAACATTTTAGAAAATAAATGATTTTATTGATAAATTGTTCATTTATAATTTTTAAATCAGACTCAAACACTTTGGAGGTTTTGCATCATCCACATTTCACAGCATCCATGGTTAGTCTGTAAAAACACCTAAAATAAATTCATCTTTTTTTACTGTAGCTCAACCTCACACTGAAAACCAACCTATTTTAATAGATATATTAATAGAGAAAGAAAAGAAATAACTGTTTAAATCACCAGACCCATAATAACAAAAAATAATAATACTTATAACAATCACTATGAAACAAATTTTACTGAAGCAAACTAACTTTTTTAAGTTGTCCAAGTCTCTAGGAACAATTAATTAATAGTCCACGAGTTCTTGTTTCCCTGGGGTATGAATATGTGACACAGAGGTAAATTTCACTTGGGCCGCTATTTAAAATTGGAAACAAACACAGTTAAAGTAAGAAATACACGTGTGTTTATTTTTAGGTTGGAGGCAGTATGGTGGGTGGGTGGGTGGGGGGTAAAACATTTCCAAAGCCCACAGTTAGGGAACTGTAGAAGAGAGTGGCACCACGTCTCCATAACAACCATTAGATGCTAGCAAGTTGTTTGGGAGAGTTTTTCTGTCCTACTATCCCAAACATAAACATGTGGAGTTAACTTAATGCTTATGGGATTTTAACTGGAACTCTGTGCTTTGCTCAGATGAGACAGAGCTTATCTGCAACTAACACTCCAGGTGGACCTGGCCGAAAAGCACCTCATTCCCACTGTTAAGTATAGTGGAAGGCCTGTAATGCTGTGGGTCTGTTCCTTTCCCAAAGGATCCCATAGAAAACCTGCGACGTACTGCAGAGAGCAGATCAATGGACCCAGGACTCTGAACAATGTAGAGAGGTTGTTCACACAGGGATGTTTCAAAGATACTTTTCTCTGGATGCTCAAACCTTCTGACGTGTTTCAGGAGGATTTTATACAGTTTTTCATTGTGAGATAATGTGATAGAATATTATGGCCATTGCAGATACAAGACAAATGAATTACTAGCCATGGAGAAGAAAAGTTCCACAAAAAAAACAAAAATTATAAACAATTTGGATAATCTCTGAGGTCGTACCTTTCTGAGAATTAAATAATAATTTTCATGATTAAAGGCATAACATTATGATGTTAGACTAAGAAATTATCTGACATTGTAAAGTAAGAAATTTACAACATTAATAAACCCTTAAATTTATCTGAAAAGAACTCTGAAGTTTGCTCAGATATTTGGGACCAAAAATGCTAGAAGTCCTCTAAGAAATAAATAAAATACATCTGACTTTATAATCAATGTCTGACTTTTTTCATACACATCTCAAACTTCACAATGTCAGAGATGATCTTAATTCACCTCTTAATGTTCTAGGCTAAAACAGGTTGGACAATGAAACTGAAACACCTGTCATTTTAGTGTGGGAGGTTTCATGGTTAAATTGGACCAGCCTGGTAGCCAGTCTTCATTGATTGCACATTGCACCAGTAAGAGCAGAGTGTGAAGGTTCAATTAGCAGGGTAAGAGCACAGTTTTGCTCAAAATATTGAAATGCACACAACATTATGGGTGACATACCAGAGTTCAAAAGAGGACAAATTGTTGGTGCACGTCTTGCTGGTGCATCTGTGACCAAGACAGCAAGTCTTTGTGATGTATTAAGAGCCACGGTATCCAGGGTAATGTCAGCATACCACCAAGAAGGACGAACCACATCCAACAGGATCAACTGTGGACGCAAGAGGAAGCTGTCTGAAAGGGATGTTCTGGTGCTGACCCGGATTGTATCCAAAAAACATAAAACCACGGCTGCTCAAATCACGGCAGAATTAAATGTGCACCTCAACTCTCCTGTTTCCACCAGAACTGTCCGTCGGGAGCTCCACAGGGTCAATATACACGGCCGAGCTGCTATAGTCAAACCTTTGGTCACTCATGCCAATGCCAAACGTCGGTTTCAATGGTGCAAGAAGCGCAAATCTTGGGTTGTGGACAATGTGAAACATGTATTGTTCTCTGATGAGTCCACCTTTACTGTTTTCCCCACATCCGGGAGAGTTACGGTGTGGAGAAGCCCCAAAGATGCATACCACCCAGACTGTTGCATGCCCAGAGTGAAGCATGGGGGTGGATCAGTGATGGTTTGGGCTGCCATATCATGGCATTCCCTTGGCCCAATACTTGTGCTAGATGGGTGCGTCACTGCCAAGGACTACCGTACCATTCTTGAGGACCATGTGCATCCAATGGTTCAAACATTGTATCCTGAAGACGGTGCCGTGTATCAGGATGACAATGCACCAATACACACAGCAAGACTGGTGAAAGATTGGTTTGATGAACATGAAAGTGAAGTTGAACATCTCCCATGGCCTGCACAGTCACCAGATCTAAATATTATTGAGCCACTTTGGGGTGTTTTGGAGGAGCGAGTCAGGAAACGTTTTCCTCCACCAGTATCACGTAGTGACCTGGCCACTATCCTGCAAGAAGAATGGCTTAAAATCCCTCTGACCACTGTGCAGGACTTGTATATGTCATTCCCAAGACGAATTGATGCTGTATTGGCCGCAAAAGGAGGCCCTACACCATACTAATAAATTATCGTGGTCCAAAACCAGGTGTTTCAGTTTCATTGTTCAACCTCTGTATGTTAAACTTCACTTTTATTCCTTGCAATACAAGAATCAGACACTCGGAAAATTCTGCCTCCCTGGTTGCTGTGGTTATTCCAGCTTTTTCTTGGCTACAGGGGGGAGGAGAGAAAGGGCCTGCAGTACCACAATTTACATCAGACAGCTAAGCAGAAATGCAAAGAATTTAAGCCTCAAACAGAAAGTAAGTGAGGCTGTAACATTAAGATCTGTTGGACGTCATTCTGTCGACTGTCAGAGGCAAAATCTGCACAGGTTATTTTGTTCTTTGTAGGAGATACAGGAGGTTAAACACAAGCTTCAGTGAATTAGTTTGTCTCGGTGCTTTCTGCATTCTGAGTCAAAGCAGGTGAAATGCATCCATTCTGATATGTAAAGTCTACCTTTGCAAATAAAACTGTGGGCGAGAAGGTAGTTTAAATTTTTACATTTTCAACAGATTTAAAATGTGAAGGTGTGACATCATCACATGCAAAGCCAAACCCACGTTAAGTATGTTTTTGTTTTTTTGTTTTCAAATTATATCTTAAATTTTCTTTGTTTTGCAATTTTTGCAAATTTTGTAAACACTGAAAAGTATTGCAGTAAAACAATTTACAGACTTCTTTTTTGAAAATTGATTTTTTTCCCAATGCTGTACAAGCAGAGAACTAAAATTCATGACAGAAAAAGAAGAAATAGCAGAAAGGTGAAGAACAGTAAGAGGCTCAAGTTTAATGTGTCGCATTAGCAGAATTAATATCAGTAAATCTAAAATATGTGAGAATATTCAGAGAGTTCCTGGCAGATTTAAAAAGTTTAAATGCACAGAAACCAAATAGAGTTTTGTTGAAGTTAATGTAGCTGCATTTAAAAGTCTGCAAATTGAAATGGTTTCAATCTTTTTTTCTTTTGATCTGATAAAATAAAAAATACAGAACTGAAGGTTGCAGGTATTCATAACCATTTCAGAAAGCATTTTAAACAGGGTGTCAAACTCCAGTCCTCAAGGGCAGGTGTCCTGCAACCTCTGGATGTGTCCAAAGTCCAACGCAACTGAATCAAATGAGTGAATTACCTCCTCATGCAGTCAGGTTCTACAGAGTCCACCTTCTACCATTCAGCACAAGGGTTGGGACACGGTTATAGTTTAGCACCCATTTTTCTTCAAACATCTTCAATTTCTTCAATTAAAAAGAAATCTGACATGTTTTTATTTCTACTTTACCAAATTGTGGAAGAACAGTTAGAGAATGGTTTAAAAAATCGTTGTAATTGGAATAAGATGGCTGACACATACGAAGGATGTAAAAGATATTTAAAAAAAACACAAAAAGTTTTTTTCTTTCATAAGCTATGAGCTCAGACAGTTACACAACATGCAGGGAGACCCTCAAACCTGAATACTGAAGCACAGGGGAAAATAAAATCTCACACATCTTCAGCATACCTGCAAGGATACACAAAACTCTGGCAACATATCTGACTCACAGAGAGACTCTTTATCCACCCTCTGACATTTGTGGCTTTCTGCTTTAGTGGCTAGCAGCTAAACCAACAAAACCCTGCAGGTTTGAGCTGCAAGGTGCACCAATGTCTGGTCAAATGAATGTGCTTCCAAGGCTGGAAGCATAAATGTGGGTCTTTGCAGCATGTGCAGAGGGGGGGTACTACAGATGGCGAGGCTGTGATAGCACCAGAGGTGCCCGAGCTCATTAGGAAGCAGAGCCATACTGCGGTGCAGAGCAAGGAGAGGGGAGCAGAGGGAGGGGGGATGCAGAGCCAAGCCTGAAATTTTTCACCTCAGTGTCATAAAGATCTGATGATTCATCGCCAGCCGCCTCAAAACCTAACACGTCCAAATCCTTCCTTTGTGCATTCAGACTCAGAGAGAAAATTCATCACATCTGTTAAAAGAAATGATGAAAAGGTGAGAGGTTGTTCAGAGGGTGCAGACTGATCCATTTGACCCACAGTCTGGACTCTGGCGCCATCTTCCTGTCGGGGTAGAGATTTCTCTACTGCAGAGGAAACAAAAAGTGAATCATTTTATGTTCTTCTAGGTTAATCCCAGAATGTTGTGCAGATGAGTAAAACTGTGAAAACTGGCCTGCATAGTTTCGGTTTGTGAGGAAAATGATGTCTTTTATTGTTTTGTTCAAAAAGAAAGTTTCATTGCATCAAATGTTAAAAATATGGAAACAAAGTAATCATACCCCCAGTAATTTATTCACATTTCTTGAAATTAGAGCCACAAACTTTAATTGGGAAGTGAGGATTTTTGTAATAGACACAATGTTGTGCGGATTTGAAGTTTTTGTTTTTACCTATAATTTGTGAGTTTTTTTCAAGTGTTTACTCTGATGCCCCTGAATAAACTCCAGTGCAATCAGCTGCCAACAGAAGTCACCTCACTAGTAAATAGAGTCCACCTTTGTGTAATTTAACATCAGCATTAATCCAGCTGCTGTGAGGTTTGTAAGAGAAAATGAGTGAAGAAGCAGCATCATGAAGACCAAGGACCACAGCAGACAGGTCAGGGAGAAAGTTCTGGAGACGTTTAAAGCAGTTGGGTTATGAAACAATACCCAGGCTTTGGAACCATCACAGAGCCCTGTTCAATCCATCATCTGAACATGGAAAGATGATGGACAAACTGCAGACCTGAAGAAAACAGGACAGTCTACAGATCTGGCCTTTATGAAACAGTGGCAAAAAGAAAGCTTTGGTTGAAAGAAGCCCATCAGAATTCCTGTTTGCAGTTTGAAGCAAGTCAATAGGAGGAAACAGCAAACATGTGGACATAGTCCTCAGCATAGCTTTAGAGCTTTAGATCAAAGTACATTTACGTGATGGAAAAATTATGCTCACAGATGCTCTCCATTCAATCTGACTGATCTTCAGCCAGAGAACAAATGGAAGTCTGTAGATGTGCAAAGCTGGTAGAGACACATCCTAAAACTCAAGGGGGCTAAAGACAAATTGCTCCAAATCTTTGTATTTATACTGAGGGTAAATTACACACAGGTGGACTATCAGTGTGAAGAAGGTTGGTTAAGGATTATATTTAGGCGTGTCAGAGAGGACTTTAATCCAAATACATACCACTCTATTTAAAAGTTTTAAACAATTAAACTCATCTCCAAAAGTTCAAAGGTTGCGAATACTTCTGGAATGTATATCTGATTAATAGAGCTCGGTTTTGTGGAAATAAACTCACAGCTTTGGCTGACGTCGCAGCATCAGAAATCATTCTGATCTTTGGAAACGGCTAACATCCCAGCTGTTGTTGGATTTAAGGGCCACAGATAGACTAACAACACAATTTTGGTTCTCATTCCTTCAGGATGAAATCACTCCTCCAAGGAAACTGTTGGTCTGAGCGGCCAACTGTAGGACAAAATAAAGAAACACTTCTTTCCACATATTAAACCTTTATTTAAAAGCTTTTAGAGTTGGTGTCTCCAAATCAGGCCTGAAACCCTCAGCTGAAAAACAAACAGTAAATCTCAGCGTGACACCGTCTCGTTATCATGTCTTCATCAGCTCGACTGCCAAAGCAGTGGCGTTGGTTGTGGAAATGAACACCTCAACACAGAGTGTCTTTAAGCCGTAAAATCCAGCACGAGTTGACAGGAACTGGAACTGTTTTCCATCCTGTCACGTCTTCCTGCATCTCAGGTCACATCACTGACATTTAAATGTGAGGAAAACTGGCCTTAAAGATTCAAAATAGATCAGCTTCATCACTTCAACTCATTTAAGAGTTCATGCTTGCTGAATACATTTGAAACGATGGAGGGAAGTAGAGGTAAATGTCCTAACAATAATTAGTCCTCCTCAGTTTTGCTTTTCTTCTTCTTTTTCTTCTTCTTCCCCGAGCCCGATGCTGCGTCGCTGTACAAAGTGTCCACTGGTTCACATTTCACAAAAACGGGTTCCACCTTCACTCTCACACTGGGCTCCAGTCCCTCCTCCACCTCCTCTCGTTCCCTGTCCTCCTTGCTCTTCCTCTTCTTCTTCTTTTTTATCTTCTCCACCTGTTGATCGCCCTCCTGGAGCTCCGTCATCCCTTCGTCCAGAATTTCATCAGCAGGTTCCCGTTTTACTCTGAGCAACACCTCCATTTGTTCTGACTTTATCCTCTTCTCTTTCTTTTTCTTCTTCTTTCTTTTCCTGCCTTCCTCCTCCTGATTGTTGTCTTCGTCCCCGCAGCCCTCCTCTTCTATGAACCGCTTCACCACTAGCGGCCGGAGGGTTGTGGACGAAGGACCGAACGCAGCTCCGTCTGCCTCATTCTCAGCCACATAGGTAAGAGTGGGGGTCTTACTGCCGAAGGGGTGGAACCGCTGTTTAAGGCCGAGGGGTATGGATGGAGCTGGAGTGGCAGGGATGATGTGAGGGACCTGGTTGGTGCTGCCGTCTCCGTAGCTCTCGCAGATGTTTAGCAGGCCAGAAAATGCAGGAGCAAAGACGAAGCCATCCGATGTCTGACTGTCACTGGTGAGCAGGTGAAGATCTGCGGAGCAGTGGGTGGACGCCAGGACGCTGTAGATCTGCTGGTCAGGTCTGCTCGTGGAAGTGGTAGGAACCTTAAGGGTCTGAAGACCTGTGAGGGGAACCTTAATGCCGCTGAAGCTGGAAGATAAGAGGAAAGGCAAGATCCAGAATCAGTCGTGACTACAGAAAAATCTGTGATCAACATCAGACATTTCCACCAACATCTATGAATAAACTGTTGTTGGATGTGGTCGCATCATAAAAGTGTCTGGATACAGCGCTTTGCAAACGTTTTGTGGAACTCAAATGTCAGTTGCAAAGAGGAAGGAATATTGAATTGTTTTACAGATAAAAATCTTGTCCACAAAGTGCGCAGCACTGAGGACAACTAAACAGACTGTGCAAAGACCCTTCTCTCTAGAAGATGTCATAGAGGAACACTAAGTGCTGTCCTGTCTAACAGCAATGGTACCAATGGTGTGACACCGAGTCCAGGAACTCATGTTGGATTAAATACCTATTTTTTTGTAGGAATATAATACTGTGATTGGAAAATAAATGTGGGGGACACTTTGTGTAATCAGCTGCTGGGTGAGGTGGACATTAGAGATCGAACCATTAATAGCTCATAAATTTGAAATGAAATCGACACTTTCCTAATGAAGAAGAGACAACTCCTGTCCTGCTTCATCTGGGGTTTATTTTAATAATGTCTTCATAAAAATAGAATTAAGGGATTTAAAGGAAGTTTAACGTTACAGTCTACTAAAAAACAGCAACGCAAAGATAAAACTGCAAGGAAAAAACTAGTTTCACACGAAGTTCTTAGAAAAGTTGGAATGCATGTGATAAACAGATGCAAAGAGCACGGGCTGTACCTACCACTGGGGATCGAAGCTGGCAGGAGCTTTAATGAGCCACAACTCGTTCTCATTGCTCCTCAGATTCTCTGCCAAGGTGCTGCTGCAGGGGACATGGCAAAAAGACACAAAGTCCTCAGGACACTCAAACCTTGTGGTCTTCTTCTCTGCAGAACAAACAAGCAAATCATCAATAAATAAAAGTTTAAAAGTTGAGGAGCCATTGGCTCAACACCATCCAAAACATTTCCACATTCTTTCACATTACAACTACAAACTGCTACGTTTTTTATTGGGATTGTGTTTAACAGACCAACTCAAGCAAAATGCAAGTCCATACTTTGTGGAACCACATTTGGCTCCATTTACAGCTGCCAGTCTTTATCTCTACCAGCTTTGCACAACTAGACGCTGAAATCTGGATCCTTTCTTCTTTGCATCATATCTCAAGCTGAGTCAAAATTGGATGAATAACCTCTGGGGACATACATACATTTTGAGAACCTGCCACTGATTATCAAATGGGTTTAGGTCTAGGACTTTGACTGGACCATTCTAACACACAAATATGGTTTGAATTAAATGATCCAGTTGTAACTCTGTATGTTTAGGACCATTGTTCTGCTGGAAGGTGAACCTCCAACCCAGTCTCAAGTCTTATGCAGCCTCTAGCTTTGCTTCCAGGATTGTCCAGTATTTAGCTCCAACCATCTTCCCATCAACTCTGACCAGCTTCCCTTCGCCCCATAAAGAAAAGCATCCCCACGGCATGGGGCCGCCACCACCATGTTTCAAAGTGGGAAGGATGTTTCCAGGATTATGTGCAGGGTTAGTATTCGGACATAGCAATTTGCGTATGGATCAAAAGTTCAGTTAAGGTGTCATTTAACCAGACGACCTTCTTCCACGTCTACTGTGTCCCCAACATACATTGTGACAAAATGCACAGAGACTTCGTATGGCTTTGTTTCAACAGTTGCTTTTTCCTTACCACAGAGTTACTGTCGGCTTCTTGGCTTCTTCTCTGATTAATGCTCTTTTTGGCCGCCCTGTGAGTGTAAATGGAAGATCATGTCTTGGTTGCCGTCACGGAAAGGATATTGTACTGGATTCTTTTAGGTGTATCAAATCAAAAGGCACTATATACAAATGTACGTCATACTTTATTTGTAAAAACCATCATTACTACTTTGAGTTGATGGATCGCATAAAATCCCCAAATAATACACTGAAGTCTGTAGTTTTAATGTGACCTGAAAGAGTATAATACCCACCCATATGCAGGTATAATGCTCCATCAAGGAATACATACAGAGTTTTCTGTTACTTTTTATAATGCAAAATTCATTGATTTAACTATACTAAAATGAAATTAAATTATGGAAACAAACTGCCGAAATACAACAACTTCAAACTTTGGGATTGGCCCAGAATTATGTAATCGGTGACTCCTCTTTTAGATGTTTACCAACGTCTCACTTCCAGACTTTAATTGTGGACTAGAATCAGATCAAACAGCCGAGCCTCTGGGAAATCAATGATCTTTCGTTCGTTTATTACATTTTCGAACGCATAACCGAAACACTAAATCTCAAATGAGCTCTAATTCATATTCATACGTGTAAAAACGTCGGTAATTCGCTTTTTTTTTTTTTTTGTTCTGATATATAACATTAAAACCATCAGTTATTTTTGTTCAAATGACATCGGAAACTTACCGGTTCGGTTCTGCTGTGCCGTTGTTTCCGTGGCAACATCATTCGCTTCATCCTCGCTCGATAACGACGAAACGTCTTTTGGCATGTTTTATGCTTTAAAATAAACTGCTAACAACGTAACGTGGAGTGTTTTAGCTCGGCACGCATGGCTCTGAGGTGGAAATGCACATGTGTTGATACAAAGTGAACCCAGACCTTCAAGAACTACTTCCGTGTCAAGGCGGACTGTAGTTCCACTTCTAGGTTTGATGGAAATGTTTGTGCTGGTCGCACCGGGGGGAAAAAACTCCAACGCCCACAACCCCCCTCGAACGATTACGTAACCTACCAGCGTCGTTCGAGGAAAAACAGTTGACAGGAGCGAGAAGTAGGCCGAACTGGATAAACACAGCAAATATAAGAAAAAGAGCGAAAACGACTGTAATATTTGACATAATTTTTTATGTTTATAATGCGTAATGTTGTTCTAAAGTTGTGTTGAGTCTGTTAAGGCGGAGAGTTAGTAGAAAAGAGAGGGCGTACACCTGTCAAACCGAAATAGGTTAACGAAGCTAACCTGTGTTAGCACGTTAGCGTGCTAGCTGGCTGTTTGAATCCGAACAGGTGTGCCAGGTGGCCCGCCAGCCAGACATGTCCTCCCCTTCTTCGTCGTCCAGGCGCCAGTGGTGCTACTTGTGTGACCTGCCGAAGATGCCGTGGACCGTGGTGTGGGACTTCAGCGAGGTGGTCTGTCGCGGTTGCGTTAACTACGAAGGGGCTAATCAGATCGAGTTCCTAATAGCAAGCGCCCGCCAACTTAAACGGAGTCACGGCATGCAGGACGGTAACGTGAGGTCGCCCGGCCCCTCACCCAACAAACACGGCTCGTTAGCGAGAGCAGAGCCCGGACCAGACGGTGGAAGGCAGCATACGGAGCGCTTTGACCGGGCAGGACGGGGAGAAGGCGGCGGAACGGCGATACGTGTTCCGCCCAACGGGCTGCACCGCGACGGGCAGCCGCATCAAGAGGTGAACCGTCAGAGCCCCAGCAGCAACCGAAGACACATGATCGGAGCTGCCATCGCTCCCAATCTGGTGACTCAAAGTATTGCGGGAATCCCCCCTGGGCTGCTTACGGGCATGCCAGCGGGTCTGACCGCCAGGACCGCACCGATGAGCGGTCCTATGATCTTCCCTGGGCCGGTGTTGGCTGAGATGAGTCGCAGACAGCTGGGGATCGGGTTGGGAATCTCACCCTTCATCACTCCAGAGCTGGAGCGGGAGCTCAGTTCCTCCCAGAGCCAGCCCAAGTCCCAGACTCAGTCCCAGTCTGGCACCGGCGGCAGCAAGAGTACAAGCATATCTTCTTCATCTTTTTCCATGGCTGGAGGCGTGAGCCAGACTAGTCCCAAGCCGGCCTCATCTCCAGCCAGACAGCAACGCCCCCCAACAGTAAGGTCTGGAGCTGAGCCTCTTGGATCCAGCAGCTCAGCCGAGGCAGCCACCACTGCTGCTGCGTTACCCAATAATGGTGCCTCTGAGCTGGGATCAGCATCTGCCACCAACACCCATCCAACTGGAAGCAGTCTGTCCTGCACTTTGTGCCATGAGCGACTTGAAGACACACACTTTGTCCAGTGTCCATCAGTCCCAGGGCATAGGTTTGTGTTTTTACTATATTTATTACTACAGATGCATTGCAATATGTAAACTGGGTTAAAGCATTTGGTGAACAATGCTTTCTTGTTACTACTATAGATTCCATCAGTTAATCAGCAAGTTATCAGATTCATATTTTAAAAGCATCAAAACTAACAACTACCATGTTTTTGTTTTTTTAAGCACATCTGCCAACAGTCTGTATTTTGAAGCGCTGTTTTGAGTTGAACAAGAACCTGTTAAATGATTGAGGACCGTTGCTTTGATGCATGAATGAGGATAATCTTGTAATGTCTCCATTTTATGTTGGATTCAAAACCAACTACCTCTCTTAAAGAACCAGCAGAACATGGTTTCTTTTTTTATGTGTTGTACTGTAGACCTGATCAGCAGACCAGATTTCAAAGAAAACCCTTTTGTCTGTGAAAGGCTTTTAACAAAGAAACTTTACTTACTAATTATTTAAACCAGTTGCTTTTTCACGACTGTTTCTGCTCTCTTTCAAACACAGGTTCTGCTTCCCGTGCACCAGAGTGTACATTCAAAGCCGACGGGGAGATGGGGAGGTGTACTGCCCCAGCGGAGAGCGCTGCCCGCTGGACAACTCGCCCAACAGCCCTCCATGGGCCTTCATGCAGGGAGAGGTCTCCACTATCCTCGGCACTGGTTCAGCACCAGCAGGATCTGCATCAGCAGCTGCATCTGGACCAAGTACAGGGTCGGGAGCTGCTCCAGCATCTGGATCAGGGAATGGAGCTGCAGGAGCAGCTGGCAGTGGAGGAGGAGGCGGAGACGTCACTGTTAAAAAAGAGAGAGAGACGTGATGGCGCTTCTGATGGTGACAAGGACCGAAGACAGCAGCAGGCAGGTTATGATTTCACACGTGAAACCTGTGCAGAACAAAGCATTTAGGTTACAGACTCCTCTATGGCGGCAGTTCCAGTTCTTGGAATACTTGCATGTGTATTATAAAGCATTTGTTAAAATTTTAAGATTTTGGTTTTTTCTGGAACAATTTTTTCCTTAATTTTGTCCTGATTCCTCAACTGTTAAAATTGAGTTTTTGAGCAGAAACTCAATGAAGTAAAATTCTATCCTACTTCTCGGTGCTCGGAGTGTTTTTATGTCATATTTATGTGTTTCGTCTTTGTTTCTACAGAATTGGATTCAGTACAATAAGGGATGTCTACACTGGACTGCCGAGGGACCCAGAAGAGAAACACAAAAACAGAAATCCTCCACGACACAGGTTCTGACTCCTCTAACTCGGAGTTCAGAAGCTGCTCTGCTTTTTTCCCATCAAAATCAGTTTTCTCAGTTAACAAAGAGTAAATGTTTTGGTTGTCCTCATTTAAAATGAATTTAAATTTAACCTTCCTTACAATTCCTAATCCAGGAAAAATTAGACTCAGTTTGGTGAACAGCTGAGATTTTGGTGAAACAATTTTCCTGAAGAGAAGTGTGACGGATCCTGTAAGACGAGCTGATGCGTCAGACGTCATCGTCTAAACATTGAGTGTTTGAGTTGGAACTCTGACTGATGATGCCCATGTTAGTAACTAGCTTCTGTTGGCAGACTGATTTAGCTTAAAGCAACACCCTCAATGATTCAAAGATGCTAAACATCAACCTAGAACATGTCTCCATAGCCTCGTGTGTAATGATCCAAGTGCTTGGCGTTGTTTCTGTTTCATAAAGTCAAGTAAAAACAGATAACTCGCTTTGGCTCAGCGTGGTCCAGTTAACATACTGGGATCACACCAACAGCACCTGTCCACATGCTGACATTCTAATTTATAGGTTCTCTGTGGCTAATAATAGGTTATTTCATGAACGTTTAAGAACCGTGTTCAGAAAAACATCTTTGCCTTCTAACCCGGCCGTCCTTTCATCCCAGCTACACGCACACATGTCCATTATTTCTCTGGATATCTTGTGAAACTTTCCCCATATCCCCTAGAAACAAAAGGGACAAGTTAAAGTTTAAAAAGGACTCGATAGAAACAAAACGACAGTAACATTAATTGTACATTATAGTGTTGTGCAACTGTAAGTGAATAAAGAATGAATTTCACAGCAACATGGTAGAAGACAGGGAAGAAAAATGGATGATGTGTAACTTTGGTGTTACATTATTCTGAGTCTGAAAACAGCTTTGTCACATTTTAATAAGCGATTAAGGTCTAAACATTAAAAATGTGAAAGCATCCTTCATTTAGTGCGTTGAAGGTGCAGAACCACAACAGTTTCTCTCTGAATCATCACAGAGCTGAATGAAAATGTAATGTTTGTGTCGGAGAGACCACAAACACCCTCCTCTTTCTGACCCCGCACCCCTGCCATGCTTGGTTTAAACAAAGCAAGTAGAGGAAAGCTTGGAGATATTTTATGGCTCTCAGAGTATAAAGAAGTTACACTCTCCTAAAAAACCACACGGGCTCTGATTTATCTTCAACATTAATTAAACCTACGTCTCCCTGCCTGATTTGGAAACGATGGGAGCCTTTTGGAAATTGGAGAATAAGATCCTGGATTCAGGGAATCCACACAGAGACCAGCACAAACAACGCTAAGATAGTAAGCACTGTTTTATACTGACTGCTCTCATGCACACTATGGGACGCTACTTCTGCTCCAGATACAGATAAGTAATGATTGTTGACTAAAAAGGCCAACAAGAAACCTTTGAAACATTCGTAATTCAAGTTTTAAAGAGATGTTTGAGTCGTCTAAAATCAGTACTGAAAGGTTAGAGCTTTACAAAACATCATCTCTATGCATTCATATTTGGCATCAGAAGGGTCAGACCTGACTGCAGTAAAGATTAAAGCTCTCTTGTTTTGGGTGGAGGGCAGTATTCTCTGCCAGGTCCACTTCTAGTTTGGCGTCACATTTTGACAAAGTTTCAAATCCAGCCAAAAGAAATCTGACTTTAAACGCAAACTGACGATATGGGCAGATAAGCAGTCGCAACATTTCTCTTCTTCTCTCTGTTTTCTTCATGCCTGCTTTTCATGAATCTGTGACTCGGAGACAGGAGGATGTTAACGGTGTTGACTCGACCCGTCAACCAGCCGCAGACTCCCGGTTTCCAGCCCAGCCTACGCTTTACCCCGAATGTATATTTTCAAAGATATCTATTGTTAGGCCTAGGACTATATTTTATACTAGAATGTTAAATGTTATATACTGTAAGGATCTGTTATGGTATGTATGTGCAATCCCTTAGTCTTATAAGCAGCAGTTTGAAATATGTTATGGAATATAATTGCATATCTTTAGAAAAAACTTTTAAAGGGAGAATCCACCTAAAAAAAAAAAAAGTTTTAAATATTTTGGTCCCACGTATGATGATTTTATTTGTACACTTCTCTGATTTTATTTGATTAATGGACATTTGATGAAACTAAAGTGGGTCGGCCAGCGTCAGCCGAGGGTTATTCTGAGTTTGTGTTTTGGGTCGATTCTCTCTTCTTGTGCAGTATGTACCCGTCAGTGCAGATGCACACACAAACCAAAGGTCATTTTTAGCCCAACTTGATGTTTCTGGATGTAAATGTTTAGTGAAAAAATATATTTCATTTTTTATTGAGCAGGATTGAAACAGCTGCTTTTCTTTATCGGCCCCTATCGGTTTAAAAGCCCGTGTTCTGTTCTATGATGGGATGGAATAACTGATGGTGTCCAGCGTGTAATATCCCATAGATTGGCTCTGTTTTAGAGGAATGTCTTTGAAGATTTTGATATCAAGTACATTATGCACTGATACGTGATGCAATCCCTCGGTAAGTGCCTTCTTAAAAACGTTCACCATCTGTTTGCGACTGGGAACCTCAGGGGAAGTCGGAGGGCAACACGCTCTTTCTCATGTTAGCGATAACCCGAATCAGTTCCCCTCGATCGCCATCAGACGGCTTTTCCTTTTACCTGAAGCCTTTCTGAAGTCACCTGGCGTTGTTTTATCTGCATCCCCTTCAGTTTGAGTCTCTTTTTATCCATGTGCTTGTTTTTGTAGAGCTTTTGGTTTTACTGCAGCTTCATGTACAAAATAGAAACCATCAATAAACGGGATGGAAACATGTATGTTGGTGTGTCTTTACTATTAGCATTTAGACATGTAAAAGCTTAACAGAGAACATCCTTTTTAATACTACGGCCTTGGCTGTAAATATTTAATCAAAATTAGGTTTTTTCCAAGTTCTGCAATTGTTTAAATCTATGCCTTTAAGTGTAGAAAATCACATTCCATACTGTCATTTATTAAAGAAAAGCTTAATCCACGTTTGTTCTACCTCCGGATTTAAGAGGGAAAGGAGCAGGAAGATGCTGCTGCTGATGATCAGACTTGATTAGCTGATCATCACCAGTGGGACCACCTCTATGAGGCTGGAGCATTAAGCGTTAATGCCAAGAACGAAAGACATCAGCAACTGTTGCTGCTAATCAATCTGGGAAGAGGAATATGATCATTTCCCCACAATTTACTGTCGAGGCAAGTTTTATTTAAATATATAGCACATTTTAGTAGCAAGACAATTCAAAGTGCTGTACATGAAAAAATAAAAACATAATAGGAAAAGTACTTTACAGTGGCGACCTGTCCAGGGTGAACCCCGCCTCTCGCCCATAGACTGCTGGAGATCGGCACCAGCTCCCCCGCGACCCACTATGGTATAAGCGGTAGAAAATGACTGACTGACTTTACAGTGGCATGAAGATAATTAAAGAGAATAAAAAATAATTAAAAAGATGATAGAAGATAAAATAAACATTTTATGATAAAATGATAAGAAAATGAAAGTTGGGACTGAAAACTAATCATGTTTAGATAGCACAAAGGCCACTATAAACAAGTTTTTAATCTTGATTGAATCTTGAACTGTCCATCATTCTGCACAGAGAAAGATTATTAAAAAGTGAAAAACATGTAAGACAACCGCCGGTCTTCTCAGGAGTGGAAAAACAACCCAAGAGCTCCATCTTCAACTCTAGAGGCCTCATTCAGTATGTCAAATGTTGAAGTTCAACTAAAAACTGAGCAAGTACAGGTTGTTTGAAAGGCTTGAAGGAGAAAGCCTGTGCTCTCCTAAAGGAGTCTGGCTGATGGCTGAGGTTTGGGAAGCTGCTTCTGAATGACTTCTGGAGCAATGTCCCTTGGAAGGATAAGACCCAAGTAGTAGAGAGACAAATACAGCTTTTCAGCACAGACGTGAAGACCGATGGTGGAAGGATGATGGTTTGGGCTTGTTTTGCAGGAACAGGACTCGGGCATCATGACCACAAACTACTCTCTTTTTTTCTAAAGCTAAGCTTGAACCAAACTGGGTCATCAACCAGATAATGACCCCAAACACAGCAGCAGGTCTACAACAGAATGTCTGAAAACATACAGAATCACGGTGTAATGGTCCAGTCAAAGTCCAGGCCTCAACCTGATTGAAAAAGAAAGTCTGCAAACCTCAATAAGCTGAATTCACGCTGTTTTAAAAACAAGTGGCACTTAATGTTCTCACTGTAGGAAACACTTTGAAGAGGTTCAGTCAACCTAATCGTGTTAAATCTATCTTTAATTCATCTTAAAGAAGGTAACCAACAACTTCTAGTTCAACTACATTTTTTTAGTTGGCAGCATTGTTTTAAATTCCCTCAATGTCTGTCTCCAAGTCTCTAAAACAGAAAAAAGGATATTGTTAAGTTTCCTAAAACCTTTGTTCAAAATATTGTGCACGTTTAAATCAACGTGACGAGTATCAAGCATCTCGTTTGGAATGAGTTGCAGGTTAAAGATCTACTGGATCTGACAGTCTCTCCCCAGCAGTAGAAAATATTCATCAGGTGAAGGGAATTTCTTGCTTCACAGACCAGACATTATTGTGTATAATATAACTGAAGGTGTTGAGAAAATGTACCTTTATTCATCAAGTGCCTCAAATACCTAAAGAGTGCCTCACCTACTCTTTTTACCTGTTGAACTTTGTCACAGTCCACCCACATATGGACCAGTAACTACAAGTGCATAGCTGTGAAGTGAAAGGAAAATTATCTGGGAGTTTTGAATATTTTTGCAGCTAAAACGTCTGCCTCTCTTCTCTAACACAGGGATGCATCCAAAAGTTGCAGGATAGTAGATTTGAAGGACAGGACTTGGGCACCCCTGCTGTAGGATCATCATCTCCAACATGTCAAATCCTTATAGTAGCTAAGACCTCCAAACTACACTCCTTAAAATCCTTTAGTTCGAGGTTAGATTATCCTTCGCTCAGACTGATTAGCTGAGTCTTTAGTAACTTTCAGTCCGTGGTGTAAAGTCATTGAAAATATTCTCAGATTTTGGTGGATTTGGTTTGCAGAATAAAAAAGAAAAAACGCAGAGCTGATGTTTTACCACAAGATGGCGCTGATGACCACATAGTTCCTGGAAGAGCAATTGGTGCGTTTTCTTTCAAGAGCTTTTGTCAGAACTTAATTTGGCTCATTAAAACTTGTTTAGGTGACAATCTGTTTTCTTACTCCAGTTTGGAGTCAGATGTTTCTCCTCGCTTAGTCAACACTTTATTAAAGCATATTAATCAGCCTGAATGCTGATCTACAGGTCTGATGTTTCTGAAGTGAACAGAACCTGGGTCTGTTCCTTCCCAACCCACGGAGGCTTTGCGCTCCGGCTGGTTGATCTGTCGTTTCTTCCATTAGTGTCAGCTCATTACAGCTATTGTTAAGCCAATTACAGAGGTGATAATGGACGGCATGGAGCCTCTATTGACATGAAAAACAACCCAAAGAGACACAAAGTGAAAGAAAATACAGAGAACTGATACGTTGCATATGCAGATCAGAGATATTTAATAAAAAGCAGCACTAATGGCTAAAACGTACTGTAAGTTTGAGGTGAGGAGGCGACTAGTCAAATAAACCACGACTGGTTTTATGGACTGGGTCTCTTCTGTTTCCACATCCCCCCTTGATAAAAGATAATTGCTATATTTTATTACAAAAATATAGATTAAACTGGAGCCAATTTAACACATACTGGCAACGAAACGACCCGTGATAGATAAATTCGTTTCGTTACCGGAAAAGTCGGTACGAAAAGGCCTAAATAGCAAAGGTACAAAACGGCGTATGAGTGGAAAGACCAGAATCCAATTAAATTCGTATGGAGATGGGATGAAAGTGATTCATTTTCGCGGCTATCACTTCTCTGCGGTTTTAAAACTTTCACCACTTTGCATTGGAGCTCAAATATCCCCCCAAACATGTTTGAGATCCTTGGTTCTGATAGTCAAATATTTCAAAGATACCAAATATGACTTTCTAGTAAATATTTGACTATGTAATTAAAAGACCAACAAACACAGATTCCACTAAAACAAATTGCTTTACTCGCTTGTTTGTGCGTAAACTGTGCGTAAACCAACATGTCTGATAACATCACAGGCTCTTCTCTGCTGCGACGGACGGTTGATATGCGCAGCCCGATATGCGTATTGGAAAAGACCTCTTCCTCCTCTTCCTCCCTCTCTTTTGAAGAACATTATTGTGGAGCTTCTTTTTGGTTTTGTTCTGCTCCTTTCTCCAAAGACGCACCCGCGACCAGCTGCTGCAGAGAAGCAGATAAATAAAGAAAATCCCGGTGGTGATGCATAGACTCGGACTGCTGTGTTGTGGAATACACATCAGGCCTGGGAGCAGACGGAGGCCTGTGAATGTCAATGCCTCAGCCTTAATGGGGACTCAATGGAGATGTAATTGATGCACATACGGGAGGTCGACGGGATTAGTGTGAGAAAGGGTCGAGAGGGAATTACAGGAAGGAAAAAATCAGCTCCAAAACGCACTGAAGGTTCAGAGTGTTTTAAAGTTATTAAGCAAAACGTTTTTTATGCTTCTTAATGACAGAAAGGTCGATCAGCTGAATCGTTTACAAAAACATCCGCAACACATTGTTTTCACGAACTTTATTGATGGACCTTCATTCATCGCTGGGCGTCATCGCCTGGATACTCGAAGTTTAACCTGTGGACTGTTGCAAGAAACTGTCCGGTCGATTGACAGCTGGAGTGCCACAACAACCTCAGTGTAATGATGCAATTAAAGCTGAAAAAGATGCGCGGTTTTCATGCGCTCAGTGGTGGAGTGGAAGATATCTGATATCATCCAGCCATGCAGACGAGAGCTAACATGCATTTAGAGTAAAAATATGAAATATTGTTTTTTAGATGGCGTTTGATAAGATCCACTTTATAACACTGTTTCTAAACAGAAGGCAGAACAAACTGTAAACCAGCAACATTAGATATCTGATTACAAACTGGCATTTTATTTTATTTTTCCTGAAAAATGTACTCTTCTGATTTTGGGGGTTAGGGTTCATATGATACAGATTTTTGTGCCATTTGTTGCTACTTTGCATCTGTGAGGTGTCATCTATTTATTGCTGTGAAAACGTGTTATCAGGTGGAGATGTGGCTGAGATATGAGTTACTTCTGGAAACAAAGGTTTGTGGTTGATTCATCAGTTTAGTTGCCTTTACTTCCTTCTCTTTGGATATCACACTCTAATAAAGCAAACCCTTAAAAAATAATATTAACATCTGT